>NW_004955536.1:2379345-2398280 GCF_000276665.1 Chinchilla lanigera
TCTTCTTCTTCTTCTTCTTCTTCTTCTTCTTCTTCTTCTTCTTCTTCTTCTTCTTCTTCTTCTTCTTTTTCACTAAATCCTTAATGATCAGGCCACTTCTGGTTCCAAATGAATTAATTACTTTACATTTTGTCCAGTATAAAAATATAGCCTTCACAGTGGCCTGCTGATCCTACTGACACCCAAACACTCCTCTCTCCACATATCTGCTTACCTCCTTGCCAGCTTCTTGCCTTCTTTCCCTTGACTTTAGCTGCAATGATTTCTCTGCTCCGTCTAGAAGACCTCATAGGTAAGGGTTTGCCTAAGTACATTTACACTTCCAGAGCCTTGTGTCTGCCTTTTCCTGACAGCTGCACACCCATGGCAGTCTTCCTGCAGGCCTTCCCTCACACTCTGTTCAAAAGTGCGACTCCTCTTCCTCTATCCTGCACATCCCCTGCCCTGCTTTATTTTTTGTTATATCATATAATTTATATATTTTCACGCATTACCAATCGCTCTCTACTGAAATATAAGATGTGGATGTCAGTTATTTTTTATTTCCTGTGTTTCCAGCACATTACAACAGTTTCTGGCTCTAAATATGTATTGGGAGCAAATAGTGACAGTCACACTCACTGATGAGAGGATCGGCCTGCAAAAGCACAAGTAACTTCTGGGTTTGCTTGACAAGTCAGTGGCATGGGTTAAATTCCAGTCCAGGCCTGTCTGTCTCCAAGGCCCATGTCCTTCTCACCATGCTATGATTCGCTTTATTTCTAAACATCCAGTTAAATGCTTTCATGTAATCAGCAGGAGGCTTCCTTGCAGGTAGTTGCTGCTTTCTAGATTCTGAATTTTAGGTCAGGGACTCAGACTGTGAACAGTTTGTGGGAGAAGCCAAGAAAGGAAAGAAACAGCATCAACAAAGCAGCAGTGGGGGTTTTCTGTGCCAACTACCAGCAGTTCATGAGGTCATTGAAAATCTTCCTGACACCCAGGCTGGCTCGCACACAGACAAGGAAACCTGTAACACACACAAGCAAGCCAAGGGTTTCATGCAGACTGCACACACAGGTGTCTAAATGGAGTTTGCTGGTTTTTAACATAAGCTGCTTTGCCATTCAAAATGAGAGTTAATCAAAATATTGCAAATGATGTACCTTAAAAAAAGTCACTCTTTATCATGATTGCATTTCCATATTTTTTCTCTGTTATTTTGTGTGTGTGTGTGTGTTAAGTGCTTTTAAAAATTATTCTCTATTGGACCAACCACAGTGGCAGGATATCTGATATCAATATTCAAGGGACCAGCAGTATTGAGCCATATTTCAGAGAGGTTTATGTGCTGCACATAACCTACATTTCATTAGCAATTGGTGAGGAGCAGAGCAATTTCCTGGCATTTGCAGCTTGCACAGAGGTTTAGAGAGCCCTTCCCCTTTCCCTTCTGTGACAGCCGACCAGGAGTAAAGGTCATTGGTTGGAAGCAAATAATTATGCTGTGTCAGGAATCAGTGGTTTCCTCTGAGGACCACCGGAATGTAATTCATTTCTGCATCTTTCTTCTTGAGTATTAAAAAAGTCATCCACAACAACAACAACAAAGATTTTCTCCCCTACCAGGACTTGCTAGCACAGATGAGAGCACTCAGCATGAATTTTAATTGAAGTGTCTATATTTTAACCCTGAATTTTCCATAATCAATTTCTTTTTGTCTATTAACTAAAGTAAAAACTTACAGAGTTTGAGAATTGGTGGATCTTAACACCTAGAATCTCACCAGATCACACTAGGGGGCAAGTTTTGATATGGTTCTCCATACAGCCCACATTTCTAAAATAGGTACATTCAAAGATGATTTTCTTTCTTGTTAAAGTGATTCACTCTGTGGTTTCTTTAAATAGGTCAGCTAGTACTGGAAATGAATTTACAGAAAATGGAGTCAAAATTTCTTTTTTCTTTTAATGGGGTCAAATCTATATTAGAGGTGAAATTCATGTGGAAATTTCCTTGAATTGACTTTTTTTCCCCAGTGCTTTGAAGTTTTGCTTTGTTTGGTTTTCCTGAAGCTCCTCTGCCCCATATACCTTTGTGACGTGTGTGAAGGAGATGGAGAAGGAGATGGAACAATGTACCCACCTGAGTGAATTATTACATTGCTTTGTGATTTGAACACTTCCATGGAGATGGAGTTTGATGAGGAATAAACACGTTGTACTAGTCAATTTGCCATCACTGGGACGAAGTACCTGAGAAAAATCAATTTACAAGAGAAAACAATTATTTTGGCTTATGGTTTCAAAGACTATAGTCCATGGTCAGCTGGCTCTGAGACAGAAACATCATGGGAGAAGGGTGTGATAGAGTAAAGTTGCTCACGTCATGGCAGCCAGGAAGCAGAATGGATTAGAAAGAGCCAGAGAGAGGAAAGGGGACCAGGGACAAGAATATTCTCTTCCAGGTCACACTTTTAGTAACCTACTTCCTCCAAACAGGCCCTGCTTTCTAACAGCACAATTAGCTACGATCATCAGAGTATTAATCCACTGATGAGGTTAATGCTCCATGACCTAATTACCTTGCAAAAGCTCTACCTCTGAACACATGAGCCTTCTGGGAGACATTTTTGATCCAAACCTTAATATACATGACTTTTTGACTTCAGTGCAGGAGTGTCAACATTTCAGAGGACTTCTTGGGGTCAGAGCAAACTTTCCCTTGGTTTTACCTTTTCTGCTTGGCACTCCACCATTATGCTTTTCTTCGTTTTACTTTCTGATTGCTAGGCTACCATGACAAAGAACAAAAAACTGAGTGTCATTAACAACAGACATTGTCTCAGGGCTTGGGAGACTGGGGAGTCAAGATCCCCGGTATGTCAGCGGTGCCACCCTCACTGTGTTCTAGGTCTGCTCCAGCTTTTGGCACTTCCTTGGCCATGCAAGCAGAACTCTACCCTCACATGGCTTTCTCCTATATACCTGTATCTGTGTCCACATGTCACCTTTTTGTAGTGACATCTATTCACATCAGAGTAGGGATCAAGCTACTCTGTGTTGCTGCATCTTAACTCATATTTGCAGGGGACTTTCTTTCCAAGTAAGGTCACATTCTGAGGCCCTGAGAATTGGGACTTAAGCATAGAAAATTAGGGAAGAGCACAATTTAATAACCTGTAATATTATTCATTATCTGGTGTTGCTAACCAGTTACACCAGAACATAGTGGTCTGAGACATTTATTATCTCTTAATTACTGAGAGTTCAAAGCCCAGGTATGGCTTAATATAGTTGAACTAGTTCCTCTGGCTTTGAGTTTCTCCTAAGGCTTCCAGCAGGGTTGTGGGCATTGTGAACCTCAACTAGGGATGAATCTGAGTGCAACCTTACTTAAGTGGCTGGTTGGAGGACTCGGTTCCATGTGAGTGATTGGAATGAGGGGCTCAGGTCTTGGAGAACTGCTGGCTATAGACATTTCTGGGCAATGAGTGCTCACAACAAACAGCAACACATGAGGATAGAACATGCAAGTTAGAGGGCAAGAGAGGGTACTGGAACCACATGGAAATCAGTCTTTTATCACCCAGTCTTGGTTCATATTATCATTGTTAGTGTCTTAGTCAATTTCCTAGTAGTTGGGATAAAAAGCAAAAAAGAATGGTGAAAAGGCTTAGTGGAGGAAAGCTGCTCACCTTGTGGTGGCAGGGAAGCAGAGAGTGAAGGGAGTAATCAGGGAAACAGACCCGCCCTGTCAGGTCACTCCCCCAGTGACCTGCTGTTTCCAAGTAGATCCCACCTCCTAACTTCACACTTGGCTGTAGTGCCCCATGATTGGATCACCTTGCAAAAGCCCCACCTATGAACACATGAAGTTTTGGGGAAACATCTAGATATAAACCACAATAGGAAAAATTCATCAGGTCCAGCCTCCCTCATAGAGATGCTAGGGCATTTGGAGCTCCAGAAGTCGTTCCTGAGCTCTCTTTCTAGTCCTTCCTTTTACAGGAAAGCTACCATATGCTTGTGCCCACATAGTTTTTTGGCCTGCTTTCTGATTGGCAGAATTTGGGGGCTTTCTGAAATCTTGAGGAAATGAAGATTTGTCTTAGCAGAAATCTCCATGGGAAAGGCATAGGAGAATTGATTGATAGTAGTTTCAATATGAACACAGACTACTGTGTGTCAGGATTCTCTCTCTCTCTCTCTCTCTCTCTCTCTCTCTCTGTTTCTCTGCAGTTCTGTCTGTATGGACCAGATTTCTAGCATCTCCAACTTGATAAATATCTTGCTTTTAATAGGGTGGGCATATTAGATTTGATACCTTGGACACTTAGAAGTCTGTGGTGACACCTAGTCATCATGTAAGCAAGTTGTTAATAATGCTTTAATTGGCTACTATGTTAGTCCTACTACATTATCTTAATTAAAATATATCAAACTGAGCCAGGCATGGCAGCACATGCCTGGAATCCCAGTATTCTTGGAGGCTGAGGCAGGAGGATTGCAAATTAGAGACCCATCCTGGGTGTCTTAATTACTGTTCTCATTGCTGAGACAAAATACCCAACACCCACAAGTTAAAGGAGGAAGGGTTTATTTTGGTTCAGTTTGTAGAGGTTTTAGTCCATAGTAGGCTGACTCTAAGGCAGGGTGGCATGGCAGAGGGGCATCTCAGAGGAGAAATACTCCATGGCAGAGCAGACAGGAAGCAGTAAAGTAGCAGTCAGCAACAGCAAGCCTCCCTATCACTTTTATGTCATCCAGCCTTTTGGGTTGTACCACCCCCAGCTAAACTGGGGCTTCCCACTACCCATACCCAGAACTATGCTAAACCAGTTTTGAACTAATCCAGTACCACACACCCTTAATCCCAGTAGCACACTCTTAACCTACATTCACATCCTAAAACTAGCCACCTCCAAAATGGCTCATCAATGAGCTATGAAGCTTTGGAGGGGCACCTAGATACAAACCATAACCCTGGGCAACTTAATAAGACCCTATCTCAAAATTTAAAAAATAAGTAAAAGGGCTTGAGCTCAATGTGAAGGCTCTGATTCAATAAGGAATGCTAAAGTCTTATATGATGACACAAAGTTCTAAAGTGGTTTCCACCTGGGTAGTGTCACCTACCACTAGATTCACCGGTTAGGAGGGGCTTTCCTTAGCTCCCTTGTACCTTCCAAATGTCCCACTTAGGGGTCAGAGAGCCGAGGCACAGAGCTGGGAAGTGATTTGCTTCAGTTGAGGACTGAGCAGCACTCCTTGCGCTGACCCTGCTGTGAGCCACGTATGTTCTCCCTGGACAGTGGAGGGTGGGGTTATTTGGAGGAGATAGTGGTGGGTTTTGCTACTCTGCTCCCACCCATGGCAGAGCTTCGTCACATCATGGTTTTGCCTACTGCAACACTGCAGATGTCCCTGCCCTCTGTAGGATGTGTTTCCTTTATTTTTGATGCCCTGGGGCATTCCACAGACCACAGCCTGTCAGAGATTCGGCTTCCTCCCTTCTCTTCTTTGACTGCCCAGCACATTTATGAGAGAGAGGTTGGCTCTATTTACCAAATGTGCTGGCAACTTTCAGTAGTGGGATGGACATATGCTGAGGGGGTTCACTGTGTTTGTAGTTGGGGTTGTTTAACACATACAATCTGAGACTGAAGGGAAAAAACAGAGAAAAAGGGAAAAAGGTCAGTGTAGAATTCTTTCCATCTGCAAATATGTTGCTCTGGAGCTTGTGGTCATTTAGACGAGGCTCAGGAGAAGTGCCCAAATTGGAATGGAACAAGAGTCAGGTGAGTCTGTCTCTGCTGCAGGGCCCTTGCAAAGACCTTGGGGTTTCTACATGTTGGAAGAGAATGGGACCTAGAGAGATAATTGGTCCTTTTATCCGTTGAATAGATGAGGAGACTAAGACCCAAGGAGATGCTGTGGCATTTGTAACAGCCATTTCTTGGGAACCCCAGGATTAGATTCTAACAATGCTCTTTTGGAGTTTGCTCAATGCATCAATTTTGGCGGCGGGACTTAATAATAATAATTTGTTACTGTCAAATAATTCATAAAAACTGCAGTTTTGTGTTACTACTGTTTTTGTCATAAAGGGTCAGACCAGGTACCAGAGTCTGTCTCAATCCCCCTGGCCCACATCTGAGTGCTGAATCCTAGGCCCCTCTGTCACTCTCCTGCTGTCTTCCTCCCTGGCCAGCCTGGCCTCTCCCTCTGCAGGCAGGGCTTATGCTGAGCACGCCAGGTCCTCTCCTTCTCCTTAGCCATGTTCCACACTCAGCACCCTTGTCAGTTTTAACCACTCTCCTGCCTCTGCCTCCGCCCACCCCACCCAAACATGCTTTGCCAGCCCAGTCCCAGCTTCTGTCACTTCGCCTCAGGACTTCCAGCCACTCTGCCTGAGGTCAGCACAGGGCACAGCTTCCTGCTTCCCCTTAATGACTGGAGCACTTCAGGAACCAGCAGGTAGTGCTGGCTCCAGGCTGTGGAGACACAGGAAAAGACAGAATGCAGGGCTTGCATGTGGCCAAGGGGAAGGAGACAGCAGTGTATCTGGAGCTATGAGGACAGAGATTTGAGAGAGAAGTACAGCTTATGTGAACAGAGTAGTGGTTCATCCATTGTGTTGCTTCATTTTTTTTCTTTGGGGGGGCAATTAATAGCTTTTACATGGCTATACAATTTTAAAAGAATGAGTTATGACT
The DNA here is from genome assembly GCF_000276665.1 of Chinchilla lanigera. Classification (NCBI taxonomy): domain Eukaryota; kingdom Metazoa; phylum Chordata; class Mammalia; order Rodentia; family Chinchillidae; genus Chinchilla; species Chinchilla lanigera. Next base: position 2,386,044 of record NW_004955536.1, read on the forward strand.
TTATTTATGTATTTATTTTATGACTTATATTTAGAAACATCTGATTTTAGATACTTGGATGGCTCCAAACTAGGACCCTCTAAAAGAGTGCTGTGCAGTGCTGGGAATGTTCTGAGTTTGCTTGCATAATGCAGTACCATTATCCATATATGGCTACTAATTCTTGAAGTGGAACTAGTATGAGTAAGGAGCTGGACATCACCTTTTGTTTAAGCTCAATTACTTTATATTATACAGTTACACATGACTACTAGGTACCAGAGTGGCTGGTGTGGCCCAGACCCTTGTAGCCACTGGGGGACATAGCACTATACTCATGAATATTAGCATCCTCCCTCCCCACTGTCTCTGTGCCACATTCCACTGTTTTCTGTAATCCTTCATTTACACTGAGACAGTGGGAACTCAGGTGCCCTTGGCTTCTAGAGGGAACATTTGATTCAAAACTCTGCCTTTGTTTCAGAGAATTACTGAAGACTTGGTAAATTGACTTTGCCCAAATCTGAGGCCTGTATAAAAGACAAATAATAGTAATAATGAGAGAACATTTACCTGTTATTACGTATGTACTGTGTACATAAAGCTTTCCTATATCAACTCTAATCCTCTGAACAGTTCTGTGAAGTCTGTGTATCATTACATCATATCTATCTTATAAGTAAGGAAGCTAAGGAAGAGGACAATCAGGTGACCTGTGTCAAATCCGGGGTTTTAGGACAGGCATTTGATGGGAAAGCTTTCTCTAGCAATGGCTGAGCTGCCTCTTCCGTATGCTTACCTACAGAAAAGTTCCTGACCTAGTATCTTGGATGCTTTCAGTGTGGTCCTACACAGAAGTGGGCTTAGTATACTAGAAACACAAACAGAATCAGATGCAAGTTTGCTACTGCAATAGTGCCATGCATTTGGACACTAGCTGTCCAGTGTAGTGAGATTTCATACTGCACACTGTGGCTAACGACACCATCATCAACAAGACCACACTAATGTCAGACATCCACTATGACTTCTGAGACTTTCCAGGCCACCTGTACTTCTGATAGCCAGATATGCATTGGGGGATCCCACCATCACCTAAGGTTCAGTAATTCTCGGAAGGAATCATAGAATGAAGTGCACAGCCAGATTTGTGACTACAGGTTTATTATAATGCATTCAGTGAGCACCAGCTAAATGACAAGGTACAGAAGATGCACTCCAGGAGGATCCCAGACATGGAGCTTTTGTGCTCTGTGCTTGGGAATCAAGCTGCATTGCCCTCCCTCACATAGATGAGTTCACTCACCAGGAAGTTCAGGCCAGCACTGGTGTTCATCGTGTTGATTGTGAGGTTTCATTACTTGAGTGTGATGGGTTAAATCACTGGCCAGGTGACTGAATTCAACATCCAGCCCTCTTTTCCCTAAACTGCTGGGATCATTTTGCCTCAGGTCTCTAATTACATGGTTGCTCTCCCAACAAGTTGGCCTCTCTTATAGAACTAGGGTCTCACCATGAGTCACGTCATGAACATAAACCACCAGGGTTCATCATGAATAGCAAAGGCATGTCCATAGTCTTTGAGCATTCCAAGGACTAAAGACCTCCATCCCAAGTCTGGAGAAAAGACCAGACAAACTGGTATACAACAGATACATCAGAATTCTTCCAGGCAATCAAGAATGAAGATGAGAACACATGTCTAAATTTTTAGTGGTTCCTGGGCACATTAATCCTCATGCATTTCTGTGAAGAAATTTTACTGACCTATTTGTTTTAAAGATGGATAAATGAGGCCAAATAAAGTTAATACTGTTGCATATGACAATTCAACTAGTAACAGAGTGGGGTTTAAAATCAAGTTTTCTAACGATCAATCACAAGTGCTTGGAAAATAGAGGAAGAATCATCAGAGGGGATGAGGGTAGAGATAAGGATACCCTAAATACTTGATTGTTTTTCTTATCTAAAAATGCAGGAAGGCATTGAATTTGTCCAGAATAGGACAGTAAGGGAGAAATGTTAGGATCTGAGAATTAAGCTTCTTCTCAGTGTGGCATTTGATTCCTTTTTCTGATTTTCCTCATGTTTACTTAGAGAAAATGATGTATCATTTCTGTGTCAGACCTTGCAACAAGCATCAAAAATACAAAAACAGAGACAATGCTCAGGCTTCTGTGATGTGGGCAGACAGCAAACAAAAGATTGCAATGTGACCAGGTTCCTGAAACAATCGAGGGAAATACTTAGAGCTGGCACTCAAGAAGGAAAAACACGTGGGGGAGTGGGGAGTTCAGGCTGGAGAGAGGATGAAGGAGGCAGAGCTTCCAGTTCCACAGTGAGTGGGAAAGGGCCCTGAACTCTTCCAGTCTAGGAGGCCGGTAGGTCCTGGTGAAGCTCAAAGCCCAGCCCTGTGCAGGCTCATTTTTTCATTTGCATTTGCCTGGTGCTGCCAGAAACCCCAAGGAAGGGTGTACAGAGCCACCCTGCAAATCGTCTTGGGGTGTGAGGGTACAGCCTCAGCAATAGTGAGTAGTTGTGTGGGTTAAGGGTTCATTCAAGGATTTTCACCTGTAAAATGATGACGTAGACTCCTTAGATGATTCCTAAGATCCCTTCTGGCTCTACCATTTCATTATTTTGAGCCTTTATGAAAAACGTTTTGCAAAGCAAATGAATAGTGTAAACAAGATTATAAAGAGAATATTTGCCGTCTTAAGGGACTAAACTTTTCTAAAGCACATCAGGGACATTCATTTGCAGATAAACAGTGCAGATTCTATATAAGCAGAGGTTTGTTTTCTTAGGTTTTCAGTAAGTTAATTACAAATCACTCATCAATTTTGCTAGTCTATGTGTATTAGGAAGTAACAGAATTGTGTTCATTCTAAATATCCCATACTTTTCAAAGCCCTCATTGTTGTTCATAATATCTGCCTTTTCTCTGAATTACCCTGAATCTTCTTAAATTTTTTCTTTATCCCATAGGGTGTAAATAAGAAATGGGATTTTTTTTCCAAGAAAGATTTGGATAAATTTATCTCTGCCTATCAGATGTCATGTGAGTCCCTGCCACCTTTGGTCACCTTGCGTGGACGTGGAAACAACTATGCTGTAGCGTAGCATAGTATTAACAGATGGGAACACCTGTTCAGATACAAAGCCCTTGCCTGTACCTCTAGCACCTGTCTTGCGTTTTCTGCATTTGTTCCTTCTAGACAATGGACTGCTTCTTCTCCTCACTCCCTGTATCAATTAGACTGCGTGCAATTCCAGTAAAAATTAATATTTTACAAGTGTTTCATTGTTTTATACAACTGTATTTAAGACTCCAGGGTCATTCAGAGACAGCACCCTGCCCAGCATAACACCATCTCTCTGTGCCTCATCCCCTTCTTCTACACACTTTTTCTTCTCACCTTTGTTCTTCAAACTCCTTTATTCTCCTGACGTTCCTCCTTCTCAGGCACAGAGAACAATAGATACCTTGTCTTAAGCATAGCAGCTGACCTCCTACAGCTTGGGCATTTTCTTGATGTTTTGCTCTCCATTTTAAGTAGTTGTTGAAAATATTCCAAGTAAATTTTGTTGTGCAAGGGTGCACTCAGGACAGGGAGGTCACAGGCTCACTAAGGAGTAGAGGAGCAGGGCAACAGAGGGGCAGAGAGGGGTTTCCAGGCAGAAGAGAGCCAGTGCCAACTGGAGTTGCCCCTCAAAGCAGGCAAGTTCAAGAACCTCACATGATTCCTCTTCAGGAAATCCTAAATAGATTCCTGACAAAAAGAAGGTCCTAAGGAAAAGATGCCTTCACACCCTCAGTGACCTCTGTGTATTGTGAGAAGACATTTTTACTTTCTCCAGGAAACGATGGGAACCCAGAGAGGCCCAGAGGCACAAGTGTGATGAAACAGCAGAAATGGTTGCAAAGCTGCAGCTTGGTGACCAGTGCAGTGGGAGTGGTTTGGCCAGAGTTGCCAAGGAAATGCCCGTTTAAGAGTGAAAGAGGAGGCCAAAAGATCTGTGATTAGCTGATTGTAGACTGAGCGGGGAAGAGCAGTCAACCCAGGGGAGAAAAAACCCCATAAATTTCGACTTTAAATTAGAGAATGCAGGAAAGGAAACAAATGTTCAGTTTTGGAAAAGTAATTTAGCTTGGTTTATTACTATAATATCTTAGTAAATTAGACAAAGATCTTAAATCCCTAGAGCCAATCACTTCTCACTCAATAAGTTGCACAAGTTCAAAGTTATGGCTGTTTAGGAACGTGGTTGTAGAGAATGCCTGGAACACAGCTCTCCCTTATTTAACAGATTTTGCTCATATCACATCACATGAGCCACAGCCCAGGAGGCTTTTGCTTTTGTCAGCGTTAACATGCTATGGTCAGAAAGATTTCCTTGTGGCTGAGGATGCTCTGCTTTGTTTCCCAACTGGTTTATTGAAGAGTTTAAATTTAGCATGGAACAAATAAAACAAACTTTTCTCTCAACACTTTCTTCAAACATGCAGAAAGTGCTTTCTTTGCCCCTCTCCCCTCTGTGATAACATCTCAGTAATACTGTACACATTCTGATCATTTTTAAGAGTGGGATCATTTTCAGTGGATTTTACCAGACCATGTTAAGAGATAGATACCCGGATTGGAGCATTCCCCATCTTCTGGTCCTTTCTGAGTCTAAATGTGGCAAGGGGTGATTGTAGAAAGAGTGGAAACTTTTGTGCTTTAAGAGCTCCTGCAGATAATCCTCATCAGGCTTCTCATGAAATCATCAGATGCCCATAGATTCAACCTCCAAACAACTGGAGCTAATAGAAGTTAGATGTAGCCCCTAGTTTCCAAATGGAAACTTTTTTATTGGGACCTACATATACCCATTCCAAATGCTTCTAACTTTTTTCTAACTGCAGTTTGAAAGATCCTCAAAGAAGTATCATCTAGTGACATTTTTAAAGAAGATAACAGATGTGAAATGTGGGTCATGTGGTCATCATGTTCAGTTATAATGTCAAAAGTAAGGGAGCTATTAGTGTATAAGATGCATTTGAAATCAATTCTCCCTTTTGGATCAGATGTAAGACTCTGAGAACAAAGACTGTCCCTCACCACGAATAAAAACAATGCAATGAATTCTTTTTCCCTATGTCTTTCTTCCATTTTCTATTTAAAGAAATTTCTGAAAATACATTAATTATGCAGTTTATCTTTCAGATGAAAAAGAATTCTTTTGGATTGTATGGCTGCATAGTTATTAATAGCAGCAAAATTTTCCTTTTTTCTTTTGTATCAAATGGAATTCTGACTGAAGTATGAAGGGGCCATTCCAGCAATGATAACAGCAACTGATGACTAATTATAAAATCTATATGGAATTGAAAGGCATTTTAATTTGTCATTACTTCTATGTGCTCAGAAAGGATCTGTATAATTATGGTGACTATAAAAAGCAAGCAAGTGATATTTCTCCTCATTATGAGATTAAGCTCTTAATATACCACTTTTACTATAAGCTAAAACAAAACCAAAAAAACATCTCATCTGGCTTCCTATAAAGATGTAATCATGACTGAAAACTGCTCAGCTGCGGTTGTGTTTGTTCTTCCTACTATTACATGGAGAAGCTGTGCTTCCAGCTCATTTTAATTTGAAAAGTGTTCATCTTTGCCATTTACAAAAATGAAATTATATTTGCTTGCTCAGTGTGAACTGCCAACCTTCATGTCACATTAATTCCTGAAGATGACAGTGACTAGAATTTCCTTAGGTCATGACCGAATGATGGAAGAGACTGAATTGAGATTCTAAAACAGGATTTTTCTTTTTATAACCACTATTAAAAAGTGGCTGTAGTTACCAGGGTCACCAAGACAAAATCTGAAAGCTATTTTTGTGTATGTATATATATATATATATATATATATATATATATATATATATATATAGACATGTGGTCTCCATTTCTTTAGTCTGCATTTAAAATTCTTACACTATTCTGTGATAGCACTTTTCTTGGGAAATTAGATTTCAAGACATGCAGTTTGTTTCTAGGTGAGTGATAGAATTTCCCTTTGTCACTTGTGAATTTTCATTTATCCCAATTGCCACTGAGACATCTGGATTGTGGTGATTAGGAGCAGGGAAAGCTGTGAGCGGGTTCCAGCCTGCTCCAGCTCCTTCCCCTCCCTCCTTCCTGAGGAGCAGCATGAGCACTCACAGGGAGCCTCAGTTTAGCCAGAGCACATCAACAGCAGGCAAGAAATCCCCTGCAGGGATCATCAGTAAGCTCTTTGACCTCAGAATTTCATAGCATACTGGTTTTCAAATTGGTGTACAGATGACCGGGTTTCACCTTGGCAGATTTGTGCATGCACATAATAGTACATAGTACCTTGATCATGCTCCTGTTACCCTCCTTGCTCTGCTCTTCCCCGTGGTTTCAGGTTTTGGGGGCAACGGTATGTTTTCTCACATCCACTCCCCTGTTACTGGTGCTCACATTTCCCCTCCTGCTCCTTTTATTCCCCTTCCTTTTTTTCCCAGGGTTCAAATTCCACTCTTTAACAGCTGTAATTTAGTGAATTTAAGCCTCAATGTTCTCATCTTTAAAATGGAGAAAATGACACTTTAATGGTGGTTGTAGGAATTGAATTATGATGCAACATAAATATGCAATTCTTGACCCATAGTAAGCATAAAATTAATGGTTACATCTTCTTGCCACAGAAACTAAACTAAATATCCTTTAGAAATTAGTTATCAATGTGGTCAATATTTTTAAAGAAAAAAGCAGAAGCATTTTTCCCCAGCTACCCAACAGAAAATTCTTCATGACAGAAAATGAAGCTTACGTTAATGTGAAAGCTAAGTGCCATGTTGTTGTTCTCCACTCAAGAGGAGCTTCTACATGTAATTACACCTGCAGTTTAAAGATAGATATACATAGTGCACCATAACTCAAAATACACGTGTTATCTTGGCTTTAAGAACATTTGAAAGGAACTTAGTGTCTGGAATTATAAATTTTAGTGTAGAAATATAAATTTTCTTCTACATATGTGGTGATGGCATTGGTAATTGAATTATGTACAATACACAAATTGTTTAATACTTAGAATGTAAATTCAGCTTTATTTAAATTTGATCATTGAAGTTATGTGGGGTGAGAGTGAAGAGAGAAAGACAGAGACAGAATGTGCAATTATGAAAGATGGTAAGACTGTGTTCTCTGTCTTCTAGCCTAAAGAATAAGTAGTGAAGACACCAAGGAAGACTAAGAAAAGACGCCAGCATTTCTCTGCTGTGGAGACTGCTTATCAACCACCTGAAGAGGATCCTTTCTTGAACAATGGACATTTCTTACAAGGAGTCACAGATTAACATATGACTAATCTTGATTTTGTAAAGTGAATGATATTATTTTTCTTTTTTTAATTTTGTGGTAAGTTATGATATTTGGGTGGATTTTTTTTAAAAAAATCTATCTTCCTGATAGCATATTTAGCACATGTTCTAAATTATAATCCTGTAGCAAACAGTTGGAGCATTATTCAAACTTACAAAGAATGGAAAATGTTAATTTCCAGTTTATTCCAGATTTCTTCAGAGTATGATTATTCTGTTAAATCTTTGATAATTGTGACATTCATCGCCTCTGTCCAGGAATAAACATTCTTTTGTCATCCTGTCAATATGAACAAATCCAGAACAAATCATTATTAGTGGAAGATATATCATGAACAAATCCTAGTTCTTCACCTTCAGACATGTGTGCCAGGCTTGCCATCTAAATGACAAGAACAAGGATGATAAACGAAGGAAGAATCCTCATCCTTTCCTTCTGATCACATAAAGGACAGTTTCTCAAGATGAAACCAAGCCCTCTTTGCAAGCTGCCAAATACTAGCTTAGGAAAAGAATTAGTTTGCTTGCATGATGATCCTCTTAGTCAAAACGTCTTCACAGGAGTTGACTTTGGTAGAATCTTTTCTAAAGCCATCCAGAAGAATGATAAACCCCAGAACAAGACGGAAATAGACATTTCTTCTGAAGTTGGCCTGGACTGTGGGCCTTAATTTCAAGTATTGATGCTTCAGAACATGTGAATAAGTCCTGAAGAAATGGCAGCCTTGGGTAAGGTGAGGCCTCCTGTTTCTTCTGTTTTTCATCAGAATCTTGTTGCTGTATCCATCCCTTCCCTTTGGGAAAAGGGCCATGGATAGGATGATGGATTGAACACTGTTCCTCTGTGATAAGGAACATCTCTGAGTGCAAATCACAAAGCTTTTATCTCTAGGTTTAATTCTTCTCAGCAGTGACCACAAGTGGTGTCCTGCAAGCTGATTATAAGAAGGGACATTGAGCTTCTGTTCAAGATGCTGCCAGCAGCACTCTGGCTAGGATCTTGCTGGGCCAGCCCTTTTCACCTTGTGACCGCAGGAATGGATCTGGTGACTGGGTTTTCTGGATGTGAGTTGCTTTCCACAGAGAGCTGAGGTGGTGACACTGAAGTGAGCAGTAAGTCAATGACAGCTGCACAGTGTTGCTCTAAGATGCCAGTTCCCTGGGTCTGGAATGTGGCACTGGCCCACAAGGAGAGGCCGCTCTGGTGCGGTCAGGACTGCCAGCGTGTGTGCCTGCAATGAGACGTGTCCACACGAGGCCACCCTGTGGGGAGGAAGGAGGGTTTGATGGGGGAGAAATCTATTTTGCTGTTTTAGAAAGAAGCACACACAGAGCTGTAAACCTCTAGTGAGGTTTGTCTTTGAATGTGTAAAATAAAGCTTTATTTGTCAATTCTGCTGTAAAATAAGCACTGTCCAAGTTAAGGAAAAACATCTTTGTTTCTGTTAGTGTTTAGTGACTGAGCTCATACCCTTAAGTGTTGTGTGTTTATTTTTTTAATAACCTAATACAGAAAAGTTTATCAACTTGGATTTCTTTTGCTTTACAAAAGAAAGCCAGGCCAACCCCTTTATAGATGAGCTTCAGCTATAATAATCAGATTATTTCACAGTTTCTTATCTGAATAGCATTGCTCTTTGGTAACTGGCCAAGGGAAAGTGAATATCCTGCAAGAGATTTTGTTCAGTGGATTGTTTTTCAGTTTCTTTCTGTATTTTTGCCTATGCAGATGAGGAAAGTATCATCGCAGAGAACCATAAGGACAACATATCCAACTCTATGAAGGAAGGGCTTATAGATGTTCTTTATATTTGGGAATTCTTGGGTAGAAATATATCTATTCAGGAAACTAGCTGTTTGTTTTTCTTTTGTTGTTCACTTTGGTGTGTGTTTAATTCAGTTCTATCCCACTTTCTGGTTTCATTGTGGGTGGAATGGAGTGTGATGTAAAGCAGATGTCTTCAAATGACCAATAAACTTTGATGGTGAGGAAGGGGATCAGTGTAGACCCGTTCTGTGGTCCAGTCAGTCCTGAGGCTTTCCTAGTACAGAGGCACCTGATTAGAACAGAAGTGAATTTGAGTCAAGGGACCTTTTCCTAAAACTCTAAAATCAGGGGAATTTAGGGAGACTCTTATCCATTTAGAAGAGAGACTCTATATAGATTATGCATAGTTAAAGTATTTTTACTATTGAACAGTACTTGGAGTAATGTTAACTAAGCTAACCAAATACTGTCCATTTGAAGTTTTGTTCCAATAAATGAAATAATGATTCAAAATTAATACGTGAGCCTAATAAATTTCTTATATAGGAGTGAAACTTTTTATTTTTAAAGGAAAGTTTTTAAGTGACTGGAATAGTGTGTCTTTGGTTTTGTTCTTGTTTTTGTTGTCCTGGGTATTGAGCCCAAGGCTTCATACATGCTGGGAAGTCCTCTACTAGTGAGCTATACACCCAGCCCGAGTCTGTCTTCTTAAAGAGATAAATCACTCTTATAGTCCTCGTTATGCAATTCAAATTTACTGTACAAAAGAGTTCCTTCTCTTCAGTGCAGAGATAAGCTTCAGGCTAGCACCTGTTCTGGTAGCCACAAATGCCATGATAGTGAAACTCAAATTAATGAGCTTTCCTTATGTACAGACTCTACAGCCCAGTGAACTAATAAATGTGGTCATAAAGCAATCTGCTAAGTAGTGAGGACTACAGTGATTCCTTCTGCTGATAAAAGTAGTCATAAAATTCATCTGCTGTGGCTGGACTACAAAGACCAACAGGATTTTTCATTTGCCTCTTAGATAACATATAAACATAAATTAGATCTGCAAGAATTTTCACATCTTCCTACTGAAGTGGGTACTGTAGGCCAACCAGCTCAAAAGCAAAACACAAAATGGAAGATATATAAAAAATGTGAGTACTCCTGTGGGAAGATTGAGCCTGTGTGCTGATGAGTGGCTGCCCCATGTTTTCCAAAGCTGACCTTTTGAGGGAAACATTTAGATACGTTAGTGCGAACACAGAGTATTAGAACCCTAATAAGACAATAACCTTCCTAAACTGCCAGGTAAGAAAATACACTCTCTACATTCCATCCACCCTAAATATCCATTGTTTATGTGATCAACTTGTCCAAGAAACTGATCGCTTTTCTTTTGCAACCAGAAGAAGAAGGTCTGATCAACATTTTATTGTGGGGACTGATGTTTTTTCTTTTTCTGGTTCTTAAAAATTTTGTTTATATTAAAGGCATGCTGAACTACCTCATAGGTGTGTTGTGTGATAGCTAATTAATAAATAACAAGTGCTTCAAAATCTAATCTCTACATAAATGGTGATTTAATTTGTTTTCCAACTTCAGAGATGCATGTCACATCATGTGTCTTGGTATATCACCACATTCATGTTTACACCTTTGGCTTTAAATTTGGTATACCAAAATTAAATCAAATTTTGAGGTTCTCAACACAGACTGAGCACATCAAATTCAAGACTGGAAAAATAGCACGTGGTGAAAGAATAATGCCTAGAAGCGAAACCTAGATGCATTTGAATTCTCAAAAGAGGGAGTCAGCATTGATTGTAAAGAGTATTGCTGTAATTTTATATTATAATAGTTAAGAGGCCCAAATTTGTCAGTGACTCCTATAGCAAGATAGAGTGGGCTCAAGGTTCTACTGATGAAACTGTAGCCTTTCCTTCCTCTGCATATTAATGAAAGATAAAAGGCAGCTGTGGGAGCCACACATTTCTGATACTGCAGGAGAGCATGCGCCTCGCCTGCCTTCGCTGTGTCTTCCCAGAAAATCATCAAACACCGCCTTTGGGGTTTCTACCGTTTGAGCAGGATGCAACCTAAAGAGGAAGAAATGGAGTTACTATCTAACAGTTTCTTAGTAAGGTAACGTAAAGCCTGTATGGTAACAGGAAAAAATAATTTTACTGCTGTTTCGACTTTGAAGCCATTTTCCCCTGTAGGACTAATTATTAGCAGTTTTATTTGCTAATTTCAATTACCTCAACTTAATTAGTAATTCATTCTGACCTTTAGAAACCACATTCTTTAATCTTCAAATTAGAGGAGTGAGGGAAAATCAGCCCTTTAACTCCCATTCACAGGTTGCGCTGTTTCTGAAGGCTTCATCTGCCGATGGAACCAGGCTTTTAGATCAGCTGGAGTTCGGTCCTGGGCAGTAGCCAGACTAAGATGACTCAACTTCACAGAGATGAGATAATGAACAGTGTAGCACATGTGGCTGGTAAATTTTATTTTTTACTTAAAGAAAAGAAGGGAAATCACTCTGCAGAGTAATGGATTCCCCTACTGTGTGTCTGCTTACAACTCTTTTGAGAATGCTCTACAAGTTTTCTATGTGAATTGTTCTTCTTCATGTAACACAATGTCTGATGACTACAAGACAACCACTTACGAGCAGAGTTGTGGTCATCACATCAGTGCCAAAGGTTCTGCTTTAAGATAAATTTTTAGTGCACATTCTCCTATATTGTGAAGTTGTCTGTGTTGTTGGATGGGTGTTAATCAGCCCCCAAAACTCATGTGCTAATGATTTTCTTGTTGACAAGTTGCCGTGCTGCCGACTCCCTCCCATCAGTCCACAACTCTGGCTGTTAAGAGTTCGGGAAAAGGGGGGTATAGGCAGAAAAAAATAAAATAAAATAAGGGCCTCACTGGGCTTTCTGGATAATCCTGACTAGAAAGATTTAAAACCCTGCTAGAGAGAACAATCAACAAGACAAAGGAGTGCTGGGGATGTGGCTCTGTGGTGGAGTTCTTGCCTTATATGCACAAGACCCTGAGTTTGATCCCCAGAATCACAAAAAAAAAAAAAATTTCTGG
>NW_004955536.1:2398416-2440449 GCF_000276665.1 Chinchilla lanigera
CACTAACCCAAACTTTTATGTAAGGGCCCTCCTAACCAATCCAGAAATGCCAGAGATAAGACCCTGACAAGACAAGCAGCTAACTTAGAAATGTGTACATAGCTGATGGTGCAGGGGTGAGGGTGTTGGGGCCTGGGATCCTCTACAACAGTCCAGAGAACCAGTCAGGGCATGACAATTCCAGATGTTGATCTGAGAGGGAGTGTTCCTCAAAACACGCTAAGAGAAAGCTCAGGACAAAGATCTATGGGTATCTGTGCCTGGGATCCCTACCTCCTCAGAGGGTAGCTTTCTTTCCCCTGCTTCTTTTCTTTTTTACAAAGCATTTTTGCTTCCCCTTTTAAACTTGGTTCCTTTAATTTTTCACTGATGCTGAGTTTATGATCCCAGTGAGCTCCTCAGACAGCAGCGCAGCCAAGCTGCTGTGCACACCCCCGGAATCAACAAGAGTCTCCAAGAAGCTAATAATAGGTTAATGTTAATGTTAGCTTCAAGGAAATTATCCATGTTGCACATGTGTAAGTCAAGAGGTACAAATACTTGCCTATTATCAGAGTGATAATCTCTTTGGCTGAGCTTAAGAATAATGGCCTAAAGGATGGGCAGAGCACAGGGAGGGTATCCGTGAATGCTCACCATGGACATCGCTGTCAGTGCTCTGGGCACAGCGCCTGCTGCAGAGAAGATAACCCGTGTCTCTAGGCGTCCACTGCTGGTGTTAGGAACAGTAGAAGTGGTTCCTGTTTCCCATCTTCTTGTGCATTAGTTCCCCACATTACTGGTTAGCCCTTTGTGGCTTTTATGTTGGTCGGCCTTAAGAGCCACATGTTTAGAAGTTTGGAGTGTCTTTGTGACTTTTCTCTACCAGTTTTATTTAACTAAAACAGGCTGCTGCAAAAGGTCATTGATAAAGGAATGTAAAATTGCTAAGAGTTACACTGATTTTGGCAATTATATATTGTGAAGACCTTTTATAAACCAAGAAGTTGCTACTTTTGACAAGATATATTCTAGATATATTACTCAAAGATGTATTTTGCCTTATGCTCTTCTTTACCACTTAATTGAAGGCCAATTACACACCCATATTCTATGTGTTTACACATGCTCCATTGCTTCGTGTCCTTGAGGTTTGGAGAGTGTAATGTGTGAAAGTTAATTGAGTAACCTTCACAAGTGATCCATGAGCCTCTGTAATACGTGATGCTCCTCTGGGGGCTGCTTCAGACACTCACACCTTCTATAGTACAGAGACTTCAGTAAGCTAAGTACTTGTTTTTCCCTGGTCATTGGCTCAAAACACATCCAGTTTCCTATATGCATGGCAAGCTTTCCTTGCTGTGAACTTGGCCTTGGTCTTTATCTGTTTCTATCTAGTAATGAAGGTCATAGTTACCATAAGGGTTTCTTCTCTGCAGATACAGTGCAAGAAAGAGCACAGTTCCTGCTGTTAGGAAATGTCTGATGTTATCTGACTTGTTACTGAGATTTAAAGAAAACAAATCATTTTTCCTTTGAAATTATCTTCTTTAACCAATGTTCTTCTGAGACTAGAGATCAGAATCCCTGGAAGAAAAAAAAACAAAAATTTTTTCTATTTTTTGCAAACTCTTGTAATGCAAATTATGACAAGTAATAAAAGAGTTGTATATGTTGTGTTTGTCATCCATGCATATATTAATTTAGTAATTTTACTGAATAAAAATTCCAGACAAAGGGACTGGGGATACAGCTCAGCAGCACAGCGCCTGCCTGGCATGTACAACGTCATGATTCAATTCCCAGTACCGAAAAGAAAAAATAAATCCAGACAAAGGGTTTGCTTTAAAGACAATGATATGGGGTCAGAAAAGCCAGGATTTAAAGCATGGTTCTGTAATTTACTTGCATTTTGATCTTGGGCAAGTTATATAATTTTTCTGAGATCCATTTACTGTGGTTAAAGTGGGGTTTGTAGAGTTTTCTTCTTATCCAGTTGTCAAGATTTAATAAACTGTGTAAGTACAAACATTGAAATTGCAAAATTTCGCAGATGTTAATGAATCTCACATTTTGCTTTTTTATGCTTTACATTGTATATTTGGGTCAAAAGTGTACAAGACTCACTTCAATTTACAAATGAATCTGACTTAAAAAGGTTCTGACTTATGAACATTCTTCCAGAACAGAACTGGTTTGTAAGTCAAGTATCTATTATATGTCTTCCTCTTCCCTCTTCTGCACCATCTAACTAAAAAATTGTTCAGTGTACATAGAACTATTTAGTGGAGAGCTCAAAGAGACCTTTGAAACCTTCTTACTCATTTTTCTCATTCTATTCCCTCTCATTTTAAAAAATGTGGAGTGTACTAGAACTAATGTGGGAGTCACCACCGTGCTAACTCCTGTGGGACTAGTTTCCCAGAAAACCTAAAAGCAGAGCTCCAAAAACTGTCACTGAGGTCTGCTCAGCACTTTCTTCTGTCCCCTCTCCCTTACCTGTCCCTGGGTCCTGCGTCCTGCATACTGCTTCCTCTTGTTGAGTCTCATGTGCCTCTGCCCATCAGTTGGCCTTTTAATTGGTGCAAGAACCTCACACTTGCAGGTGGCTGAAGGATGGCTGCTCTTATCCTGGATTTTGGAGCTGCCAGGTGGGAGAGCTCATGACCTGTCCTCCTCTAGTACAGAAGGATCAGACATGCAATTCCTCAGAGCATTTCTGCAGGTACATCAGAGTGCAGCTTGTGTTTTCATATATTTGTAGGGAACATACATGCATATATGCATGTATTTCCAGCATGAACTTTTTTTATACTTTTTTGTTCTTTCATAGAATGTAAGATGCATAGCACAGCTGTGGATTTCTCCCCTTTGTTCCTTTGTCTCATGAAAAGAGCCATTTGACTGTAAAAATGAGGCTAGATTTATGGCTGCCAGTCTATTTGAGTGGTAATAAATGTCAGACAGACATTGCTGAGTCATAAACTTGAGGCATTTGAGCCTAACCCACTACATAAATCAACTTACTGCATATTAGCCCCCAATTTCAGAAAGTTGGCTGATTATGGACTTGAAGACCTAGGACCCCAGCTTTCTAAATATGTTTCCCCCTTGGCATTCTATTTTTTCTTCATAGTTCTGGCATTAGAATTCTCTGTTTTTGGTCAGCAATTTACCATAATTAAGGGTTTCTCAACATCGTGGATGCCAGAGAAGCAGGCAAGAAGTTGAGGCAGTGTGTGAGAGAGTCCTGGGGGTTCGAACCTGCTCACTTCTGCTCGGTTTCATGGGAGCATAACAAGTCACATGGTCCCTGAGCCAGAGAGAGCCTGGCCTGACTATGAGTGAAGTGTGGAGATGTATTGTGCCCTTCCACCCGTAGCCTGGGGGGCCTAAGGTCAAATGGATCTCCATTCACACTGCTTGCTTGCTGGTAGTCTTTTTGTAGCTCTCAAAACAGTTCCAGCAGATGGAGTGTTATACCCAGAACCCACCTTCCCAGAGCCTGGTCCCTACAAAGAAGTTGTATTTATTTCACCAAACCTTTGGTATTGACAGTATGTCCTGCTGACACCTCCCTTATGAGGGTGGACCCCACTCCTCTGTCTGGTTCTTTGGTGTCAGCTGTCCTTAGCTTGCAGCACAGTCCTGCTAGAATGAAACCATGGTAGTCTAATGGGTGGAGTTGGAGGGAGGTACATGTTTATGTGCCTGCACATGGGTTCCATTGGTCCAAGAGCCTGATGTTAATAATTCATAGTAATAACCCTGCACACAGTCAGAATTCTACTTATGAATTAGGGTGCAACAACAGGAATGGAGTCAAAATTTAGGAGGCTGGCATTTTAGCCATTGTCTTCCAGTACGAGAAATTGAGCTTTTATAAAGCAAGCTATTTTCCTTTCCTCAGGCCCAACTTTCGGTGTTACTGTAGTGGAGACAAAATTCCAGTTACTGTATAAAATCTGAAGTCAGTGGAATACTAAAGACAGTGACTTATATTTCACTGTCGCACACTGATGAAGCAGAAGCTCCTCGTCTTAGTATTCAGGAATGTGAATTAGAGCAGCTCAGAAGAGTGCGCGTGGGTGGGTCTCACAAGGGCCATGCTGTGACCCTGGCTCACTAAACGGCACTTGTGGTGACTTTGTCCAAGTCGTTGCACTATCATAACCTGCTGCATGTGTCCAGTTTCCAGCATTTGACCCTATTCCCTCCGCTCAGTGGGGTGGTGCTCTGGCTCCATCTCCTCTCACCTCTCACATTACTATGTTGCTGGCTCATGCACTCTTTATTTTCATGAATGTACAGTTGTCTAATATATTCCTGGTTATATTCAGCTTGTTACACAGTTTAACAATGAAAACAAAGAGCTTGGAATCTGGGTTCAAGTCAGTGTGTAGTTCAAGGCAGCAGAAGAAAAGCCCTCATCCTCAGCCTAGGTGTTTCATAAATGCAGATGTGTATCCCATTCCCTCTGGCCTCTGTATGTGCAGAACAAGCAGAATGCTTGTTCTACCCATTGGCTCCTGAGAAAGAAAGAGGACATGCTGGGGGTGCGGTAGGCAGCATCCTCCAGCCCGGCAGTAGGCCTGTTAGGTGTGCATGGGGACCAGAAGGGGCCAGGCAGTCAGTTCCCGCATCAGCAGCTGAACTTCCAAGCCCTTGGGCTTAGCACTGAGTGCCTACTGCTCCCTCCAGCCCTAATCGATCCGAGCAAATGAGACTCAGTGCTGAGAGCCTCAAGCTGGCTGTCTGCGGTGGCGGATGACGCCCACTTGGTGCTGGAGAGCTGAGGGAACAATGGAGATAAGGCTTTGAGCACAACACATGGCAGAAAAGAATCACCCGGGTAATAACAGCAGCCCCAGGCTGGATGAATGCTCACTGCAGGGAGAAAAGGCTCTTATGTAATAACGATTGTTAGAATGGGGAATGTAAATAACGAGGAGAGTTTAAATTGAATATTTGACAACACAGAAATCCTGCAAGCATGCATTGAATTTTCATGTTTAAAAAAAAGAGCTTTATTTAAACAGAAAACATGAAAAGGCTTCAAAAATTTTCCTTTGTATCACTTAGTAGGGGAATTATTTTCTCTGTTCCTCACAGTTGGAAATGACAGATTCTGTCTCGTGTGGAAAGGAAAAAAAATCCCTTGGAAGAGGATGTTTTAGGAGATGACTCAAACCAATTTGCTTCTAAAATGACAAGATTGGCAAACTGCCCATTGTCACATAGGCTATTAAATGAAGGTGTTCCCCTGGAGGACTGTGCACCAGAATTGTTCTCCTTCCTTGGTAGGAAAGGAGGAGAGGAGGAGAGGACAGGCGTCTCTACAACAGAGTCTGTACAACAAAGCTCTCCATGGTTGCGGACAAGAGGAAGAGATGGCAGGGTGGGAAAACAGAAATCAGCAAAAGTGGGACTTCAGGAAAAGAGCAAAGTGTAGGTTTTGGGATCTTTGTTTAGTGACTTGTTACTAAAGAGGCTAAATTGGTAACTGAACTCCCTCATGTCACCAGCCCGGGAATAGGCCAACAGATGGCATGACCCTCCAAGGTACCTGTTGAGGTCTGTAAAAAGTAAGGGCTCTGAGTTCTAGCTCCAGCTCTGCTGCCAACTCTGAGATGCTGAGGAAGCCCTCTCTGCAAAGTGTAGGAATGATATGAGATGACCCACCAGGTCTCTGTGCTGGACGGTCCATTCCAGCCCATCCTCCTACCTGTTCCTTGTGTCAGAATTTAGCCCCACTTTCTCTAAGAGTGATTTTTTCTCCTCTGTCTCTTTTGAGTGTGCACATATTCTCAGAGGAGAGACGTGGGGAAAAGAATGTGCAGGAACCCTTCTTACCTGCCTTGGTTGCTACAGCTGAGAATGACGGGACTTGTCAGAGCCCACGTGTACTCCAGGTGAGACACCCAGGAACCTCAACCTCAGGTATCACCTAAGATGTGGCAGCAGCTCAGGCTGGACAGAGACTAAGGAAGCTGATGGAACAGCAGAGGCTGTCACCACAAGAGCTGCTGGAAGGGCCATCAAGCAGTTTCCACATGACCTTGCCAACTCAGGTGTGGTTAAGAGTTCCTGTCCAGGGGCACAGTGTCTGAACATGTACATGTGCAAAAGATCAAATGGCGAATCCTAAGCTGCCAGCAAGAGCCAGACAGGAACTGAATCCAGCCATCCTGATGAAACACAACAGGCTGGTCAGTACGACAGGTGATCTCCAGGGCTCGCCAGATCCCTTCTACTGAACCTGAGGGAGGGCACCAGAAAGGAGACCTCGACTTTGCGACTGTGGAGCAGGCAGCAGGGACTGGAAGATTTCAAGCTGCAGGCCCCACACTAAGTGGGAGCTGAACAAGGTCTAGAGCCAAGATGTGATGAAGATGTGGAGACCGTGTAAGGTTGGAAGCCAGAAAACAGAATGCAGAACATAGCTCACTGAGGGCAGTGAGAGGAAGAGCCAAGTAGAGTAGCAAGCCCACCAAGAGGGGGCGCCCACGTGGCAAGGCCGGCTCTCCCAGACAGCGCAGAATTCCATCAGGGAGGTGGACGCTTCTTGGATACTATGTCAGATGTGTTCCTGGGTTGCAGAGATTTTTCTGTCCCTGGGATTTTGAGGGGCTGTGCCCGCTGCTGCCTGTCAAAGGGTCCATGGCAGGATTCTGTTCCCTCTATTATTGCCCGAGGAGACAGAAGCCGCAGGGGTCCCCAGCGTCTGCCTCAGTGGGCACCACACTGCTGTAAACCAGGGCCCAGTAGGGCCTCTCTTCGGGACTTATCTAGGCAGCCACAGCAGCCAAGAGGGACGGGATGAAGATTGCCTGTTGGTGCTCACCGAGGCTCTGGACCCCTTCTGCGGGCCCAAGTCTGTGCTGTCATGGGTCTTGTTTCTGTGTCTTTCAGAGGCTAACAGCACAGTGTCGAAACGTTCTGGCAGGTGAAGGAAACCACATTTGTCCCAAGCTGACAGTTCTATTTAGAAACATTTTCGAATCACATAATTGCTATTTGAATGCATGTAGATGGAGAAATGTAACTGCTTTTTGTGGTGAGGACAAATTGAACTGTTCTAAGGTAATGTGAAGCTCTCAAACACATAAATGAAGTGTTGTCTATTTGATTAAAGGCTTACTTTTCTCCAAAAATACTGTAACTTGCCCTGTCAGTTTCTGCTGGTAGCTTATAAAATATCCCAGGTTATTTCACGCCATCAACATGAACCAGCCCATACCCTACACATCCTAAGGCATTGACCAGTCTGCAATATCTTCCTTCTGCAGCCCCTCAAATCTGAGGATATTTATGAAATCAAGTAACTCTGTCAGATGGAGCAGTGAGTTAGTTTTCCATACAGTTTGCAGAATGCTCTAGATCATCCCTGTGGCCTTTCAAGGAAGAAATCCTCCAGGAAATATTGTAACTTTGGCAAAAGAAAATTAGTTAGACCCCATTAATTTCCCCTAAAAGTAAGCAAAATGACTTCTCTGAGACTGAAGTCAGAGAACTGTTTTTTCCATTCATTTGTTATTGGGGTAACTGTTGTCTTGGAAACATGAGAGCCATGTGATGTGCAAGACAGATGACGGACAGTGAGAAGTAACTAGTAAAGTCAGATGAACACGTACCTACTGGATTTGGTCAGACTCTTAGAAATGAGGTAGAGAAAAGGAAAGTTTTGCTCACACACACTTCCTAACCTAAAGGGCTATAGTGTCCTTCTCTTGAGATGCGGCCTTGGGACATCAATACTTCGCTTTGATCTAATGTCCTTGGTGTGCACCACTCTACAATTAGTAAAATGAGGCAAAGCAAGGCTAAATGAACTTCCAGTGCCCCAGCTGACCAGCAATAGAACTTGTGCCAGAATCTGGGCTTGGAGACCACTCGGTAAATGTGGTACTTCGTGCTTCCCAAAGAGCTGCAGCAGCCAAGACACTGAAGCATGGCCTTGTCCTCTCTTTGATCTTGTCAGGCTCTAAGAATGTTTTGTCCATCCCCAAGGTTAGGAGTTGGGAGCCAGGCCACAACAAGAGACCGGAAGAGTACAGAAGGCTACAAAATGTGTGTACTCCATCAGCGATGGTGCTTTAATGTGCAGCGCCAACACGGTTTCCAACAACAAGGTGAGGAGGAGCACCCTTGGCAAAGTCAATGTCCACCAATGCTCCTCGTCCTCCTCACTTCCCTGCACATGATAGCAGGCATCTTCTTATAGAGTAGAGCAGTTTGTACACATTGGAAACACTAGAAGAGTCTGAAAGTGTGACAGGTGAGCTGTGCAGTTCACACTGGCCTTGAGGTCAGGAGTCTGGAATTGTTTTAGAAGCACTTCACAATTTACCCTTTCCTGCCTGGAGCCCCTCCACAGTGAGCTGAGGGGAGGCCAATGCTGCCTTTCTTTAACAGCTCTAAAACAGCTTCTGGGCATTGCTACTATTCTGTATATTTTGCCAGTTGTACAATTTTCTATGTCCATGAGTGCCTGAGTATTTGTCTTGTAAAAATAATCCACTCTTAATTTTTATGCATAGGTTTGCTTTCTCCCCATCCTAATCACGCATCTCTTTCATGTGCTTTCAATGACCTTTTCCTCTGATACTCACTGCACTAGTTGAGTTTAATGATATTTATAAAACAGTTCAATACATAACCAATCAACCAACTGAACAAACAAAAGATAATCACCAGGCTAGACTATGTGAAATAAAACCACATCTTCTGGTGGCGATCATAACTGATGCCCTTTTGTTCTGGTACTTAGTCCTATTTATTCATCTCAACATTATTATTTGAGTTAGTGATCAGAAAAGCTTCAGGATCTGATTCATGCCTGTAAAACACTGGCCTTCAGCTATCTCTCAGCAGTTCAGTCTGTGCAGACCTGTCCCAAACAGTCCTTCCTGGGACCAAGTACTAGGACATACCCAGAATGCTTTCAGACCTGAACATACTTGAGCCCCTTTGGAAGTTTTTTCCATGAGCAGAGCTGGACCCTGTCAAGGAGCCAGCAAGATTAGAACAATTCCCTTTCAGCTCTCTCCCTTCACCAATTAAGCACTCCTTCTGTAGGCACATGGGGAGTCCTAACTGCCTATCAGCCATCCATCAACTGTATCTTGGGCCTCTTTGGCATCCTAAAAATCTCTCTTATAGTCCTCCTCCCAGAATCTGGAGGAAGCAAGGAATTCCCCCCAGCAGTCATGTGAGGGAAGCCCAGCTCTTGTTTGAATCCTGCCAATTTCCTTGTTTTGGATATAATTCAAAAGATGACACTAATTCTGACCATAGTTTTTCCTCATCAGTCATTCATACTTCCAAAGTTTTACCTTCACAGTGTCATTTGTGATTGAATACTTGATTTCTTCATCTGTAATTTAACAATAATAGTAACTATTTTAAATATAATTGGGAGGGTCCCATAAGGTAGAATTTGTAAAAAGTGTTTAGCACTATGTTCTTCCCAAATGTATATCAAAACCTTTTGGTGCATAAGTGTCACAGTTACTATGGATTTATTTTTTATTTTTATTTTAAAGATTTAAAAAACTAACAAAACAACAATGAAGACAAACAATGGGTGATACTGCTAATATTATAAAATAACCTCCATCTTGGTTAATATTTTATACCTTATTTTCTAATATTAAGATTATCCAATTCTTTAAAAGTTTTTGGCTAATTTATTTTTGCCCATCTTCCCTTCTTTACCCTCCTGTATCTTTTTCTGACTATTTTGATCATAAAATTATATCACTAGGTTTAGGTGTATTTTGTTTCTGTTTTAATCCAAATTGAAGATCTTTGTCACTTGCTGGCAGAACTATTTTGTAGTTCAGTATACTTATATGATTATCCTTAGGAATTTACCCAGAACTTCTGAGTAAATTCCTAAGGATAATCATATAATTTTTAAATTATACTAAAATTGCAGATATTATAGGATAAGAAAAAAGACGGTATAGATAACAGAGAACAGAAAGTACAGAAGGAGGAAACACACAAAATACAAAGAAGAACAACTTCAGACTAAACATTCTGTGCTACCGAAGTATATGGTCCTAAACTCCTTGATGCACCTCCTGCTGATCAGTGAGGTCTGTGTCCCCTCTTTTTGAAGCTGGTTTTGACTGTCTGCATATGGCGAGTATGACACAGTGCCTCATACTGTGGAGGTTTGGAGGTCTTTTCATTGGCAGAGCCCTGGGCTGTAAATCAGAAGTCTGAACTCTGCGCTTTCAAAGCCACAGGGAGATGTGAGACTGGGTGGAAGAGGCACCTGGTGGAATTCTGCCTTCAAGCTGCAGCTGGGGTGCCCATAGACCCCAGGAACACCATGGAGCTAAGGACTAACTTACAGACCCTGGCCCAGTTTCTGACCCACTGTGTCATAAGGTAATATGAAATAATTTGTGATTACCAAGAGATGTGTATATAAACATGCAACTGACAAAGAGTATGCAAGTGCAGTGGTAGCTGCTAAGTATAGATTCCAGTGTAAATTAAGAAGGTGGGCAATTCCAGCTGACATTGAGCTCACTTTATAGCCCAGGCTGGTCTTGAATTTGCAACAACTCTTCTGCCTCAGCTGCCTGAATGCTGGAATTACAGGCAGGCGCCACCATGCCTGGCTATATAATGAATGTTCTTTGATCACAATTAAATTAATATCACTAACAAGATACCTAGAAAATACTCCAATATTTGGCAGTCTACATCATATACTTGTAAATATCCCATGGATGGGGGGAGGTGGAAATGAAGAGAAATTAGTAGTTATTTTCAGCTGAATGAAAATACTAGATGTCTGACTGTGATTTGGGGGTAGTCATGGCTCCTGATAAGTTAGAAAACTAGTAGTGGTGGTGGCCAAGTTGGTTTCAGTAAGAGGGAGTCCAGTGGAACCTTTGTCCCTGCTCTCCCTACCACTTTGTCCAACAATTCATAGGTTACTTACTAGGATGAGTGGAAGGGGCCTGATTGACACCCAGATAGTAATCATCTTGTACTTGTTTTGAAGACTCCTTTCTCCAGTGAGGCTATTTGGTTAGGAATGGAAACAAGTATTATAACCTGGGCTATTCTAAGAGGTTCACTCACATACCTCTTTTCCCTATCTCCTTGTCATGATCCTCCAAGTTTGTTTCTTCAAGCAGCGGCCTACAGTGGGATATGGGCTGATTTATAGAATTTTCCCTATTTAAAAAAAAAAAAGAAGTACTAATGGACCCCACTTTCCAACCAACAATAAATTTAAAATCTAAATTATGTCTACCTTTTTCATTTTATTTATATCTGTAATTATTGATCAGACCACTTTCAGTGGCAAGAGGTAAATCCTAATTCAACCCAGCCTATTCAATAAGAGACTTATGGGCTTTAGGATTGAGAAGCAGACATTCAGCAGTGGTGTACAGAGGCCAGGAGATGAAGTGTACATTTTTCTTGGTTCTGCTCCTCGAGCTGTGTCTCCTTCGCAACCAGGGGAGCACTTCTCCCACCTTCTCCTTATGAACAGTGCTGGGGAGCCCCGCCGCTCCTGGGGCTGAAGGTGGAAAGGCAGGCCTGTGGGAGGAAGGGCGGGATGCATACCATGGAGACAGCTCAGAACAGTGCTATGAGAGGATCATGATGGCCAGAGTTGCTCACCTTCAACTCTGCTTCACATCAAGAAGACCTTTTAATTTCTCACAGACCAGTCCTGGTGGAAGTTGGAATGCAGATTGCAGTTGCATGATCACATGTGAATTTCAGAAAAATTTTCAGAAAAAAGATATTTTAATACACAAATTTCAATTCATGTTATGCATTTTTACCAGGAAAATGTAGATTTGAGGAGCATTATAAATTATTAAGCTCCTATTGGGTGCAAAGCACGATATGGACTTTAAGGAAGATTAAAATGAAGGGTTTAACCTTAGGAGTTTTCTATTCTATTTTTATTAGAACACATCAATTTTAACAGTTTTAATGATCTTAAAAGTTATAAATATGAAAAATGATAGCCTTTTTAAAGCTAATTTCTGGGTGTTGTTAAAAGTAGTTTTATGAAGAGTCGGTGAAAGAAATGAGGGAGATGCAATCCTGTCCACATTTTATTGAGGAAAAAGAATTAGTCTTATTGTGTTGAATATTAAGAAAAACAGAGCTAACATCCTTTCAAACAACTGTTAATTTAGTCACTGTACTTACATGATTACTTTAAAGATTTTTATCCTTTTAAAAATGACTGTTCTCTGCACCCAGGGAAATATTTCAGATGAGTGAGTGCAGTGGTACTGCCCCTTGCTCAAGCACAGGGCTATCAAGCGTGATATTGAGGCAGCTTGCAGAGACATTAGCATTTGTGATTCTGTCATGTTGCCCAATTTTTCTTTGGGTTTTGTGGAAGAGAAATATGTCTAAAAATTCTTGGAATTTTTGGCTTATGCTAGAAATGCAAAGTTTTATTAAAATCTATCTGGCTCTTGACATCACATCACTCATTTTGTTATCCTGCTGTAACCGCTCTATAACTTACACGTTGGGTCTGTCTTTATATCTATAAATGTCTTCCTCTTGTCATATATTTAGTTATTGCTTCTGTTCTATTTATGCATCTTAACTTTAGGTGTCTGCATCTCTTTGCCTTTTTTATTTATTGTCAAGAGGCACTTTGAAACTGTCCTCCAGGTGACCCCTTGATTTCTCAAGCACTGATTCTATTTGAGAAGTTAGAATGCAGATTGCAGTTGCATGGCCACATTTCAATTGCCTGTAATCTTCATCTACTTCCTCTAGCAATTGTCGTACAGCTTCCTATTCTCGGCTACCAATTTTTCTGCCTCAGCTTCTTGTCTTAACATCTAATCTTTCCACTTTCCTTTTGATAGTGCTCCCATTCTGGAATATTTATTGATAATTTAAGCAATAGCTTTCAAAATCTAGTTTTGATTCCTACAGACTATGTTGAAAAATGTGTTTACTGTCATGTCTCAAAATGCATTCTTGTGTCTAGTGCTCATTTTCTTTCTATTGGTACTCTTCATCAGGTGAGACAAGAACTATTGTTTGCTTACATAAGAATGAAATTTTCTAGCTCTCTTGCTTTTACCGGTTCAAATTTGAATATTAGATCTCATGTAGAAGGATATAGTGAAGTTAAGAATTTACTTAATTTGCTTTAGCTGATTTTCTGGGGCCTAGCATACTTTAGGTCTGTACTGTTCGATACAGCAGCCACTAGCCACAGGCAGTAGTAAGTTGATTACAATTCAATAAACTTAGAATTCTGTGTTTTCATCTACATTAGTCATATTTCAAGTACTCAGAAATCACTGATGGCAGACATGGAACATTTCCATCCTTGTAAAATTTCTACTGAACAGTATTGTTCCAGAGTGAGTGTCATCTGCTCACCCTCTGTAGTTATCTGACTATGAAAACTTGAGTTTATATTTGTAAAGTTAAAACATGGTTAGATTTTCCTTGCAAGATACAGAAAATGAAACAATACAATTCCGTGTGTATTTCTACCATTGTTCTGCCTGTCTCTACCCTTCCTTATTACATTTTTGATATTGCAATATGCAAGACATTCCCCTTTACCTCCTCCCCATGTTGATGATTTCTGGGAATTTTACTCCCAGAAAGGATGTGCTCAGAAAGAGAGATGCCTTCTGGATACAGAAACTGATTGAGAAAGGTATGTGTGAGGACAGAGTGTGCCAGGCAAGTGTCCAGCTTTCTTCCCAGAGAGTTGCTTCACACAGAAGGATGGGTGTCACCCTGCTGGTCTTTTAGGACAGTGGGAGAAAGGAGTCTCTTTTTGTTACATGACCTTGGTGCACTTCGAAGCTCCATTACATTTTGCTGGTTAAAGACCACCCATCAGTTGTCCCATCTTAGGAGGGGTTATAATTTAATTTGCATACTCTATTTCAAAAGCTGCTTCCTCCAGTATTAGGATGCAGGCATTGATCTTCACCTGAACTCACTGGCACAGGCTGGCATGCCAGCTCCACCTTCTTTGGCCTGGGCATCTGCTTCTCTGTTTGCCTTTTGGCCTTCCTGCCTTTGTCCCCAGGTTTCTTTGCTCCCACAGAATACAAGCTATTTCTCAAAAATACCCAATTAGAAAGTCACAACAGACACTATTAAGCCCGATTTGGGTAAAGATGAGAAGAAGAATTTTGAAATGATCCCTTATTTCTTTTTTTTTGGAAGTGGGAATCAAACTCAGTAGCTAGCACTTGCCAGGCAGGCGCCATGCCACTGACCTGTATTCCTAGCCCAATCCCTTCTTTCATGACTGATTTTCTTGCTGTCAAATATACTTCATCTCAAGTGTACTTTATCCTACTCTATTTCACAAGAATTATCTGAACTCCCAGACCAACATCTAGGGAGAAACCCAGCCAGGGTAGAACTGAGTGTCCTACAAAGACAGAACAATGTCTTGTTCACTGTTGTTTTCACAGCATCTGAGCGGATTTCTTTCAGCCCAAAGAAAATGAACATCTTTATGCTTTACTAAGTGGCCAAAAATAAGTTTTAGAAGCTTCAATATCTGTAGCATTTATTTTTATGATACGGCCTTGAAATGAAGTTAGTACATCCTCCTTATCTAGAAGATAAGTAACCTGAGGACCAAAGAAGTTTCAAGTATTTTGACATAAAATCATACTTCTTGGAGTTGAATAAATCTGGGTCCCATCACTTATTAGGAAGTTGGGCAGTGGATTAGATATTCAACCTCAGTTTTCTTATCTGTAAAATGAGATAGTTACTCTTATCTGTTTATGAGATAACATGTGTAATTGTTATTCAAGAAAGAACAGCCTGTCTATGGGTGTAGCATTATCTTTCAAGGATATGCAATGTTAGAAATGCAAGGGGTTTTCTTTTTTCCAGTTCTGTGCCTTATCTTGTATGAGATACATATCCTAGTTTAGTGATGGAGAACCTTTCAGAGACCAAATGCCCAAGCTGCAACCCAAAACCCACTTCTTTATTGTAAAGTGCCAGCATTGCTCCTATGTGCAATGTTACCTGATGCATGGCTGCTGGGGTGATGCTGGGGCAACTTGGCTCTCGTGTCAACAGAGAGGACTCTGCGTGCCTGCTGTGGCACATGAGCCATAGGTTTGCCACCACTGTGATAGATTACATGTTGTAGGAGCTCCAATCCTTAGCTTTGCTGATAGCTGGGCACTTGAGGTTCCATGAGGAGGCCAAAGCTAGAGACAATGTGCAGTTGAGTCAGATGGCCTTCCTTCCTCAGACTTGTCCCTGTGTCCCCCCCACCCATGGTGGATTAGGTAATGGGCAACTTGGAGCACCCAGCTGAACTGAGTTAGCGTGGTGCTGGGTGTGGAAGGCCCACCTGAGGATCGTTGCCAACAGCAGAAAAGGAGATTTGGAGGGGAAGGTGGTGCGCTGTTGATTCTCCTGGATAAACTTGTTGTACTGGCTTTCCTGATATGAACTCAGCTGTTCTCATTGTCAGATGAACTCAGGACCTTACTGTTGCTGAGGATGGCTGAGGTTCTTTTCGGGGGAACTTTGATCCTTACCTTGAGCGTCACTTCCTGGCTCCAGTACAGATCCCTCAGCCTGTTGACAGAGATCCTTCATCCTTTTGGCACAGACTTTCCAGCTTCCACTAGATTTGATTTCCAAGCCAATGTAAACCTTGGTCCTGCATGATTCCCCACCTAAAGAGAGGCCAGCCCTTTCTCCTGCTGAAACAAAGAAAGGGAGATTGTCATAGGGCTTAATGCTTATACCTACAGGGAGATCAGGTGCTTCATTTAAATATCTTCCTGTGGTGACATTTAAGGTGCACACATTTAAGGTCAGCCTCTGTGGAAGGCACCTTCTGCCCAAGGAGGGCTCTGCCTGCCACCAACACATTCCCAGTTCCAAGGTGGACCTGTGCTTATTTCAGCTCAGGCAATGGGAAATTCTCCTAGCATCACAGCCTACAGAGGACCAACAGCTTCGAAACACATTTTTGAAAAAAACAATCAACATAAAGGAAGACCTTTGGGCCTTTCTGGTGCAGATCCTTGATACAGACTTGTATGAGACATTGTCATGGGCTCTAGTCCTCCGGCTGGACTAGTGCAGGACATTGCTGTGGGATGCAGGCCCTCAGTAGATTCTTTGGGTCTCTAGCACATGGACAGTTCTCTTGTACTCCTTTGCATTTGACCTTTTTGGTGAATACTATAAAATAATCCTATAAATTATGTGTCGTATTAAATCTACTTCTTTGCAAACCCTGACTATAATCCCTCTACACTTTTAATTACCATATGTTTATGATACATCATAACGCATTCATTGTTGGGTATTGGCACATATTCAAATCACATTTTGATCCTTTCCTTTTCTACATGGAACCTCAGAATATACCTAAATTCATTGGCCTGCAGGACTTTTTCATGCAGATGGGTTGTGTCCTGACGTTTAATTGAAGCACCTGATCTCCCTGTAGTTATAAACATTAAGACCTAAGACCACCTCCCTTTCTTTGTTTCAGCAGAAGAAAGGGCTGGCCTCTCTGTAGGTGGGGAATCAGGCAGGACAAAGGTTTACACTAGCTTGGAAATCAAATCTAAGCAGATTTGGACCTTAATGTTCTACCAGGAAAAGTTCTCTAACTCTGGCCTCAGGAAACACATCCTGCCCTTGTATAACTCTTCATTTCAACACATATCAACACAGCAAACCTTTTTCTTTAAAGAGCAAGACAGTAAATCTATTAGGTTTTAAGGGCCCGACAGGCTCTTTCACAACTATTCAGCTTTACCTTTGAAGCACAAAAGCAGTAATATTCAATACATAAATAAGTGAACATGGCTGTGCTCAATAAAACTTTATTTACAAAGACTTAAATTTAAGTTTCATATCATTTTCACATACTATGAAACATTACTCTTCTACTGCTATTTTGTAGCTTTTTAAAATTGTAAAAGCCTTTTGTAGCTTGCAAGTTGTATGCACAATGTCAGTGTGCTAGATATAGCCCCTAGGCTGTGGTTTTATTTCTCTCCCCAAAACTGCAGAGGATGGTAGGGTTATTGAGATAATCTCACTAAGACTGAAGGATCCTTGGGCAGGCTATGCAAAGTAAATGTATTGCTCAGCTTCTCATTGCTATGATGAAATACCAGAGGCAACTAACTTATAAAGATAAAAGGTTTATTTTGACTCACAGATCATATGGCTATGGCTTTGGGGGTCAGCACATAGTGGAAGGAGTGTGTAGTGGAGGCCACACCTACTGTATGCACCAGCAGAGAGACAACTAAACTGGATCCCACAGTCCCCTCTGCAGGCCCCAATGGCCTCCCCTTAGGCTTCACTTGGCTGAGGCTTTGGTGATGGGGCAGAGGGCTTGGAAGCTAGAAATCAGCAAGAAATCCATCTATTTGAAGATTTCATTTGTTTAAATAGCTTCTGATTTAAAATACCAATAGTGGTCTACTGAGTTGAAAAAAAAGCATTCCCTAATTTTTCTTTTCTACTCTCAGACTTTCGGCTGTCTGCTAAATTCTCTTGTGAAGCAGATCAAAGCAAAGATCTCTGTGACTGAAACCAAATTTCAGAAGCATTACCAGCCCCATCCTGGCATCCTGGTTTCTGCTGCTGGGAACTTTCTGAAAGCAGTGCCCCTGTGGTCTGCTGCCACAGCCCATCTGGCAGGACTTGGGTGCCCAGGGGCTGGTCTCCTCCCAAAAAAGGAGATTCTTAAGGGGCAGAGGCAGATGCTCTCTGAGGGTCATTTCCTTACCATGCTCAACTTCAGCCTCTCTAGAGACCTGAGATCACCCCAGGCAGCTACTGGCCAGGGAACAGCCCTGGGCCATTAAGCCTGGCAGGTGCAGGGAGAGAGTGGCAGCAGCAGCAGCCCCAAGGCACTGCACGGCTGCAGCAGTGTGGGCTGGGCCACTGGGGCAGAGAACCCAGCCAGGACCAGCCTTGGGAAGCAGCATCGCTGTGCCTTCCCACCACCCCAGGCTCACTGCACAGTCAGCACAGAGGCTCTGCCTCCCTCTTGGGCACAGCCAGCAAGTGGAGCTTTTTTCTCCCCTGGCCTCATCCTGCCCCACAACCCAAAGCAGGGGAAAATGGCAAAAAGAATACCAGCTTCTGTTCTGGTTTGGCTTCACTACTAAACAACGTTCCACAGTGTCACTTCACCCCTACTTCTAGGCAGTCTACAAAATGAAGGACGGATTCCATCTGTGGTTCTCCCTGTGAGACAGGAGAGCCGGGTTTTGAGTGAGGGACAATCCAGAATGGGCCTGTATCTGACACAACCCATGGATCTGACCCCATGCCAGCCTCCTCCCAGCTCAGAGCAAGCACAAGGAGCCAGACACAGCAGAGGCTCAGGGCGAACTCTGAACGATTGTGACCAAGTGTTCAAATAAGGAAACACAGCCTCAGCTGAAAACAACCCTGTATAATCCTCCTTACTAACCCTTGGGCTCTGATATCAACAAGTCTATGAAACAGACAGTCTATAGCACATTGTGTCCTTCCATGGGATCTATGCTGAATGAAAGGACATTTGGTTCAAAACAACCTAATGCTGAGGGTGTACTTTGTGTTGATTGCTTTTTTTTGTTTTTGTTTTTGTTTTTGTTTTTGTTTAGTTCAAAAATATGTTTGGAGACCATTGGGTCCCTGTAGACTGTGATGCTAGGAGAATTTCCCATTTGTGAGCTGAAATGGGCACAGGTGCACCTTGGGAATGGGAATGTGTTGGTGACAGGCACAGTCGTCCTGGGGCAGAAGGTGCCTGTCATAGAGCATGACCTTAAATGCGTGCAGGCCAATCCCAGTGGGGCCAGCTATGGGCCAGGGCAAGCCAGGCCTTAGGCTTTGTCACAGGACATGCAGCTTTGCCAGTCTGGATCTGATTCTTCTCAACCTCATGTTCTCACTTGTGGGACATTCTAAGACTTCTTTCTCATTTTCTAACAAGTTCAAGATTTCTTCCAATAGCATCTTGTACCTTCTGTCTGGGAACACTTGTTAACCACTTGTTGAATTGTTCACCCTCTATGCTGGAGTGTAAGCTCCATGAGAGAAGAAATCTGGCCCTTCGTGTCGAGCAGGTGCTCAGCACATTGCCTGCACACCATGCAAGCTCAGTAAAAACATGTTGACTGTGGAGGTTAACCTGGTTAAAGGGCCTCTGCCTTTAGCCTTTCTCTAAGTCATGGCCAGTTCTCCAGACCGCACCAAGCTTGAGACCTGAATACTGCCCTGGTTCCATACCCTGGCTCAGCCTCCATCCATGGGAGTTCCCTGTGCCCAAACCCCACTGTAGGTCAGGATTCTGTCCTGGGTGAGAGGGGGTGCTGCCTTCTAAACTGCTTCCTTCATCTTCCATCCTCCCCATCCTTTGACCTCCAAGTACCCACAGGGTCCTAGTGTCACAGCTCAGCAGTGAGGTCTGACCTCTCCTTGTGTGTGAGTTCTCACCACAGGCGCTGAGGTCACAGGGTGTAATAGTCTGATATGACCCTGAAATGGGGAATGACTGAAGAGAAGGTAACTTCAAGGCTGAGCATTTTGAATGGAACAGGGTAGAAGAATCCCCACCTCCCAGGCAAATGGAATTCCCAAGACAAACATACTGACGTGTGCAGGAGGTGAATGGGAGAGCAGAAAAGAACAGCGTAGTCGGATGTTACACAACTAAGCGTGAGTTTGTTTTTCTACTCTTTCTTTTGGATTTCTTCCTTTTCTCCTGTCTAAACAATAAACCTTGTGCAAATTGTTTCTAGGTCCCGGGGGAAAGTGGGGAGTTGCAACTGATGTGCAATTGCCCACTTCTGAGGTTTCTAGCCCTGGACCCATTCCGGGCCCCTCTCTGAACCCTTGGCAGTTCCAGTGTTGGTGTGGCTGCTCCTCGTGTTTAGGGTTCACCTGTCTAGCAGGGCTTCCCATAGGCATGTGTGAGGACTGGAAGAAGCAGCTTCAGAGCTCTGTGAAATACCAGACTCATTGCAGGGAAGTCAACAGAACAAGGAAAGGGTGTTTAAAATTGAGCTGATTTGTATTTATCTGTGTTTATCCAAGTTCACAGAGCTCTTAGCAGGTTGCAAATTAATACTTCAGGCCAGATTCTGAATAAGCCACAGGGGACCAACAAGAAGCCACATGCCCAGAAACCAGGAGGCCTAATGGATCAGCTGTCACCACCTCTGTGGGCCTGGCAGAGGCTGTCAAGCCAGTCCTCGACATTATCAGAGGCATGGAATGTTTTACGTCTTTCAGTAACACTTTCCACTTGGCAGGCCAGCAGCTGTGCTGTGCCTGCCAATCTGCAAGATCATCTCTTTGCTGGTAACTCAGTGCTGTCCTGAGTTGTGATTTTCCCAGTCCAAGAGGAGAATAAAAGAGGAAGGCTGATGAGGAAGAAAAACATCGCAGATTTCAGGAGTGAGGAGACTTCTGAGCCAGGAGGATAAAAAGGAAGGGTGAGAGTCACCCAAGCTTGGTGTGGGCAGTAAGTGTGAGTGTTATTTAGAAAGAACCTAAAAATGATAAAAAAGGAATGAGTTCATTTGCTTTTCTAAAAAAGCAAATTGTAACATAATTCTGAACAATGCCATGACGAAATTTTCCTCCCTCTGGGGTGGCCCAGTTCTCCCGCCCCTAGTATGCAGTTTATATGCGGTTGCTTGACAGTGAATTAATCCAAACCTCTCCTTTACCAATGAGGAAAATGAGGACCAGTATCCTACCAAAGTCCCTTCAACTGGAGCCTCAAGAAGCCCAGGGCTCCTTCCTACCCACCCGACAGGTACCTTTCTGCTCCATTACATTTCTGACTCCAGGAGTAGCAAACACCAGGTGAACCCTAACAGGGATAGATTCCATCATGCTAAACAATTAAGAAATCTACACATCCAGGAAAAATGCCCAGCAGATGCCTTTGGCACCTGCCTTGTTTACGACCCATATTTGAGAACTTTTAGTCTTAAAGCTATTTATTTTTATCCTAGCCTTCATTTATATCAAAATATTTTTTTCTTTCCATATTGGACAATATAGCTGTTCTCATATAGGTTGATTTCCATCTTATAATCACCCTGAAGCTTTGAATTTTCTATTTGATGGGGCAGTGGGTAGGAATCTCAGTTCTCAAACTCAGGTATGTAAAGAATAGCACAAATGTTGCACAATGATAAATGTTTAATTTTTTTTAATTTAAAAAAGCAGCTTAGTTTAGACTTAGAGCCTCATTGTACGTAGCAGTCAGGGAAGTCCACCTCAGATATTTAGGGGATACTTTCCACTTCAAGGTTTTTCCCCATAGCCTTGTTTCAGCAGTTTACCCTATCCTGCTGGGAAGTCCCAGGCCATTTACCTCGTCTCCCCTGTTACCCCTGAGCACCTTAGCCTCCTTTCAGGGGGCGTCTTGTCTTCCCAGTGACATTCCTTCCCTAGTGCTCTTCGGTACAAATTTTTTTTCAATTGAATTTCCTGACACTATACATTTATTATTGAATGTGATTTTTCGTTTTCTTTTGAAATAAATTATTTCCCTCCTGGGCTTTTATGATCAGAAACATATTATTTAAGACCTACCTGGAAAAGGAATTAATTCAAGGAAACGCATCCACAAACTGAGAGAAAGGCAAGCATGAGATTAACTTGACCAACACTCAAGTCCAGAGCAATTTCATATGTGATTTATTGGTGTGAGGAGAATGAATTCATTACCTGGGGTGTCATACCTCCCTGAGTTATTTCTGTTGCTGACCTACCTTTGCCTGCATCACCTGCTCTCCATGGAAAACTTAAAATCATTTGTTTATGCTGAATCCCTGGTTTTGCTCACAACAGTCTTTGTCAAATGTCTTTTACCAACTGTTTGGCTGCTGCTGAGAGGAAAGAGGAAAGATGGAGAGCTGAGTAGCAGGGAACACACAAGGCAGAGGGACGGAGCCTCATAGAGTTGCCTACATATTCCTGTGTGGATGAAACAATGGACAGAATCTTTGCTCACAAGTCGCACACCTCTGTGGATGTGCTTTAACTCCTCACACCCTACCCTGGAGCAGGAAAGGGACAGGCCAAGAGGCTGCTGTGCCCCAGGTCCTTTCCTGCACTGAGAGTCTGGCAGGACTTGAATGGTCAACCCATTGGAGTGGTTTAGGGACAAAATCCTAATGTAATGGGGGAAAATGTGCTTCAGGACCAGTAAGACTCTGACTCAAATCTTACTTCTGACACACTATTAGCTTGGTGACCTTAAGGAAATCTTTTCATGTTGCTCTCCTGAGACTTGTTTCCCCCATTTTTCAAAAATGTTAAGCAGATTGAGTTAAAAATGATAAATCCCTCAACAAAATGCCTGGCACAGAGTAGAAGGTATTCAATCACTAAGAGTGAGAATGTTCACCCTGTGTGGGAACATCAAAGACACAACTATAGATTTGATAAATACAAGTAAGCATTTATCCATGCTTTATTTCCCACTTCTTACAACTAGTTGAGGAAGTTTTAGTCTCTAAACCTGTTTAAAGTCATTGCTTATGAAGAACCACAGCCTGGGACTGATATAGCAAGTAGTAACTAGAAATCAGCACTTTCCAAGCTCCAGCTGATCCTTACACCTGTGTGCAGTTCAACTGTAGGGTCCAAATTCCAAATGACTTCCCTGACCCACTGTCACATGTTTGTATGAGCTCCTTGCCGAGTGTCAGAATGTAGCCATTAAATCATTCATTCTTCCTTCTAATTCACATTTGGGAATTTAGTATATACTTTCTTTTGAAACATCTAATACCAAATTAAATACTGCTCTCAACTTTACTAGGTACATAAAAGTTGCTAGGGATACTGGAATTTAGGGATGTTCTGAACCTCTGTGAAAGCAAGACACACAGTAGTAATTTTCAGTTCAGGACCAGTCCAGGATGAATCTTCTTGGGGAGTGCAGAGTTTCTCTCTCACACTTAGCGTGTCCTCCCTGGTGTGGAGTAAAATTCTTGGCTTCTTCTGGCTCCTTCACTTTCTCTGCAGGTGGCCTGAATAATGGGACTGGAAATTTTTCAAAGAGTAAACAACCTTCCTCACCTTGTCTCCCACCATACCTCTTGCTTTACCACTTGGGTGGCTTCTGGTCCAGCAGGCGTCTGGAGTGGCCTGGGGGTTGAGGTCTTTCCTGATGCAGCGCGGCTCTTGCAGGTGAGTAATTCTGTTTAACTCAGGCTTCAGTATTAGCAAGACTGAATTCCCACATATATAATCCATTTCTTGCCATCTAGAGTTTATCAGTTTAAAGAATGTGTTTAGTAGCTAATTCTCTTTGTCCAACTCCTTAAAGCTGGGGGGCATAACACCAATTTTGTCATAAAGGCACAGTGTATAATACCCAAATTTATTCTTTATTATGTTTCTTTTGATGAATTATTAATTTTATGAGTTTTAGTACATCAAAAGTGAGTACTTAATATGAAAAAATAAAGTATTGAATTTTTAATATTTATTGAATGCTTATAATAAAGTATCAAAATTTTCAATATTGATGTTTTTTGATGTATAAAGTCTAAAACATAACAACAGAAATACATCCCTATATGATCTACAATGAAAATACCAGTATTATGCTACAGAAAAACAATCTTTACTTTAACTGTCACACCTAAGGCAGTCTGCACACATGACAAAAGCACATTCCCTTTACATGCATCGGTTATACGAATGGCACATGTCTTTTGCTTTCCTGGCCTTTTTGTAGGACATACTTTACATCTAACTGTCTTGCTGTTTGGTCTTATTATATTATAATGTGTAGTTAACAGGACCATAAAATATCAATAAAATAAAGTATTAAATAAAAAATAAAGTATTAAATTCTTTTTTTATTTTAAAGAGAATTTTTAAAAAGAACAATAGCAAAATTCCAACAACATAGACAAAAACAAAACAAAGCAAAACCAAAAAGAATGATACAGAATTTCAGAACAAAATGATAGGGATTAACAGTGGTTGTTATATTACATATTTTTATCTTCATCAAAGTTGGTCAGATTGCCAGATGGTAGAAGGCAAGGGATACAACACAGTGTCTACACATGTGGATCCGATTTATTTCACTTATGAGTATGGTCTCTATTTGCATCCATTTACCTATAAAAGCCCCAATGTATCTTTTTGTATCTGAGTAATGTTCCACTGTATAAAAACACCACACCTTTTTTAACCATTCCTTAGTTGATGAGCATTTGTGTTGTTTCCAAATATGTATTGTGAATTTAGAATAAACATCAACATTTTCACATCAGCTGTGTACTTGTTCACAAACCTAAAAAACATCAGAAATAAATTCCTACATGAACTACAATGAAATACCAATAGAACTCTACAACAAAAATAATCTTTGCTTCAACTGTCACACCTAAGACAGTCTTTATATACGACAACTGTATGTACACATCTCGCTTACCCTGACAGCACATGTGTTTAGCTTTCCTTTCCTGTGCTGCAGTCTGGTCACCTCTCTTCTCTTCTTGTTTTGTCAGGTGCTTCCTACTATATTGTGCAATGTACACTTAGCAGGAAAATAAAATAGAAATAAATAAAATATCAGATATATAATGAGTGCGTAGAATAGACATCCACATTTTCAGATCAGCTGTTCCCTTGCTCACAAAACCTAAAAGATAACAACAGAAATAAAAACCTATGTGAACTACAATGTAAATACAAACAAAAGTCTACCACAAAAGTAGTCTTTGCTTCAGCTGTCATACCCAATGTAGTCTTTACACATGACTACCGCATGTTCTATACACAAGTGTTGCTTACACTATAGCAGATATGTTTTATTTCTCTGTCCTTTCCTGTAGGGGACAATTGACATCTATTTGATTCTCTTATTGTGAGTAAGTCTTTGTGAGGCTGTACATGCCTTTTCATTTGTCATCTTACCAGTGCTGGGCACATTACCAGTGTGTTTAATTTCCTGAAGACAAACATTTGGTTTTTCCTCTGCTGTAAATGATCTCTTATGAGTTCCAGTCCCAATATTCTAAGAAAATTTCTCCATAATGTTTTGCATTTATTATTTTCTTTGTCAGCTATCAAATTAGTTATGCCACATATGTTTAGGATGGAGTATAACACAACCATTCGCCAACACTTTGTGTTTCAAGTGACATAGTAGTTTGCTGCACAACTGTTCAACATCTACTTCACCTTTGGTTTTGTTGTAGAAAGTTTCCATCTCAGGCTTCCATTTTGTCAAGGTTTCCCTACCAGTATTTCTACCATGATGCAAAATTGACATCAGCAGTGGCAGTTTGGTTTTTTTTCCCTTATATGAAGCCAATGTTATATCTTTCTGAAATCCAAAAGTTGTTTTACAAAATTCTCTGTTTTAAAACTACAACATTTCACTTGAAAATTCTTCTTTGTTCTTGTGTACAGTTTCTACACTGGTCAACTTGTGCTCTCTTAGCAAATGTGACATCAGTTGGAAATTGGTAAACAAACTGTCAAATGTCCCATTCTGATTAGTTTGGAAGGTGGGGGCAACAAGTCTGTTCATAACATCTTTTGGATTATTTCTAAATGAATAAGAACCTGGTGGCTGAGTTCCAGGATAAATTTCTAAATTGAAAGCATAAAAGTCTTCATATCTACAAGGGAATACATTTTTATGCCACATTTTGAAGGTTTTTGGAGAATTTACTTCCTGAAGCAACAGTGACAATGAAATGCTGCAAAATGTTCATCAATACCATGTTTTCAGATGGTGCATAGATTGCTTGAAAGTTAACCATAATTCTCTCAAACCATGAGTGGATAGCAACCAGAATATCATTTCTTTTTCTTTTTTGGTTGGTGGTTTTGTCATCAAACCTCAGGCAGTTTTGAAGGAAACCAAATTTCCTCAATGTCATTGTTATTCTACAAACCTCAAGCTCATAGGATCACCATGAGAAAACCCTGCTAAGTACAGCAGACTTATGAATGCTTTCAATTCAGCTAGAGAAATGTCATAGTAAATACATTTTTGAGTATGGCTATAGGTGCACACAAAATGTTTTACTTGTATTTCAGCATTTATGTGTTTCACAACATTTTGTAGCATTTTATCTGTTATGATTTGATTGGCAGTTCTGGCATTCTGTCCAATAAGTTTCACCCTGCCAAAGTGTCCTCACTACATTTTTGGACCTACTTCTAACATTGGATCATTCCATTTGGTTGCATGACCATTCTGTACCATTTTTATTCATCAAATATATACTCACATTGCTGTTTTCTTCATGATATTAATCAAGGAGGTCTGCACTCCCTGTGTCTGTATTGACGAATTTTTGCTCCATTTCATTTTCACAGGCACTTTGGTTCACATAGCCAACACCTAAGTCATTATTATCTTCATCATCCAATAATAAGTGGTCTGATGATTTACTTTCAACCTTTTCCAAAACTTGCAAATCTGGTTTTTCATGTGCCATTGTATGGAACTGGGCTACTTCTACCAGAAAAATCAAAAGAAAACCTTTTTAAAAAACAAATCCTAAATGCACAGAAATTTAACAATGAACATTTAATAGGAAAAACTCATCTGTTTGTCCTTTGGATCTCCTGTACACACTTTTCCATTTGTCTGTCAAGTGGATAAATGCACAGATGGGATTTTGCTTTTCCCAGGCACAACTACTGTGAGTCACACTCATATTCCACTGATGGTAAAATACAAGTTCACAGAATAGAAGAGTGGTGTGGGTATATTTTACCCCTTGTGATGCTCAGATAAATATATACAAAATCTGTTGACCATTATGTGGGTAAAAATCCCAGTTTGACACTTTTGCACACATAAACACACCTTGCCTTTCATTATACCAAGTGGGTAAACATGAATATTGCTTCCTATATCTCCCAGGTGTAGCTACTATGATGCATAGCCAGTTACTATTAGGTAAAGTTCAAATTTACAGTAGAAAAGTATTAGATGGACTGTTATAACCTAATGTTATGCCCCTACTGTTACTTTGTGCAGAACTAAGAGCAAAGAATGTTCTTTATTGCCTCTGGGTGCTTGTTGCTTAGCCTTAGCCCTGTACCCTAAAAAATATTGCTGGGGTCTATAGAAATGTTGGCTCTAAATTGCTATTAGGCTTATATTAATACAGGAATGGGTAGGAGAGAGATGGTGTCTCCTGTTTTGAGTGCATCTGTGGGCTTATCTTAAATTGGATTTTATATTGAAAAATAACTGAACCAAACTGAAGTTGATAAGGACCTATGTGCCTATAATGGTTAATGCATTCTATTTAAAAGGTTAAGGTTATGGGTTCTTAATTCATTACATTAAGTTAGCTCTGTGGAATCAAAAGCCTTGTTACAAATTATAACCTTGGAAGATTATCTTGAAAATTTATTTTATTGGTCACAGGAGAACTCCATGAAGTAGTATAAATGGATTCACACAAACCCATTCCCATCAAAGGAAATACATCTTAAAGTATTGTCTTATGTATTAGAAAAGCAGAATCAACCCCTATGTTGAATGTATTAAACATAATAACAGCCAGGAGAGTCTTCAGACTTTGGTGCTAAAAAGGAGAATATTATTTACTAAGAAAATATTTATTACATACCTGCCATGGAACTAGATGCTCTGGCTAAAATCCATAAACACTAAGTAGTATCCCTAGAGACATTTAGATACTAGGGTGTAGTAAAAGAATAGTGAAAAATTAATCAGAAAAGTGAATTTAATATGAACAAAGTTCTGCAACAAGCAGTGAATGCTAACAAAGTTCCTTATAGAATGAGAATC
Source organism: Chinchilla lanigera (assembly GCF_000276665.1). NCBI lineage: Eukaryota > Metazoa > Chordata > Mammalia > Rodentia > Chinchillidae > Chinchilla > Chinchilla lanigera. The sequence goes on from NW_004955536.1 coordinate 2,426,219, forward strand.
AAGGGCATTTGAGAGAAGAAGTAAGCATCATTTTAATAAAAGAGGGCAGGCTGTCCAGTTCCTGTTAACTTTTATCTCAGGACTCCCTTTGTTTCTAGCTTGTGGTGGCATGCTAGGCTTTCCATCTTGAATTATTCTAATGGCATCTTCCCAATACTAAGAGTTTCTGCCACTCCATTCATGGTCCTCAACTTATCAAACCCCTTATCTATGGGTGCCATTTTGGGATAGATGGGGGCTTGCATCAGCCCTTAGAGTAATGGTTTCAGACCTTGGTCCTTTTCCAAAGGTGGTCAACTCTTATTTAATGATTTATTCTCACCAGCTTCAGTTTGGAATGAAAACCAGCTTATTCTTGATTGTTTCTTGGAATTCCTATGAGAGGTGACCGTGGCTGCTCCCTTGATATAAAAGCATAACATTTTCAAAACATGAGGGAGATAGTTTAAAATTGGATATTGGAACTGACAAAGGTAGTCAGGGTTAGACATCCAGATTTTGGAGTCAGCCCCATGAATGAACACATAATTATGGTTACTTCTACCATAAGCTCAGACACATAGCAAATGAGTCAGTGATATGGCCTCATAGTAACTATGCAACACCAAACATTTCCATTCCTATTATCTTTTTGAAAATAAGATAGTTGGGGAGGGATGGAGATATAGCTCAGTGGCACAGGTACCTGCCTGGCAAGTACAAGGTTCTGAGTTCGATTCCCAGTACCAAAAAAAAAAATAAATAAAATAAAATAAGATAGTAGGGGAAAGCAGTTTCATTTGGATGGAGCAGAGTATTCTTTCTACCTTGAAAAAACATTTTAGAAAACAGATATTACAACCTTAAATGTTGAGAATATCTAACATTAGGAAAGTAAGAGGAGAGAAAACAAGAGAGTGAGCCCTATGAGCAAGAGGAGGAGCAAGAGCAGCTGCAGTATGCTGAGGGTAGTTAGGTGAGACAAGTCTTATAGAGACACTGAAGTGACAGCCAGCTTTCTGGCCTATTGCTGAGGGACTTCTCTTTTCTGCTCTGGCAACCATTCCTCAGGAAAGAGTTTGTGATAGCAATATAATCTCAGAATACAGCCTTTGGTCTTGTGCGCTCCTCCACAGACAAAATCTGAGCAGGAAGCCTCAACCTGACAGTGATTAGGACAAAAGTTCAGTGAATTTTCTGGAGCTGGGCTCCATGCTGCTGTGGCTTGCATGCTCATGTGTCCCTGTCCACAGGACCTCATTTCAAGAGGCAAGAATAGAGCAGGAGTGAAAATGTTCCCAATCCAATATCAAACAAAAATACATCATGGCCTTGAGCCTGTAGATATTCTAGGATCAGTCTTTTTCCAGCCCCTTAAATGTAACCAGTTGGAAGTCTTTTTTTTAAAGTGCTGTACTATTCAACTTTTGAGATGAAGTATTTTCCATTTAATGGGAAACTTACTTTTCAGTGTAGAAATTGGGTATTAAGTTAGTAGCTTAGCATTTCTGGTTCTTTCTTGATAAAACAGGCTTAATATAGAAAGACATAGAAAGGAGCAAATGTATTGTATGCATGAAGTCTGAAAGTGAATAGGTATGCAGATGGGGAGAGTAGAAAAGAGTATCCTGCTTCCCCAGGGCACCAGACTCCTGATGAAAATGCAAAAGTAGTTATGTGAATTCATGTTTCACAGCCAGTGTGAGATTCTGTTGAAGTATTGCAGGAAAAATATAGGATCAAATAGTTTTAGAGTTTATCTGGCTATGAATAAAGAAAGGCTCATGCAAGGTGAGGACTGGAACGGGTACCAAGTTTTAGCACTGGCCTTGGGATGGTAAAATGTTTGTTCCACTGAACTCACTGATTGGAGAACAAATATGGTATTCAGAGAATGCTGTGGCTTCATTCCAATAGCGTCCACAGTATGCAGGAACCATAGATAAGAATGGGAGGGGACTAGAATAAAGGTCAAACATAGGAGTTCACATCATTCCTGTACTCTTTACTATCTGTGTGATTCTGCACAAATGACTAAATTCTCTGAATTTCAACTTACTAATCTGAAACATGAAAATATTTATCTGCTGTATATCTTGGTATTGTCATAAGGTTGACTGAGTTAACCCATGAGAAAAACTTGTTCAACTATGCAAGAATTAGGAAAAGGGCATTTTAAAAGTATAATTGGCTAGAGAGAGAGGTCTTAGAATTCAGCATCAAACTTCCAGGAGTGCACATGGCCAAAATGTCCCAAAGGAAGAAGTAATCAAATAGGTTTTATTTCTAAAACAACAGGGATCTCCAGTATTGACTTCATCGGCAGGTTAATTAAGAACTCTGTTAGTAACAGTGCTAAGGAAGACAGCATAGCCTTGCTTCTCACTGTCATTACTTAACAGACAGCTGCTGCTGACGCTTGCTCCACAACAAGACAGGTCACCCAGTCCATGCAGAGCTGTGTCCTACAGAGAAAACTTCAGTAGGAACCTCAGGAGAATCTCTAGCTTTTCCACAGGATGTCCATGCTGCACTCAAGATGAAGGAAAACTGCACATGATGGTAGCTTATTTTAAAATATTCTAGGCCATTTATAAAGTGAATGACTTGTGTACAATATTTAACCTCTTGTTATCTGTTTTTTATCTTAAAAAGTTAAGAAGTACCTCAACTAAGGGTGTGGTGAAGATTCAGTGAAATGACTACATGAAGGCCACAGTTACTAGCACTAACACCGGAACCCAGAAGAATTTCATCATTTTAGTTCTCTGATCTTTCTCCCTCCATTGCCTACTCAGAGGCCAGATACAAATAAACAACCTAGAACAACTTGATGCATATTTTTTAAGAGTAGCAAATGACTCGTCTGTGATATTTACCTCTTAAATCTTTCCTTCTGTGCACATTTCACTTCTGGATTGACCAGCAACATTTTGCAATCAGATTCATAAGGAAAAGTCTATAGCTGAGCTACAGTCTATGTGACCTATTTCATTGACTGTGAAAATCAATATTGTTTTTTCCAAGTAGGACTTCCTGTGGAATGCAAAAATATATCTATTTCGGATATTTCATTCTTAACATTGATTTGTAATTGGCCCAGAATAAAACATAATATGGTAAATGGCCTTTGCATACCTCAAGCTATCTTTTTTCTATTTAAAAATAAGGCCTTGAATAGGCTAGAAGTAATAAATTAGAGACACATTTGGGATAGCCTTTAAAAAGTCACAATAATCTAGGCACCATTATTGAGCTCTGGCTTAACATTTTAGAATTGTTTTAATTTCAGGCAAGACACTCTGTTTTCTGCATTTACATTTCTCAGATATAAAATAAAAATAGGAGCAAGGGACATTTCTACTATCCTTCCTGGGGAACTGTTAGGTGTAAATAAAGCCACATAAAATAATGGGCTTTACAAATGTAGACCATGGTATGAAACTGTCCCTGTAATTTCCTGGCCCAAAAAGCCTCAGGGAAAATCTTCAAAGATGCCCTGCAATGATATCTACCCACCAAACAGAGTCACTGAATGAAACATTATGGCCTTGCTTCACTGACAGCTTCTTAGTGGCCACAGGCTAGTAGTCATAACTCTTTACTATAGTTTAGGTCCAAAATGTCCCCTCAAAGTCTCCTGTGTTTGGAAAGTGATTGGAACACGGAAGTTATATACTCATTAGTGGATTCTTCCATTCATGAGTTTACAAGGCGAATGTGCTGTTAGCAAGTGGGACCTGGTTTTAGATAGGTCCCTGGGACATGCCTTGGAAGGGTGTAGGCTTGGCTCTGCTCCTCCCTTATCTTTCTGCTTCCTGGACTCCAGGATGTGAATAGCTTTCTTCTGATAGGCCCTTTCATCATGCTTTCTGCCTTAGAGTCAGCTAACCATGGACTGAACTCACTGATACTGTGAGCCAAATAAGCCTCTCTTCCTTTAAATTGTGAGTGTTGGGTATTCCGTCCCAGAGACAGGAAAGTGAATAAAACACCCTCCTTGTCTTTGCCTCAGCCTTTCTTCCAAAACATCTGATGACGTCAGATGTTTTGCCTTTGGCTGTTGTTGGCCTACCGGCTTTCTTTGAGTAGTTGGTATTTATTTGGAACCCATGGCACTCTAGTGATGTTTGTATGAGTGAAAAAAAACATGTCTCTATGATGCTGTCATATTCACCAGGTTCTCTTAAAGGAGACCCATCTAACCTTTATGAGGGAAGTTGAGGAAACTCACTTTCCATGTTGGGGTGGAAGATATTCCAAGGACACACAGGGTTGTTCACCACCAAGTGTTCCTTGGTCTGTAGTTTTCTAGGGCCTCACAACAAATTCTATAAACTTGTTGGTATAAAACAATCAAAGCACACTAGTTCAGTTTCTAAGGCCAGTAATCTGAACAGGAGAGTCAGTAAGGCTATTCCTCCACTGAGGATGCTCAGAGAGATTCCTTTCTTTCCTCTTCTGGAGGTTCTTGATGTTCTTGTGGCTGCATCACTCCAGTCTCTGCTCCTGTCATCTCCTCTTTCTCTTCTGTCTGTCTCTTCTCAGGGTAACTCTTAAGAAAGGTTTTATCTTGGATATCAGATCACATTCATAGCTCCTGAGGGTTTAGAAATTAATGTGCTTATTCAGGGACCACATTCACCCCCTATAGCCTGCTGTGTGGATTCTAGCCTACAGATCAACCTTTAAGCAAAGATGAACCTTAAGTGGCTATTAACTCAGTCTAAGAAAGAAATAGTGGTAGCTTGTCCTAGGTAGTGTAGTAGAGGCAATGAAAAGTGATCATATTCTCTGTGTATTTTAAAGGTTAAACTAATCAGTTTTGGTGCTGAACTGCATGTGGGTTTGAGAAATAAGAGCAATCAGATGGCCCCGGAGTTTGTGGTGATTTCAATTGAAAGTACAATGTCACAGTAACAAAACCAGCAAGAGACAAATACAAAAATAAACACATGGACCAATAGAATAGAATAGAGAACACAGAGACAACTAATGCAACTACAGCAATCTGACTCTTGACAAAGGAGCCAACAAAATAGATTGGAGAAAAACAGCCTCTTTAGCAAATGGAACTGGGAAAACTGTATGTCCATATGTAGAAGACTGAAACTAGATCCCTATTTCTCACCATGTGTAGAAATCAATTTAAAATGAGTCAAAGATCTAGATGTAAGACCTGAAACTATGAAACTGCTAGAAGAAAACATAGGGAAATACTTGAAACTGCAGGTCCAGGAAATGACTTCCTGATTAACACTCCAATAACACAAGAAATAATACCAAGACTCAACAAATGGGACTATATCAAATTTTTCAAAATTATGCAAGCAAAGGAAACAACTAACAGAGTGAAGCCTACAGAGTGGGAGAAAATATTTTCCAGCTAGATGGCTACCATCTTGAATATGTAAAGAACTAAAAAACTTAACAAAAAATCCAATAGCTCAATCAGTATTTGGTCAAATGTAGAGATACTTCTCAAAAAATACAAATGTCCAATAAGTATACAAAAAAGTATTCAATATGTTTAGCCATTAGGGAAATACAAATTCAACTATATTGAGATTCCATCTCTCTCCATTTAGAATGCTTATCATCAAGACCATGAGGCATTTTGATTCTCAAACAGAATCAAGAAAGAAAACACCAGGTTAAAAAATAGAGATGAGCTAGATCTTTCAGTGGGCAAGAATCTCAGATCCCACCATGATGATTAATTGCACAGTATATGTAATCACAATTGGGTTAAAGAATGCCCAGATAACTGATGACATCTCTGTGTGTGTGTGTGTGTGTGTATGTGTGTGTGTGTGTGTGTGTACAGGTTGCTGTGCAGCATGCAAATCATTAGCCTATATAAGGAAGATGCACCAACACTGATATGAGCAGAAATCTCCTAACTCACTGAGGGTCACCACAGAGAAAAACGAGGCACAGGAAAAGCCAGTTCACTCCATCTCCTGGAACTGGGGCACGCCTCTTTTGCCCTTCACCATAAGAGCTATGGATTTTCCAGCTTTTGTTCTCTCGTGCAAAAACTGTCAACCCCCATTTTCTCAGGCTTTCTCTAGTTCACCAACAGTTACAAGATTTTCTTCCCTAGTTCTTAACTCCTGGAACTCTGAATTACACCACTGGCTTCCTAAGTCTCCATCTTACAAGAAGCACATCAAGGAACCTCTCAGCCTGTATAGATGCATAAATCAAATGTCATAATCTATCTATCATCTATCTATCTACCTATCTATCTATCTATCCATCTATCATCTATCAATCTGTCATCTATCTATCATCATCTAGCTATCCTCTATTGTCTGCTACTAGTTCTGTTTCTTTAGAGGACAAATACATGCACATTGGGGACATTCATCCTTTTTCTTAAGACATGAGACTGATAATCTTTTTGAGTACTAATTGATAAGTGCTATTAATATTCCTTCCTTGGTTCTGATTGCTTTATGCTACCTTGGATCCAAAGTATTGGGTAAATCTGTTTTATTTTTTGAAGGAAACAGACTCTATGAGTTTGCCTGTGTCCTCTCTTCCAGTTGGCAGGCAAGAGCAAATGTGGATCTGCCAAACCTACACACACATCACCTATTGATCCCTTCCAGTCTGTATGAGGTGAAACACTGATTTATGAGTAGTGAAGTAACAACATCACTCACACACAAAAAGTGGATTTATAGGAATTTATTGACACAAAATATGTTGTTTCTTGTAATGAGGAGGAAAAACCCACAGGCACTGTTGTTTTGAAATGCTGCATCATTTTTATTGTTTTTGCTTTGCTTCGTTTTTGTCTATGCTGTTGTTGTTTTGTTACTGTCTTCTTTATTCTCTTTAAAATAAAAAAAGTAATTGCAGCCTGTTAGAGTGTGAGTGTGGGTCGTAATCTCAAAAGACAATTTCAAACACCATAGTCCTGAATGCTGAACTCCTGAGTTTTAAAATGCTAAAAATATAATTCTTGAAAAAGCTAACTACAAAAATTCTTAAAAGGCATTTATTTATATTTTAAAATGGAATTTATTTAAGAAAGATAAATCATGACAGAACACATCATAGGCCATTTTGCACAATAGACAGGCAATAATAACAAATGTATTTTTTGCAAGTAACAACACCCATCACAGTTGCATAGGTAGACAAAATATTTATAAAGAAATAGATAAAAATGTGAAATGTATAACTGTGCATCACTACGGTCAGTAATTACATGCACTCTGCTTTATAACTGTGGTCATCTGAAATGCCAGGATGGATACCCTTCCTTTGACAAGACTGACATAAACCACATATGTAGTCAGCCAAAGAGCTGAGATAGCAAGACACTTCTATCTTTCACAAATGCAGGATGTACATAAAGGACATTTAGATGAGGCATTTCAGAGGTGGCTGAACCTAGGGTCTGGGAATATGGATTAAGGGTATGTGAATATAGAATAAAGGTGTGATAATTGGGTTAGTCCACTGAGTGGTTAGCATAGTTCTGGGTCTAGATAATGGGAAGATCCTCCCTGGTTGTAGGAGGTACCACCCAAAAAGCTTGCAGTCTGGATGGGATAATAGGAAAAGGGAAGCTTGTTTCATTGCTTCACTGCCTCTTGCCTGCTTGCTATGTACTGTTTCTCCTCTGTGAAGCCCCTCTGCCATGCTACCCTGACTTGGAACCAGCCAACTATGGACTGAAATCTCTACAGACTGAGCTGAAGTAAACCCTTCCTCCTTTAACTTTGAGTGTCATGTAATTTATCTCAGCAATGAGAAAGTAACTAAGACTCTTTACCAGATTTCTAAGTACTCTTTCCACTGAACATGGTGCAACTGTCCTGTGTACAGCTGAGAGTGCACTTATGCCTTGTCTAGAATTTCACTCTCCACCTCTCTTACATAGTCTCCCTTTTTCTTCAATGCAGAATTGCTTGCCTGCAGTTGGGGAATTTGGGCTTTCAAGATTTCCACATTTTGGATTTTATTTATTCAAAATTGATTTGCAGGATTTAAAATCTTAGGGATTTGGATATTTTAGGATTTCAACATTCAGGATTAGATGTTCTGAAAACCAATCACCACTGCAGGGCCTGTAGAATGGCCTAGGAAAACTTGGGCACCTACAGGGCACTCAATGATGGGTACCCACAGGCAGAGCGAAGAGAGAGCCACTGGAGTGAGTGCAGAGGATGATGTCAAAACTTTCCCACACACACTGTTTTAATATTCTTAAGTCCCAGACAGGTGGACACATGCCCGGGAATGGGTCTGTAGTGACCAACATGAGTTCAAAGCTAGATCCTGGCCTCACTGCAGAACCCATGTAGGTGAGCATGGGAGGGTCAGGAGCATTCCCAGAGAGTACATTAAGAGGATTTCTGACAGGGAGCTTGGGGTCCAAGAAGAAATGTGGGGTGTGAGATCTCTTTCACAGTCTCCATTCTTTCATCTAGTTTACTGTTTTGAAATCTTGTACTACTTTGGGGAAGACAACAGTAACAAAAAGAATTGCAAATGAACTGTTATAAATGAATGTGATGAGTCAGATGAAGTTATACAATCAAGCAAAATATTAATCTTATTTTGAGAGGGTTTGTTATGGCAAAATTCGGGCTGTATTCTGCAAGAGACCAAAGAACTTTATGAGAACAGACAAAGTTTTAATTTAGACCAGTCACCTCTCATAAGGACTTGCAAGTCAGGGAAGTGGGCATGGGCCTGCCTTTGTTCCTGTTTATACACATTTTTGGTTCCATGGTAACAGAATGGAATGTTGTAGCCCTGGCCACATGTTGTTTCCCTTGTGCCACATAACTGGCTCAGGCTCCAGTCAGGAGCCCAACCACAATGATGTATACTTTCTGTACTCTGTTCTGTATTTCCCACTTTAGATAACCATACATTTCCTTTATGGTTATAATGTTTATCTAGGACCAGGGAAAAGATGAAACAACCCAGGCAAGGTCATAGGTAGGTATCTAGGCCCTGGCATTCTTTGTCTTTGGAGAAGCATTCCAGGGCTAAGTCAGGACTGCAAAGTTAACTCTTTACAACCCCTCCGGGATGTTTCTCAAGATGCATTTTGAGGCTTGCATTAAGACTAGAATTATTCTATCTTAAAATGATATCCTGAGTCACCATCCCCTACAGATTCCCAATGTATAACTTGGATTTATAGCTCAGCTTGCATATATTATGATCTAATCTATTTGTTGGGTGAAACAAAAGAGTGAGGAATAAGGAAGTGTTCTTTCACCACTGCCCTTCATCTACCACCATCTTCCTGTCCTACTCAAGTGCCTACCCCATCCAAACTAGGAGCGCACAAGTTACCTCCAGATCCTGCCTAATTTGCTTCCTCCATGCTCAGATATGAAGAAGGTGGCCTTGGTGAGATCTTGCATACTGAATGAAGATTTTCTAGAGGCAGGGAATCCTCCTATAAATAAATAGAGGTATCACTATGTAACCATGTCATCTCTGCAGTCTTTTTAAGTTTGCCTAAGGAAATGAGACCCAAACATTTTGAGTAGAATTGAAGAATACTGCAGTCAATGAAGCAAAGTCCCGTAACCTCTTCATAGCTCATTATAAGCATTGCTTAGTATAAACATTGTTACATGAGAACTTAATTTTCCCCACTTTGCTTTCCAAATCAGTGGTAATGTTGCAGTCCCCAGTGCTCAATTTGGAAAGATTCAATGAACCTGTGCATGGAAATGAATAACACCACAATCAGATCATGAGCCCTCCTGAAGCTGTTTAGCCTCAATATATATGTTTTTAATATTAGTTGATGTAGATTTAATATAAACCAAGTATCCTAGTTAATTAAATGTGTTACTAGGAATATTTTCAAAGCTTAATTCAAAGTGATATTCAATGGCCTTGGGTACCATTTTAATATCACTAGAGTATTATTGGTTCATCTTGGATGAGTAATAAACACTAGGAAATAGACAATAAATAGTGTGTTTTCCTCATTTTTCTGATACTAGCTATTTACAAAGTAAAAATATTGAAACTTTAGGAAGTATATTCCTGGTAACACATAATGCATATTCACTCTCTGTCTCAGTCTCAGGTTCTCTCTCTTTCTCTCTGTCTCTGTTTCTCTCTTCATCTCCCTCTGTCTTTTTTCTCCTAAGAAAAATGTAGCACAACAGGATTGCAATAGTTTACAACAGTTTATTATGTATTTTATAAAGAAGTAGAGGAGAGGAGTTCAAAGCCTTCTAATGCAAACGAGAAATGCTGAAGGAGATAGAAATGCTAATTACTCTGATTTGATCATTACACATTGCACACATGTACAGACTAATCACAGCGTACTCCCTAAATATGTACAATGAATGCGTGACAATTAATGATTTATAAAGAATATTCTGCCACAGTAATTGAGAAAAGCAGATTTGCTGAGACTAACCAGTACAGTTTTTGTCCCACAGATAATCTGCGATGTTTGGAGATGATTTTAATGGTCATAATGAGGCTAGGAGGACAGGAGGGAGGGCAGGTATCATGGGTGCTGCCAACTACTCTGCCCAGGACAAGACCACAACAAAGAATTACATACCTCACATATCAGTGGTGCTGGCCTGAGAGTCCCTGCCGGAGGCAGTCACTTTGCTGAGCATGAGTTGTCCTGGGTGTGTTAAAAGCAGCGTCCCACAGAGAAAACCAAGGCTTCTGAGTCTGGACACACAGGCTCCTGCATGCAGGGCCGTGTGCAAGGCCTGGTCCTTGGCCCACCTTATTTAATATCCAAAACAAGTAAATAGCAAGTCTTTATTGCTTTACTCCCCACTTAGACCCTGTGTTCCTTCTCCCTCTTGTCTAAAAAAAGATGCGTTGTGTGTCCCCAAAATCCAGAATAAAGCTAGCTTCAAAACAGGGGTACAAAACATGTATGTTTGTTGATAGAATGGCAAATACTTTTTCATATTTATTTATTTAAATTGACAATTATTTTTTACCTTGAATAAAACATACAAAATAAAACAAATAAGGTATAGAAGAAGACATTAAAAACAAAACAACAAATATCTGTGATTAAGCTGGGGTATATGATCTCACAGCATCTGTAAACTTATTAGAAGAAATCATTTATTCATTCATCAAACAATTTAAGAATAGCAACTGCTATGTGACTAGGTGTTGGGAATGTACAGAACAAATAGGTGTTTTGTGTGCTTGCTTTGAGCATGTGTATGCTTGCATGTGTGGATATGTGTGTGAATTATAAGACCTAGAAATATTAGAAGGCAAATGAATACCCAAAGAGCTAGAGGGTGGTAACCCAGCACATAAAAAAGCAGTGAACCCAAAAGAAAAAGAGGTTGCTCCTTGGATCAGGGAGACAGTTGAGAATACTGGGAACAGAGGAGTGGAAATTTTTCAAATGTATAACAACACGAAAAGGCCGTATTTTTGGTGGAAGAATACAAAACTAGCAGCCAAAATGAGGTGTAAAATCATATGATGAAGTCAGGAATCAGAGTAAGCCTGGAATCCCAAATCAGGATGAATCATAAAGGGCTGTCTATAAGCCAGGTCAGACCTGTGCCTGTCGCCACTTGTCAGCAGTTAAGATGAGCTTTCTGGCTTCAAGTGCAAAGAGGTCCCATGTCGAGTGTTGATAGGGAGAAAAGATGGAGACATGGTACGGAAAGGACCAGAAGTACTACCCTTGCATCCACACTTAATGTCTGGGAGCTCTTCTCACCTACCTCTTTAAAATCAACAGCCTGGGCTACAAGAAATGCCTTGTATGGTGAGCAACAGCATGCAATTCCAGGTTATTGTCCCAGATTCCTCTGGGTTTTCCCAAGATCTCTTTGCTTTTAGGCTCCATGGCATGATGCCTCATGGCCACATTTCCCTACTTTCCTATTTGACTCTGATGGCTTCCATGACAATTATTAGAATCCACTGAAATTCTGCCTTCTTATTGTTTTCTGTCTTCTACCTTGGCTAGCCATTGATGGGTGGGTGGTACTAGAAGAGCTGCTTACTTTAGCCCTATAATCCTGTGATTTAAAGTCCTCAACAATTTCCTTCAAGCCCAATGTTCCCTCACCCCATCACATAAATGCCCCTGGGGAGGGGATGACGCACACTTTGTATCTCTCAAATCTGAGAAGTTTTCCAGATCTCCATCAAAACAAGCCTTATTTTCTTCTAAAATCTTCTAGGGGAAATCTGAGCTGCCAACCTTAAGGTCCAGGGAATGATGAAGGGAATGATGAAGGCAGGGCAAGTCCAGACTTGGGGGTTTTCACCACTGATCTTATTGGACCTGCAGACACCATCAGCTGATGTGAGGAAGCCTCAGAGCTGTGCTCCACTCCAACCAAAGAAACGGACATCAGCTCCTTGGTTTCAAAAATAGCTCCTTTCTCTGATGGCCACAGGAATCCAAGTGTAAGCAGCAGTGCCAAATTGGAACTATAAGAGTTGGGCTTTTTCCTTTTATAGATAAGCAACTTCTTTGAACTTTCTCCTGTTGAGCCCATGACCAACCCTGCTCCTTTCTTCAGTACAAAAGCAGTGACAGAACATGCAGATGCCACTGGTAGGAGACTGGAGCCCAGGTTCCTTTCCATGCAGAAGGGGAAGATGAGCTGCAGGCAGAAGGAGTGATAAGCCAAGCTGTAGTTCTGCACTGTCCCTCCGTGTTGCCCTCCCCTCTGCTCCTTCCTGTAGACCCTTGCCCACCTGTACCTGTGAGATGTGAAACGGAGATATGAGGCAAATCAGCCCTTCTATCTCTTTGAAGCTGGCTTTGAAAGAATCCTTTTCTGTTTATTTATCTTTTTTTACCAGAACCAATGGCCTCCTTAGATTTGGTGAAGAGCAGAGCAGATGAAATAACTGGTCAATTACACAAATTTCCATGTTTCAAAGTATTACACTCACTCCTTCATAAGGGGAGGATGAGCTGCCGGAAGGCAGGCTGGGGAGATCCTGGCACACGTCTGTGTATGCTGGGGTGGGTGGGGGAGCTGCAGATCAGAATTTCCCCACCTCACTTGCCACACTCAAGCCTTCTAGCTTTTAGCCCTGAGGCTGCACCATTCCTTTGGGTGGAAAGGAGACTGAATCAGTGGAGATGAGCAGGACTTGTTCACAAGAAGAATTGATCAGGACTTGGTGACCACCTGGTGCAGAAGCAAAGCACAACTCCTGAATCTAAGAACAGGAAGAGTATTCAACATGGACTGCAGAAGGGACAAATTTGGAGAAGAATAAAATTAATTTGTTGTGTTATTTATTCATTCTTTTAACAAATATTGATCTTTTTTTATTATTTTAACACTGACATATCAATCTACTTTAATATTGATTTAACAATCTATAATATTGCTTATATTTTAAATTTGTTATTAACATTTATTAATTGTTAGGCAGCAGACTAGATGCAGAAGGTCCACAATGAATAAAACAGACAAAATTGCTGGGACTGCTTAGTTCATAGTCTAACAGAGGAAGCAAATGGTACAGGAGAGAAATAAGCATGCTACATACAGTACACTTCATGGTAGAGCTAAGAAGAGAAGTAAATTGGGGCAGGCTAGAAAGGACAAGGATGCTTGAATGTGGGTGCGGCAGTGACATTGGAACCCGTCCCTGCAGAAGTTGAAAGAATGACCCAGCAGGAAGAGGATCCTCAAGGGAGGAAAGGGAAATGCAAAGGCCCTCAGGGACAGGTGTTACAAAAAGGAAATGGGAGAGAAAAGAACAATGTGACATAAGCCAAAGTGAGGATGAAGCAACCCTGACTGGCCTTGCACACTTCTGTAGCATTTGGGTTTTAACAGTGAATGAGAAGGGCAACAGATATCTGGAGGGTTTTTTGTTGCTATTTATTTATTTGTTTTTTTGCAGAGTACTGTGATTGGGTTGATAGAGATTATGAAATTCTTTTATGGTTTGTTTGTTTGTTTTTGTTTTTCTCCGGTACCGGGAACTGAACTCACGACCTTGCACTTGCCAGGCAGGCGCTTTTGCCACTGAGCTAAATCCCCAGCCCCGAAATTCTTTTATGGTGTAGAGCTAAAATGTCTCCCCAGAGTGTCATACATTTAGCAGTGCACTTTGGGTAAGTAACTGGATCCTAGGGGTGCTATATTATCAGTGGATTAATCCATGACTAAGTGTATAGTGGAATAGGGTTCTGTTAAGAGGTGAGACCTAGTCAGAAGAGGTGGGTCGCTGGAAGGGTGTATTCTTGTCCCCAGATCCTCTCCTTTCCT
>NW_004955536.1:2440609-2487905 GCF_000276665.1 Chinchilla lanigera
TCTCTCTCTCTCTTTCTGCTTCTTGGCTGTGAAGTATTGAGCCAGACCTTCCTTTGAGGCTGAACAAGAGGACTGAAGAGTCACCATTAGATGTAGCTGACTAAACTGATCATTGGATCAATGGAAATATCGTAGAAATAATGATATGTACATAGGAAATGGTAAATACAGAGCAGGTCCCATGGCATTGAAATTTTGGAAATGTGGCCATTGATAATAATGCAGAAGTCTAAGAAACTGAATTTCATTTGCTTACAAAAACTCAGATTAAAATCACCAGATTGATTAGCAAGATACATCAAGAAGGTTGGTGCTGATGCCTTGGGGTTGGTATTTGGTACAGGTGGTGTGTGAAACCGCGGCAGTGCATGGTTAGAATTGTCCAGGTACCCAGAAAGGGAAGAGGTGCCAATTCCACATGGCTGTGGGTTTGAAAACGGGGCTACCAGGGTTCCTGTCACCAGTGAGAAATAGAAGCAAAACCAAAGTCTTCTGGGTGACGTACCTCACATGTGCAAACCCATGGAGAGACAACAGGATTGAGACAAAGGCCCATGAACTTGCTGATGTTGGAGCTCAGCATTTATTTTCTTTCTTTTTTTTTTTTTTTCTGGTACCAGAGATGGAACTCACGACCTTGAGCTTGCCAGGCAGGCACTGTGTCGCTTAGCTAAATCCCCAGTCCCATCACTTACTTTCAAACTTTTCCATTTGCAAGTTTTTCCCAGGAAGCAGCACTCAATTTTCATTTTCTCAGGACTTCCAATTTCTGTCATCATAATCACTCGTTTAAACAGCCCAACCCGAGGAGGAAAAAGACTGTGAAGCCTCAGACTGAAGTCCTATTCCTGTTCAAAGGAGAGTGGAGCTCTCATTGCCAAGGAGACCCAGTGAGAGCCCTGCAGTTAAACAAGGCTTGGAGCACCCAAATCTTAGAATATCCCACTGCAGTGGAACCCAATTTTTTATTGATTACCTTTAGGAAGAAGCTAATTAGTTTTTATTCTCTTGACTGAACTACCAGTGGTGTGGTTTCAAAGGCCGATTGTTTAGATACATGTATATCTCACTGTAATTCCTGCTGAGTTCACTGTCTACCCCAACGGTAGAGAGCCTTAAATCTGTTTCTTTAAGTGAAGCCACCAAATAACACTTCTTTTGTTGTCTTAGTCTTGCAGCACTTGATTAGAACTGTGGCAAATGAAATGGCTGAGCTCATTTTATAAAGATAATACTGACACCTTCTGAGTTCTCCACCCAGGATCCTCAAATGTTCTCATGTCTGAGAGTCACAGGTGGGGCTTCAATTCAGGTTCCTGGCCTCACGCCCAGGAGTGGGACCTTGGAGTTTCCATTTATAGCAAGTTCACCATTGACACCAACCAGGGCTCCTGGTCTGAAGACCCCATGTGGAGAACTGTCTCTACTACACCGGGCAGGAGCAGCACTGACATCGTTTTGTGTGGAGGGCAAAACCTTGAACACAGCTTGAACATCAACCCTAAATGTTCACATATTCACGTACTAATTCAATCAGGTTGCTATAACAAAGAGCCACAGATGAGGTTTTTAAATGATAGATATTTAACTTTTCATAGTTCAGAATGCTAGACATCTGAGATCGAGGTATCAACCAGGCTGATTTCTTTTCAGGCCTTCTTCTTGCTTTATAGATGACCACATCATAGTCCTACAAGGTCTTTCCTCTATGTGTCTGTGCCTGGGCTCCTCCTTTTATAAAGACACCAGCCATTATGGGTTAGAGCCTTCCCTTCCCTAAATAAGCTTCCTTCAGCTTAATGTAATTACTCCTTAAAAATCCTGTTTCCGAATAAAGTTATGTTGTTATGATGGCTAGGACTTCAACATATGAATTTGAGCCCACAACTACTATGCTATTAGTACCAATGAAAACCCAGTTTCTTACAAATAGTGCCGAGCAGGGGCAAGAAGAAGACCTTTGGTAATCCTGCAAGTCCTGGAAGAAGGTGGAGAGGGGTGAAATCAGCATTGGATTTGTGCCATGCAGTGTCTGAGCTGAGTCAGGGGCCAAAGGGCCCTGCCTCATGCAGACCACCTCAAGTGGTGCTCCCAAAGATCTTTCTGCCAGTTTCCATGTTGCCACCTTTCTTCACACATTACTTACTGAAGATCCAGTCCATGGAGCAAAATATCCCGAGATCCTTTTGTGCCAGAGTGCATGATCTAGAAGGGACACAGACTACAAAGAAATGTATAGGAGATAAAATAACCAGCAGTGATGAACACTGCGAGGAAGAATGAAACAGGAGGTTGAGAGTTTGAGAGTAACGGAGGCTAATGTTTTAGAGGGCTGCGTCAGCGTTCTATGAGGAGGTCACTGTTGTGTTCCACTCCATCACCCTTTCTAACTTCATTAGGCTACACTAGTTGCAATAAAACAAACAAACAAACAGATCTCTGTATGGGAAAGACTTGAGCAGTCCAGTCTCAGGAAACACACACAATACAAACACAAAATGCACCGTGGAGCTACGTCCTTCATTTTCTTCCCAATGATCTTCAAAGCCTCTATCGTAGGCTGAAAGTTCTTAAAATCACTTCATAAGATTCCTCCTTGAACATTCAGTGAAATCTCTGATGTTCCTGCTCAGATGAGTGCACAGCAGCTTGTGTGGGCAATTCCACGCCTAGCTTCAGGGTTTCGTGGGGTCACGCAAGTCTTTGTGGGATCTGGTGGGAACAGCCCATGAGAGCTGTCCCGGTTTTCATGTGGAATGTCCCCAAAGGCTCACAGGTAGAAGGCTTTGTCCCCACTGCCACGGTGCTTCTTGGGGAAGTGACTGGATCAGGAGGGCTCTGAGTGCATTAAGAGGTTAATCCACGGGGGGGTGCAGAGCGTAATAGGATAATAAGAAATACCAGAAATGTCGGGACCTCCTCAGAGGAAGGAGGTCTCTGGGGACCTGTTCTTGAAGGGTACACAATGTTCCCAGCAGCTTGGTCTCTCTGAGTCGAAGTTGCCATGAGGGGAGTGGCTCTGCTTTGTTTCTGTACCACAGAGAAAACCTGCCTCACTTCGGCCAGCAAATGTCAGCACAGTAGGTGCACATGCAACCTGTGTAACCGTGAGCCAAAATGTCTTTCCTCCCATAGTTTGTTCTTCTCAGGTGTTGTGTCACAGCAACAAATAGATGGCTTAACACATAGTAAAATAGTCATAGCCAAAGGGGCCAAATACCTTCACTGAAGGAAAGATAGCCCTTTAATAAACTCTGCTGGGAAAAACTGGCCTACCACATGCCAAAAATTAAACCTAGACCCATCTCTCTCACCATGCACTAAACTAAAATTGAAATGAATCAGAGACCTAAGTATTAAAATAGAAACAACCTCTTGGAGATAGAATAGGTAGAACTCTTAAAGACATAGATGTGGGCACAGTTTATGAACAGGACACCAATTGCACAGGAAATATTACAAAGGATCGGTAACTGAGATCTCATCTTATTGAAAAGGTTTTGCACAGCAAAAGATACTACCAACAGAGTAGAGAGACAGCTCACAGAATGGGAAAAATATTTTACCAGCTATTCCTCAGGCAATGACTAATATCTAGAATACATGAAGAACTCAAAAAAATCAGATCCCCCCTCTTCAAATTTAAAGACGTATTTTCTTGCTGAGAAACCCAAAAGCTACATAAGGAGCAAAATGGGGGATAGATATTGGGATGTAGGAAGAACTTGTTCAAGTGCAAAGAAGAATAAGGGAGGGGGAAGGGGAAGGCAACAAAGAGAAAAGAGATTTAGAAAAAAAGAGAGAATGGAAGGATAAAATGGAAATGAAGCATTTGTAAACGAGGAGGGGTAGAGGGTTTAAGGGAGGGGAGGGTAATGGGATAAAAAGAATTAAGAAATATATACAGATACAAATTTCCTATGGTGAATGTGACCATTATGTATGGCAAATGTGTACAAATAATCTGAAAGATAAATGTATCTTATTGTTTAACTTTGCATTTCTAGCTAATGTGAAGTTATTTAAACATGTTTAGTTGGAAATTTTACAAAATTAAGTGATCTCACTAAGGAATATAGCACAGCTTTGTACGTATTAATTCCTCTTTTATGTCTTTCAGTAAGGTTATATTATTTCTCTCATTGCAGTCTTGCAAATTTCTTATTAAATGTCTATGTATAATATACTGGGATTGCTGGCAAATTAGGATTTTTTTCATTATATTTTCAAGTAATTTCATTAATATAAATAAAATCTATTGATGTTTCAATTTTTTATATCTAGTTACTTTTCTAAATTCTTTCAGTTTTAATGAAGTTTCTGTTAGTTTCAGGTGCTTTCTTGTTTGTTTTTAGGTAACCTGTAATAATGCTGAAGACAATAAATTTTGCCTTCTATTTTCCAGTTTAAAAAAAAGAAGTGAAAAAATAATACAGTCAGAGCTACATGTTTTGAACACTAACCATTCAGTTTGCTGACCCCATTGCATTTATTATTTCTTTTAATTTTCACAAAATGAGAGACTTTACCTCTTGTTATCCAGCTACTGAGTTTAAGTGAGGAGACGGAGGCTCGGGAAGGAGACGTGAGGCTGTAGCGACAGAGCCTCCCATGAGAATCTCAGGCACACCGACCAGCCTGTCACTCGCCGCCTTTCCTTTTTTATTTTGAAATACTTTCACGTCTACAGAAGGATAGTGAGCTGGTACAAAGGCCGCTCACAGCTCCCTCTCCCAGCTTCCAAGCTTAGCACCTCAGATGACCGCTCCTTACCCGTCAAAAGGCCGACTGCCCCAGCCAACTGAACGAATGGGAAGCGAAACCTCAGTATAAGCAGCAACCAAAAGTGCTGCACAGCCAACTTGGGGCCTGGCAAGAAGTCCTGACAACTGAGTCACCTGCGAGGTTGACCGAATGGCACTTGGTACTGGAATGCACTATGATGTCAACAAAAGTGTTGTGAGAGTCTCTATAATCTGTAGCCAATGGAGAAGTTTTGGCATCCAGGACAGGAGGCCTGCAAGGGTCTGGAAGGAAGAATTAGAGTACTGAGAAGATGTGGAGTTATAACAGCCATGAAAACAGACTCCAGAACAAGGTTGCCCGGCTCTTAGCTTACTTGGCATGCTACCTGTTGTCTTCGTGACTTCATTTCATTATCTGTAAAATGGCAAGAACTTGGTCATAACCTCAAAGAGTCATTGAGAAAATATATATTTAAAATGCTTAGCACAGTGCCCAAAAGTCAGTGGGTCCTCAATAGCCTTTAGTTAAAATTACAGCAATAATATACATTACATATGTTACTATAGAAATGATCAGTAGCTTATCATGAGTGTTCTAAAAACTCCACATATATTTCCAGGTCATTTACTTACTTTCATCATCAGAGCTCTGGTCTGTGCGCTGGGTTGACCCTTGGGCAGGTGCCTGCTCTTCTTGAGGGTCCCTTTCCCGTGGTCTGTCTTTTCCCTCCCTTCCTTCATATTTCCCAGTGAAGCTTTATTCTGCCACAACTCTAGCTCTGGAGCCCTAGTGTGGAGCATTAAGAATACAGAGAGAACTGTATTTAACTTATTCATTTTTTTCTTAGAATAGTTTTGATATGTTAATGAAGTAAAGGAACCTGTCTTGCTTAAATAAGGATACCATACAATGAAGGGAAAGCATGGAGGTGACCCTTCCTCTCTGTCCCTCTGGCACTTGGCAAAATTGCTGGGCAAATGGCCATGACCTGTCAATCA
Source organism: Chinchilla lanigera (assembly GCF_000276665.1). Taxonomy (NCBI): domain Eukaryota; kingdom Metazoa; phylum Chordata; class Mammalia; order Rodentia; family Chinchillidae; genus Chinchilla; species Chinchilla lanigera. Next base: position 2,446,354 of record NW_004955536.1, read on the forward strand.
TGGAATTCCAGGACATGCACCCAATCAAAGAATGCTATCTTCAGTTCTTCTGGCACAAGGTTGAGCAGATTTCTGATAGGCTGGGCTGGATCTGATGTCATGAAAGATGGCGGCCATTCACTTCATGGCTGCTGTGAGCCTTTGTAGGGAAGACCCAACCTTGTACCTTGTGAGGTGTACTTCTTTTCCTTCTTTAACTGGCACACACTCTACAGAGCAACTCTTTTCAAAACTCTTCTTTTCCTTTCTTTTCTTATCTTTGATGCCTTTAATAAATGTAAACCTCTCTGTGTGTTTTACTAGTGTTGTCCAATTGTTTGACCAAGACAACAAGCACTTGGAAAGGGATTCCTGGAAAGAGTCCACAGCATACCAGCACTGCGCCAATCCTCTGTATAATTACCTGAGCTTTACAATGGTAGAGGTCCCCCTTTTTTCCAATACTACAATAGTTGTGCTGTAGAGTCAGGAAGAAAGAATTGCTTATCAGAGCCTCCTAATTGTTACACAGGGTGCACCACATGGGAAGTACTGAGAGACTATGCTGTATCTAACCACATTCTCATTTTAAACTCCATGTCTGGGTTTTATAAGCTTTAAGCAAAGGCTGCTAGGTTAAGTTCTGTGGGAGGTGGCTTCTATTCTCTAAGGCTGTAGGAGAATGAGAATAAATCTCCTTCAAAGAAATAGCTTCACCAAATCCCCAATCCTGAGGGTTATCAAGTTTATTCGATCTCTTGCCCAATTAATGTCTCCTTACTGAAGAAAGGACAAAAGTCTTCCCTGGTCATGTTTTTTTTCAAGACTATGAAATGTCTGAGATTTTAGCCAACAAGTCATCCTGCCAGAGTTTCACAGACATTGGTGAAGACACAAGAACACTGAGTCAGAGGCAAAATATTTTATTATTCATGGCAGACTGGACAACATGAACACAATGGAGCAACATGACATTGGTTGATCTTACCCGCAAGCCAAATGAGGGAGATGTAGTGATGGACACAGGCCCGCCATACACAGAAAGTAGGCTCATATCAGTGGAGGAATCTCCACATTAATTTTTATGGTTTGTATCTAGGTGTCTGCCCAAAGCCTCATGTGTTCATAAGGGGTGGGCCTTACAGAAGCAGCTGAATCTAGAGTTTGTGACTGAGTCATGGTCCATTGCTGGGATTAAGAATGTGTGTGCTATACCTGCTCTAAAGTGGGTAGCCTGAGTACAATATAAGGGGCAGAAAGAGGCTTGTCTGCTCCTTTTTGCTCTGTTTGCTTTTGCTGTCTTCTGCTGCCATGAACTATTGCTCCTCCAGTGTGTGCCATCCTGTCTTGGAGCTACCCAATTATGAACTGAAATTGCTACAAACTCTGAGCTAAATAAACCTTTCTCCTTTTAACTTTGAGTATTGAGTATTCTGTTCCACCAACAAGAAAAGTAATTAAGACATTACTAAACCCCAATATTATAAAGAACCTTCTAGTAAACACACCCAAACTTTGCCCGGGTTGAAGGCAGACATATCTTTATTATTCTGCTTAAGAAATAAATATTTTCTCTTTCTTATAGGAAGACACTGTTAGGGTGGATACACTGTGTCAAGTTGAGAAGTTTAGAAGTTCAACTAAGTGCCTCAGCAGGGGCCAGGGTCTCACTTTGTAAACATCCTGAGCCTGTGCAAGAGGACAGCATGGCGATGGTGTGAGTGGGTAGCCTGCTTACAATATAAGGGAGGGAAAAAGCCTCGTTCTCCCCTCCTTTTGCTCTTGTTGCTTTGCTGTCTTCTGTCACCTGGAATGGTTGCCCCTGTGCCATGCCATCCTGCTTTGCAGCCAGCTAATTATGGACTGAAACCTCCATAAACTGTGAGCTAAATAAACCTCTCCTTCCTTAATTTTGGGCTTTGAGTATTTTGTCTCAGCAATGAGAGAAAAGTAACCAATACAGACACTCTTTTCATCTTCCAAGGTTGTTTGCTATACAAATATTTTTAGGTAGTATGGAAGTAAGCTCAATACATCATCACAAAGCCTTCCGAAATGCAAGAGACCCATGGAGAATTGTCTTCCAATAGTTTCTGTGTACTGACTAACAAGGAGATGACGGCCACAGACTGAGGGCTGTGCTGCTTTGCTTCATCAAGAAACACATTTGAGTGTTGGACCGGAATACATCCGGACATTGTGAGGGAAATGAGCTTGAGGGAAAGTCTACTTCTTAGGTGTAATACTGGGAACAGGAGGCTTCTTCCTGGGCACCTAAGACCTTCTGCAACTGAATCAGTGTGAACTCACCCACCTTGAGTCACTTGCTCAATGTCTTCTAATTCATACCTCAGAATCAGAGGGGCACATAGACTCTAAAACTGTAATGCAATTCACAAAGAGGTCCCTCACCTGGGTCTGACATCATTGTTCCCTGACAAAATGATTTATCTTTGTCACTGGCTCAAGCTTTTAAAAAGTATGTGTCTACTCTGAGTTTTTAAAAATACCTTTTTCTACTTTCCCCTACTCCACAAAATTTTAATAACAGAGATGCAGTGTTTCTGTTTATGTATACTGTGCCCCCTGGGGGCTACAAACTGCTGGACATGAAGGGTTTCTTGTGCTCGCAACAATCCATGTTCCCTCCTTGGATGTGTTTTCTACCACACTGAGAATGCATGATCTAGAAAATTCTTGTGTTAATAACCCTGGTGCTCTTAGAGGCAGAAACCAACACACACTGAAGGATTTCACATATAAAGCTTTCGTTAAGAGAAATACTTGTGTAAAAGCACAAAGGGAGGGAGGCAACTGAGGTGCCTCTCTAAGCTGGCCCACAGAGGCCCCACCGATGGTAGGAGTGGCATGTGGACAAAGTGTCTTAAATATATGATTGGCACATGTGAATGCTGATGCTTCCCTTCTGCCACTGCCTGTAACATACCTCTCCCTGTCCATGTGTGAAAACAAAATGCAGTGGGGTGGGATGGACTCATGACCTAGAACCATGGTTCTCATACATAGCCTTAAGCCCTTTGACTTCACTTTTATTTTTGATTTGACCACACTGTGTCCAGCAACAATGACTTCTCTCACGTGAGTAGTACAAGATGGAGACTTTCCTGACAAAAAAGAGCTCAGGAACGTGCCTAGAAGTTCATTCTTTCTCTGTTAAAGGAGAGACATAAATTTGCTCCCTTAGAATTCTTTGTACCTCTCCACTTCCCTGTCCCAGCTGGGCTCCTTGTCCTGTTTGCTCCCCTGATTGGGGTGGCTTCTAGTCCCACCACTCAGTCAAAACCCCAGGACAAACGCCTCGAGCCTCTCGGAGGGTGCCAGCTGCTGAGGTTTATCGGATGCGCACCAACTTGCTTAATCCTCAAAGACTTCGTTTAGAGAGGATGCCTTCCCCTCTTCAATGTCACATGAAAAAATACTTCTAACCTCATCAGAAGTGGGAGTCCTTCTGGCCTCCTTCTTCCAGGTGATCAATAACTTAGCACATGCTTCCTCAGCAGTTTCTAATCCTCCAAGAAACTGGCTCAGGAGCTGACTGCTGCTGCTGTTTCATGATTTTATGCTCGGTAACACTTCTAAATTCCATATAATCCCCCGCAGTTCTTGATTTTGGAGACGTTTTATTCCCCTAACAGTGCCTTGCTATGTGGAAAGCACAGTGCAAATCCCTTACCCACGGGGACCCATGAGTCTCCAGGTCCGTGTCCACCCACTCCAAAGTGAGCAAACACAGCTGTGTGGTTTGCTCCAGCTCTGTCAGCCCAGAGCCCTGAGAAGGCGGCCTTCAGTCTGATGTAGGCTGGGGGGGTTCCCATCAATTTAGCACACTGACAATCTTTAACTTTCTGGAGCGATACAAATCTTAAAACAAATTGTGGAATATTTAACATCTCTCAGCATAACTTGAAAAACGTGATTACCTCACAAGGGTCCGTATGGGAAAGAAATGTTAGAGGTGAGGGGGACAGAGAATTCTGCGTACCGTGGTCTGTTCTCTTTGTCGGTGGCTGAGCTGGGAGCAAAGAGGGAGAGACTTTGCCTTTGTGTTTCCATGTGGCGTGGGTTGGAAAATTACTTGCTCCTCTAAGAGGGAAAGGGTCCTCTTGTATTGACTGGATTGATTGGATTGACTGATTGACTGAACAAAAGCAAAATGTTCCATAATGCCAGCCTCGAAGAATCTCTGAACTAGGAGTGCCAGAAAAATAGTTACAGTCTTCAGTTTATACAGCTTTTTTTTTATGTAAATAGAAGGCTCGGTGTCAGGAAATACTGGATCACTATACCTAGCAACAAATAACAAAATTTGACTCAGAGTGGTTTAAAGCACCTCACATGTAGTTTTTACTTAGTAACTCTGTGGATTTCTAGATTGGTACAACACCTCCAAGCCAGAGCTCCTGAAAATGTCTGGAGTTTTCTTCTCCTTCCCTTAGTGGTGTTAGAGTGGAATTAGAGTGGCCAAGGCCACAGCAGAAAGCAGGGAGTGAACAGAAGTACAAGTGAGGGAGGGCTCCTCCCTTGACCCTCTCCTTTGATCTGGGAGGTGAATCTTAGCTAAAAGCCCCTAGCTTACTCACTTTGCATCTTGTTGTTCTGAACTGAGTCAGTGCTGCGCATTCCTAGATGGACCAAGGTCGGAAGAGATGAGATTCTTGTGCTTGACCAGGAACAGCCACACTGCATCTCCCATCTTTACTCAGCAGCCTGAGCTTTGTCAGCAAAGAGGAAATAGGCGGAGAGCAGTATTTTCTAAGACAATAGAAGCAGAACTGATTGCCAGTGGCTGAATCATGAGGCTGTGTCTCTTTAGAATTGCCCTGTGTTAAATATGTTGGAAATTACAACACAGTTGGGGATTATCTATCTCAATAGATTTTGGGGATTATCTATCCCAATAGATTTTTAGGATTGCCTACCCCAAATTCTTACATGTCGCCATCCAAAGAAAATTACTCCACAAATGTCAATTACAGATGTGTATATCACACAGTAGAAAAACAAGCACACAACATGCTGAACAGAGATTGGGACTGGGTCCATTCTTCATCCTTGCAGTACCTTTTATTATGCTGAGCATGTGAAAGATGCTTAAAAATGATTTTGCTTGAAGTAATGTGATAAAACTTTATGTTACAGATTAGCAAACTGAGGCCCACAGAAGAGAAATGGCAAATGCAATTCATTTAAGCAGTTAATTCCCAGAACCAGCACCAAATCTTGGTTTTCTTGATTTTGACTTGTAATCTGATTTCCATTCGCTTATTTTCACAAACTACTTGTCCAAAAGGGGTGAATGCAGAATCTTTGTTGTACCCTAAAAATCAATTACTCTGGAAAAGTCTATGGAGGTGGGGACATATGGGGCAGCTCTCTCACCTGAGATGATGCAAGGAACTCGGGGAACAATGGAAAATATCATCCTGAAGATACTAAAGCCCTTAGGATTGAGCTGCATGGAAGATTTACTTCAAACTGAAAGCAGTGAATTTCTGCTGATAGGAAGAACTATCTCCAATTCTAGCTGAGTTTGCACTGTGCAGGGGAACCTGAGCTACAGCTGTGAGCAGCCTCCTTACTGTCTGAGTTGAGCCTAACATTTCATATTTTCAGTGACTTCTTGTAACATGAAACTATCGGCACTCTTCAGTCCAAGCCTAGTGAGAAACTTTGTCCTTTCGAAACTGTGTCCTGCAAGAAAAAAATGACATTTTTTTCTCCAAAACTACAGATGATTAGCATTCTTATCTAGCCATTCTCACAGTCATGAAGTCAACAGAACAGAGTGGCTTCATAGCCAGTAAGACCTGACCTCAGCTCTGCCTAGGCTGAAATCACAGTGACCAAATGTGTGTGACTTTTGTAGAAAGTTGCTTAACTTCTTTATACTTAAAGGTTTTTTTTTATAAGACAAGAGTAAAAATAATTGCTATTTCATGGGTTTGTGAGGATTAATCTATGCATGTGAAGTGTTAGAACAATATATGGCACACAGAAAAAAAACAAAGTGGTGTTAATTATGCAATGAAATATTTTATTTATCTTAGAATCTTGATCATTTTTGCTATTTTAGCTGGTGCATAGATATATAAAACTTATACGTATTAGTAAAATGCCATGTGATGTTTTGATATAGGTGTACCTATGTCATATCTAAGTCAGATTTAAATATCTATCAGTGCCAACATTTACCATTTCCTTATATTTAAAGCATTCAACATCCTGTTTTCTAGCTTTATAAGATATGCAGCATATAACTATCATCTGTGGTAACCCTATTGTTCAATACTATTACTATTACTATCTAACCATAATTATTATCCATTGATCAACTGGAATTATATCTTGATTGCAAAAACTTATAAAATACAAAAATATCTTATTCCTATTTATCAAGATGAATAGTAGTTCTTTTAATATTTGCACTTAGAAAACTGTTAAATATTTTATAAAAAGCATATAGATGGTTATTATATACACTGTTTTGTATTTATTCTTTTAGTTTCCCTTATGTCTAGGATTTACATTCATCAGTGTAGCAATCCTAATGCTTATGTGTTCATTTTGTGGGCAGAAAGTAGTTGGATGTTTAAAAGCATGGGAACACATTTTATTATGATGGCATCAGTGTAGCTGGCACATTGAGAAGTATGACTTTGCTGTTTCTTGGCTTAGAATTTAGGAAAGAGAAACTTTCAGAATTATACACAAGGAATCACTTTACAGAAAGTGATTCACTTTAAGCATGAGCTTTCTGCTCTGTGCTGCAAGTCTTTCCTCTGCCCGTAGGTTCCCATGTCAGGGCCGGGTTCCTGATGTCGGGCAGTGTCCCAGATCCAGACCGGCCCAGCAGCAAGACTTGTAGTCTAAGGAGGCAGGAACCTGTGAAGTTAAGGTGATGAGTTGCATCTGGACCAAAATAAGAACTATTCCTTTCTATGTGGTTCAGAGGCGACTGCAGAGTTCCTTAGAGCAGTTTTGAAAATACCTATGCCTTCACCATGTCCCACACACAACCACTTGTTTTGTTTTGATTTCTAAAGAATCCCAGGATATACTAATGTGGGGTTCCTACTCTGAAAATACAGAACTTCCACATTCATGTGTGTGGATAAAGGCAGCCAAAAGTGTAGTACTCAAAGTTCTTACAGTTGTCACCCACATAAAGGTGGCCAAAAGTTGTAGCACTCAGAGCTTTTAGATCACTGGCCAGATGTAGTCTGCCCTTTTAGACCTGGATATAGTAATCTGAAATCCCCAGCCCAAATATTATAGAAAGAGGATGACTTTGCTATGATTTCTTCTAATTTGAGGGATACAATATTTGGCTACTAACTTTGGATCTAAGCCCCAGTTTTGCTGAAATCATACAGCTTATGGCTCCTTTATCCAGTTTTTGTGTACTTGTCCTACTTAATTCTACATTAAACCATATGTACAGCATGGTTCCCACTTATAATTTTCATGGCAAATGTGTTTTGGATGATGTGAAGTGGGGTTGTTTTCATAAATCCAAAAGGCTGAAATCCAGTATTGACAATCCATGATTTTAGAAGGTGTCATAATAAAAGAAATCACTATAAAATGAAAAAACAACCCATAGGGTGGGAAAACATTTTAGCTAACTATAGTTTAGACAAGCAACTTATATCTAGAACGTATAAAGAACTGCAAAAAATCAGACCCCCCCAAACTCAAAGATCCAATCTAAAAATGGGCATCTGAGATGAATACACACTTCTCAGATGAAATACAAATGGCAAATAAATGCATGAAAAAAATGTTCAATATCATTGGTCATTCAAGAGATGCAAATTAAAACAACTCACCCCAGTAAGAATGGCTATCATCAAGAAATAAACCAATAATAAATGCTGCAGGGGCTGTGGGGAGAAAGGAACTCTTCTTCACTGTTGGTGACAATGTAGACTGGTGCAACCAATTTGGAAAACAATCTGGAGATTCCTTAAAAAACTAGAATTAGAGGTCCCATTTAACCCAGCTATTCCCATTCTGGGTATTTTTCCAGAAGAATTAAAAACATCATACCACAGCGATATATGTGCACCCATGTTTATAGCAGCACAATTTGTAATAGCAAAATCTTGGAAACAAAAATGCCTATCAGCTGAGGAATGGATAAAAAAGATGTGGTGTCTTTTTTAGAGTGGTACATTAAATGATATAATGGAGTAGTACTCAGGCATTTATAGGGAAATAGGTATGATTTGCATCCATACTTAGAAGTGAAATAAATTAGTCTTGCATGTGTAAACATAGTATTGTCTCCCTAGTGTAAGAAGCTGAAACAGTAAATAGGACCCAAAATGTACAATAGATATTGTGGAATAGGAAGATAATGCTCAAAAGGAAAGACAATTTGGGTTGGAAGAAAGGAGACAAGAAGGAAGGGGAATGGCAAAAAACCATACATATACACATACAAGATAGTTAAGATCGATATACTACTGACTGCTGTTAGCTCATTGCAAGGATAGGTATGTGCCTATATTGCTTGATCAGTTTTTTAATGCTTATATCTTTTATTATGAGCAACAGCTTTGAGGATAACAATACACAATATACTGAAAATTATTATTCTCCTATAATCTTGTTTTCAAGTTTTATGCCATTGTTTTTACTGTGTATTTTTCTTCTCTTTAAAATAAAAAAGGTGTCAGCCTTATCCACCTTCCACTCCACTCAGCCTCTATGTCATATGATCCTCCTCCTTTCTTTGTCTTTCTCCAACTGATTCCCAGTTCACCATTCATTTGCAAAACATTAATTTTATGAGGATATTTGACATAAAGCCACTGCATTTGTAAAGTGTACAATTTGATGAGCTTTGACAGATACATGCACAGGGAAACCACCGCCACAATCAAGATAAAGGATGTTTAAATCACACAGAAATCCCTCCCTACCTTGCTGAAACTTCACCTCTTCTGTTCCCCATGTACATGCAATCCTCAGAAAACTTCTTGTCCCCCATAAATTAGTTTGCACTTTCCAGAATTTTCTAGAAATAGAATAATATTGTTTATTATTTTACGTTCCTCTTTTTATGCCTGATTTCTTTCACTCAGCATAATGGTTTTGAGATTCTTGCACATTTATTCATTTCTTTAAAATAAATTGTAGGGGCTGGGGATTTAGCTCAGTGGCACAGTGCCTGTCTGGCAAGCGCAAGGTCATGAGTTCGATTCCTGGTACCAGAAGAAAAACAAAAAATAAATAAATTAATTAATTAAATAAAATAAATTGTATACCATTGTATGAAGAGAGCACATTTTGTCTACCTGCTCATCTGTTGATGAATCTCTGGATTGTTTCCAACTTGAGACTATTTTAAATAAGGCCACTGAAACATATGTGTACAAATAATTGAGTGAAGATATATTTTTATTTATCTTGGGTAAATCCCCCAAAGTGGAGAGGTTGGGTCATATGATTAGTATATGTTTGTTTCTCAAGAAACTGCCCAACAAAGTGATGGTGTAACTTGCAACACAAGTACCACGTAATAAAGTCCTGGTACTATCTCTGCCAACCACTGAAACTTTCAGGTTTGTTGCTGTTACTTGTTAGTTTGTTTTTCATGTTTAAGATTATAACTCCTAAAAGAATGGTTATTGTCAAGAAATCAAGTAATTCCAAATGCAGACCAGACTGCAGAGAAAAAGGAACCTTTCCACATTGTGGGTGGGGATGTAAACCACTGTGGAAATCAGTGAAGGATTCTTCAAAAACCTAAAACTAGAATTCCATTTCACCTAGTATTCCTTTTCTCATTTGTAATGGGCACCTGCTCAAAACTCAGATTAAATCTTTTATCTGAAAGCTGCTTTGAGTTTTCCTATACATGCATTTTTCAGGGGAAGAATTTAGATAGAAGGTTTTTATTTGTTTATTTGCTGATTCTGGGGATTGAACTGAGAGTCTTCCCACTGAGCTATATCTTTAACCCTTTTTCATTTTTTGAGACAGGTTTGTGCTAACTTGCACAGGCTTGTCTCACTTTTGTGATCCTCCTGCCTCGGCCTCCCAAGTAGCTGGGAGTACAGGTGTGTGCCACCAGGCCCAACCAGGTAGAGAACTGTCAAAGCTCTCCTCTTTGGCTGTCTTAGTTTCAGAATTACCTCTTCACCTTCCATGCACCCAGCAGTTGTTCTTCCTTTTAGTCTTCAGCACGGGTAGGCCCTCACCACTTTCAAACTCTTCTTGATTCTGTCCATTCCCACTGCCTCTGGGATGCTGTTACTTGTGTGCTGAATGTGTGGTGTGCGTAGCTGTTATCCCTGGTGGACCATTCTAATGGGAGTTTCTGCCAACAATCAGACTCATTCACATTCAACGCTATGAAGACAATGATCTCTTTTGGCTTTTTTTTTCTTCTACCCTTTTTTTTTCAGTTATATTTTTCACTTCCACCTGACTTGTGGAGTTTTCCAAAATAAAAATACTACTATTTGAATACCAACTTTTAAGGTAACCATTCATTTTTTAAGCCAGCCATAGGTTCTACAATGGGAACATAGATGGCTGGGAGGTAAACTGAGCATTATTGACATTGCATGTTTCTGCAGAATCTGGTGGGTTTTTAAAAGGAGAGATCAAGAAAGAACAGGAAGTGAGACCCAAAAACTAAGACCAGCAATTATCTAGGTACAGAATGGCTGTTTTTCAGTTTAGACACAGAAAAACATCCTTGTAACATGTTGACTGGACCCGAACAAACACAGTGCAGGCCTGACATGTCTGGCTAGGTCAGGGACCAAAGACAGTGACATAGGGAAGTGGGAATAGCACTGGAACTTGAAGTCCCTTGCAGGGAGATGACAAATGTAGTCTCTCTTTTCCACAGGGGATATATTCTGAGGCTCCTGTGGATTACTAAAACGGTGGACACCATTGATCATCATACAGACCGTGTTCTTCCCTACATACGCATATGGACACAGTGAGGGACTATAGGCAGCATAGGAGACGAAAAGGCCTACTCAGAGACAAAACGTAGTTCAATCCACTGAGAGGCTCAGAGGAGCCCTGGGAGAAGAACTATAGAAAACATTGATGCCAAGAACTCTGGCTTTTATTTAGAATATCAGTGTTAGAGAAAAAAAGCAGGAGAAAAGCAGCTGGGGCCAAGAGCTGTCTCAAGCCAAGGCACTTTTTCTTGGGGAATGGGAAAGGACAATGGTTGGACACAACATGTTTTTCTAACCTAAACTTCTTGTTTAACCATTTGATTCTCACACAGCCTGTGTGCTTTTTGCCTCACAGTTTAATTATTTACTTCTCACAGAGTCTCCTTTTCTCCTTTTCATTTGCCCACAGTTTAATTATTTGTGCGGTTTTCTTTCTGCAGTTTAACCATTTAGTTTAATCATTCGTTCCTGGCCAGGCCACCCACAGCGTGTTTATGAGAAAGTTTAACTGATAAATCAGATAAAGAGATATCAACAAAAAATAATAATGAAGTAGAATAACTGTAACAATTTACTCTAATAGAAGTTGTGTAAATGTGGTCTCTCTCTCTCTCTCTCTCTCTCTCTCTCTCTCTCTCTCACACACACACACACACACACACACACATACACACAGCACTTTTATTGTGCTGCATTCATGTGCCCCGTGTGACAGGAGGTGACATAGCACATACATGAGAGGTGGAGGCAGGGAGTGGAGTGACACCATGATATAGCTTTGGGCTCTGATGTAGGTCACTGTGACTTAGCACTGCAGTACCAGCCATCCATCAGTAGCTGAAGGTGGCTATAGAGTGACTCATGGTGGATACTGTGTAAAGAGTGGGTACTCTGGCCAGAGGGAAGATGTGGGGAGGGGTGCATGAGCTTCCCTCATAGGACTTGAAGCCATGTGCAATTAACCTGTGTGAGTCGTGACTAAATCTAGACTTTTCTGTTTAGTAGTTTTAGACTGTGGTTGACTACAGGGGACTGAAATTGCAGAAAGGAAACTATGGATAATGGAACCATGGAGAATATGGAATGTACTGATTCCCAAAGCCCTGGCAAGGAGAGGCTGGGAAATTAAAACTGGAATGTCATTACTGCCGCATGACTGGACCTCAGCGGAAAGCTTGGTAGAATTGTGCATTTTACCATGAGTTTGTGTTTTGCTCTTCCCAGAGTTATAGAGAAGTTATTCTACCATATGACACATGGAGTGGGAAACATTGGATGGCGCTACTGCTGTGCAGCTGTCCCATTTCATGGCAGGGTTTGGAAGGCGCAGGTTGGCAAAGGCTCCAGCAGAGATGGGAGAAGAAAGCAGCCCCTGGGTGCCTGCACAAGAAAACATCAAAGCTTCCTTCCAAAATTAAGACATTTTAAAGCAGAACATTTCTTGGATGAACAAGATTGGTTTGCATGTGTGTGTGATGAAAGGGCACGCTTTGACCACTAGGCTGTGTCCCCCTCCTAGAGCCGCGAGAGTCTCTGTGTCACATGTCACTTCCCCCCTTCCCATATACTCAGTCACTTATACCTATAAAACCACTCACGTCTCTGTCACACCAAAGACACCATTCTCAAGCTCATGTTTTCCTCCAACCAAAAGTCCATTTACGGTTGCTTGTTTTTCTCAGCCAAGCTGCTTGAAAGATTAATGTGCATTATCTGTCTTGATTTTCTCAGTTGCTGGTTATTTTAAGGTTCATTTAAAAATATTACCATGAAATGTGTCAATCTTAAAAAATAATATATGTAATGTAATATACATGTAAGCTATGCATATTAATGCTTTGTAGCATTTCCCCATTTAAGTCGTAGCAGTCCCCAAGGCCACCGGAGCCCGGTGCATTGTCACCTGCGACAGACCTCTCCTGTTTCCTTGGAGATCCATTCTAATTTCACGTTTTTCCTTCCTCCTCAGTGACGTTTTACTCATACATACATATCTCAACAATGTTTGGCCTAGTTTTAAACTTTGTAATAAATTACATCATATATTTTTCTAATAATTACATTTTACTTGCATAAATTTGTTTAAATTTATTTGTTTTTCTTCACACGGCTGCAATATTTATTTTTATTCATCTATACTATTCCACTGCTTGGCTATCATTTATTTATCCTTTCTCTTTTAGAACAACATTTGAAATTTCTTCAGTTTTCTTCCTCTGCTCCCCGGCTTTTTGTCCTTACACCACATTTTTTCTCTTGGAAGATTTTACCTGCTATTCTAACTTCTATGCATATTTCCAGATTTTTATTTCACTCATATTGACGTTCAAATACTCAATGTTTGCTAGACATTTCTTTTTATGCACCTTGAGCTCATAACCATTGATTTCTCCCTAATTACCAGCCTGTATGTAAATCTTGACAACTGAACCTGCAAAATGTTCTGGAGTCCATTCCCTCCTTGACATCAGTGCTATGATTATCCACCTTCAAGCTTTTATGGTTTCTTGCTTTGCCTCTTTAAATAGTCATCCAAGGAGTTTCTTGGCCCTCATTCCTTCCGTTATCACTTGTATCTAGATGTTCCCACAAGCCTCATGTGCTCATGGCGGCGGTGGTGGGGGGGGGGCTTTCCTGAGGTGGCTGGATCTAGGGTGTGTGAATGTGGATTAAAGGTGTGTAATGTTAAATTAGGTTTAGCATAAATCTGGGTGTGGGTAATGGTAAGGCCCACTCTGGTGTGGGTGGCTTATAGCCTGGATGGGATCAAAAAGGAAAGAAGGCTCACTGCTGCTTCCTGTCTGCCCTGCCATGAACTGTTTGTCCTCTGCAAGGCCTCTCTGCCATGCTACTCTGCCTTGGAGCCAGGCAACTATGGACTGAAACCTCTATGAACTGTGAACCAAATAAACCTTTCCTCCACTAACTTTTGGTGTCAGCAATTTTGTCTGAGAAAGAAGGAAAGTTACCAAGACACCTGTACTGTTACATTAGCAATACAACTACCAGTGTGATTTATCTGAAACACAGTTCAACAAATCACTTCCTATTTTTAAATAGCCCCTGGCTTTGAGTCTCTACACTGAAATCCAGCTCCTTATATGATATCAGGGTAGCTCACACATCATTCACCTGGCCTTATCCTTCTCTCTCCCTGTTTCATACTTCAGGTTCCAAAAAGCCAGTGAACCATGGTCCTCAGCACCGGTTGTATGGTTTCCTTCTTTGCCCCTGGCCTTTCTAGCTTCCTCTGGGCCAAATACCATTCAGACCTCTCTTCAACTGACTGCTACCTACTTATTCAACAGTGTAGCTCACTTGTCATCATCTTATTGTGCCCCATTCCCACTTGTCTTATGGAGCTTAATTCACTGTGACAACAGTGTTAATTTACATGGCTGGATTCTCTCCTTGGATATAAGCCAGTCAAGGGGAATATTTATTTAATTTGGTATATTTGGCCCTAAGTACACTGCCCATCTTTTAATATTCTCTCAAAAGATGAAAATATGACTGTTGAATTGAAATAAGGGACATCTCAGGCACAACACCAGACCTCATAAAGTGGACTGAGTAGGATGCCCCTTGAGACCGCTGGCATTCTCCCCCTCATTTCCCAAGCCACTTTCTGATGTCTGACTAGTTCCTCTTGAAATCTGAGGTTGTGCAGCATGTGGTTGCTAGGAAAGGACACGCACTCTCATCAGTTGAGTGTAGCAACATTGGTCAGTGCACCCATCTAGTCCCTGTCCCTGTGATTAATGGTGTACCCCAGACTACACCAAACTGAGTGAAGTAAAATAACAACTGTATACTGTGCTCACTGCTCCTGTGGGTGAGGAGTCCAGGAGTTGAGAGGTCCCCCTTCCCACGTTCTGCCTCTGCTCAGTGATGTTTTCAGCATTAGCCACCTTCTTCAATCAAGTGTCAGGCACTGAGGCTGGTGGCCTTTCCTGAAGACCTGAAATCCCTACACAGAGCCTTTCCGTGCTGCTGGAGCTTCTCACAGTACAGCTGGTAATCAAAGGGGACCTTCCCATTAAATCAGGAGAGTGCTGCATGATCTTCTGTGACTTACTACATGGTGTTTCTTCTGCCTTTTTAGCTGACTGAAGCAACAACCATAACTATAGGAGTCTGATCCTTTCTGGGTGCTGACAAAGTACAGCTCCAGAGAGTCACTGGTCACCAAGAAGAAAGTCCCATGACCACATTGCTGAGAAGCCCATGGGGATAATGCCTGTTCTGTACTTCCATGGCAGAACCAAAGAACACACAAATGGTGACCCAGGGCCCACACACATTCTCAGAGCTGAAAGTACAATAGTTATAAACATGTCCTAACACAGATGCAAGCAGAGTCAGCCTCCTAAGAACTGGCCTCACCTTCTGGTGCCAGCTGGAAGACTGGAACCTTTTCAATGTTTGCTGCCCCTGTCCTTGGTCATGCTGCTGTGACTAGGGGAATGGGCAGAGCTGTGCTGCCTTCCAGCTCAAGACTCATGAATGACTTGACTGTTCCCATATTTCCGTTCAGTGAGGTCTTGCTCTGTGCATCCCGACCCAAGAATCTGGGCCAGTGACACTGCTAGACATCTGAGGTTGAGGACCAAAGCCCAGACTCAGGTGGGACTGCTGCTCGGTTCTGTCCTGAGTGCCAGCCTTAGCCTGTGTGCTTTTGGCCTGGCTTCTGTAGAAAGGAAGGGGTCTCACACTGACCTGGGCTTCCTGCGAGGTGCAGAGTTGCTGCACACTTTCGCAGTTTCAGGGACTTCGTTGACCTTCAAGACTGTTGCTGTGGGAATAAATATGACCTTCTGGAGCACATATGAGGGTCTCATGGGAAAACTTAACTGTCATAATAGTAGTCTTCAGATTTCAATTAGTAACTTTGCAAATTTTCATCTTTTTTCTCTTTCTTTTTACCAGTTAAAATTTTTTGAGTCTTTGATTTTTTTTCTTTTCTTTTCTTTCTTTTCTTTTTTTCTTTTTCTATTTTCTTTCTTAAAGTGGTAGAGTCTCACTTTATAATTCAGGCTGGCCTTGAACTCACTATGTAGTGCTGATTGGCCTCAACCTCACAGTGGTCCTCCTGCCTCAGCTTCTTGAATGCTGGATTTCATGTGTGTACCACCAAGCACAGCCGTCTTTGACACTTGGAGAAACAACTCCAGGGGACAAGAATATTTTCTGAAGTGTAAGCTTCAGCCTAAATCACAAATACACTTGTACTGGATACTTCCTTCTGCTCAGTGAGTGCGGAGCTGACAGCCGGGACTGCCTGGAGCGCCGAGCCCGTACTGCTCACCCTCTCACATCACCACAGCTCACAGCAGCGCTCCTGGCTGCAGAGGGAAGCAGGGGTTCCTTTTTCACTCCAGAGGTGGTTCCTCTCTGGATAGAGCAGTGCACATTGTGCCTATCCACACGAGGATAGGCTTCAGGTAGCCCCTTTGAGAAGACTGATTTGGCCACACCAGGGAAATATTCAGGGACTTCACGTTGTCGTAGGTATGCAGCTGGGCTTCTTCTCAACAGCCGGAGGTCTCACAGGTCTCATAGACTCATAGCTGCTTAGCTGTCTTGCTGTCTGAAGTTTGTCATCCATCCTCCTGCATGGCCCTAGAGAAACGCTGCCCTTGGCTCAAATCCCCCAGGAAGCCCTCTCCTCATTCCCAACTCTCCTCTCCCCTGCCACATGCTTAGGATCTTCCCACTTGCTTCCTTGAAAATGATTAAATAAGCCCACGGGCAACTTCACTGGTTTCTTAGGAGGGGCTCCCTGAATGAGAACAAGGTTCTTTTCTGAGTTTGAATCCCTGTGCTCCAGGAGGACAGGCATTCTCCATGCAAGCCATTTCATCAAGGAGAAGTTGCAGTTAATTCTGTTGTTCTCTGATGAGTTCTGCCCCAGAGATACTTCTTGCTTTGCAGCAAAGGTATCACTTACGCCTTTTTGCTTGAGGACAGGAAAGGGTGACTGGAAATCTCATTAGTGGTTCCTATGCACTAGAGTTAACAGATTTGTCTCCCAGCAGTTGGCTCCCGCTATTGGGTTGCCCGGGGCTGCCGTGTGGGGACTGCAGGAGCCTGGCCCCTGTTCTGTTTCCCAATGCAATTATACGGCAGAGCAGCCAGGCTGCTATCTTGCTGGCCTTCTCTGGTGCCTCCTTTATGGATAAGTGGGCTGTATCTCCTCTACCAGATGGGCTGCAGGTGAGGCAGCTGCCCTGGCTGAGCTGTAGACACGGCTGCTAGGAAAGTGCTCAGGGAGCTTGGGAAAGCCCCAAAGTTTAGTACATAGTCACAGAAGCGAGCAGAATGTCTGAGGAACCTGCCAGCACAGGCCAGCATCTCTCCACTCTGAGCCTCAGGTTCTAGCATTTGCTGCCACCCTGTTTGGGATCAAGGGCTCTGGCTGCTTCCTGGAGAAACTTCGGATACGGACAGTACCACAGAAACTGGTTTGCAGGCCTCCTGCCTCATCATAGCTGCAGAAACTTGAGCAAGTTAATGAACTTTTCCACATTCACAGTTGGAGGATCCTAATATCCATCTTAGAAATTTGTTATCTTTAGTCGAGAAAAATCTTGCTAAAATGTTTTGTTAGTGCCTGTACAGAGCATATGCTTCTCAATCGGACAAACCTTAATAGAAATCCTCTTCCTGCCACATAGGACTGTAGAAAACTTAATCTCTTGGATCCTCAGTTAATTCACTCATGGAATGGTTTAGCAATCACTTACCCATTGGTTGTTACTAAAATGAAATGGAAGTTTGTGGACATAGGAAAAGCACAGACTGCAGGTGTACATAAGCCGCATTCATCTTTCTTTGTGCTGCACAGCAAGAGCCCACCTGTCTGGGGCCTGTGCAGGAAGTTACATCCTGGCCACCACCACCAATTTATCAAGGCCAACATGGACCTCACTTGGCCAGGACCTTGCAGAGGATCCAATGCCTCTAGCAACAGCACTGTGGGGAATGGATTTTCCACCGGAGGTAGCAAGAAGAAAAGGTGCATTAATGTGGAGCCTCCAAGCTACACAATTAACAAAGACTGATAACCAGCCCTGAAAGTCACAAGCCCAGGATTTATATGTGTGATAAGTCACAGATTCACCCCATTTCTTCCTGGCCACTACAATGGGCTTAAAAAAGAAGGCACAAAAGTCTTTTCCCTTTGTTTAAAAATATGGAGCCTAAGCTGTGAAATGGAAAATAGCACAGGAGCTTTTCTTGAAGAGAAGAGGCATGTGATGAAAGCAGAAAAAGAGTCGAGAGGAAAAGGAAACAATGGGTAACTCAGGGGCTGCAAATAAAAAAGAATGAGATGGAAAGAGTTCAGGTCCATGGAGGCAGATAAATGAGCATAGCAGCAAAGGGAGCACAACAGAAAGGGAGGCAAGAGAGCCGGTGCAGTGACACCTCTGTGCTGTCTGAGGTCTTCCTCCATGAGCAGCCTTGGACTGTGGAGAGGCCAACTGCTAAGGGGCCACATGAGTATCAGGTCTTCAATCATCCTACTGGTGCTGAGTTTTCTGGGCTTCTTGGAAGGTCCAGACAGACTAGGGCAACGACAGCCTCAGTCTCCACTGTTCCTGTGCCACTGGAGTGGAGTTTGAATGAGTAAGAAAGACACAAGATACATCAGCTCTGTGACTGCATCTCAAGGAAAGGTGGCAGAGGTGGAAAGTGTGCTTGGGGGAAGGGAAGGTGGGCAGAGATGAACTCTGGGACACTTGGAGATTGTTGTGGTTTGTGTCTAGATGTCTCCCCAAAGCCTCATGCAGTTATAGGTGGGGCTTTTCAGAGGTGGCTGAATCTAAAGCTTGTGATGCTGGAATTATGGATGTGTAACTACTAAATTAGTACACTGATTAGTTTGACACATTTCTGGGAAGGATTAAGGGTACCCTATCCTGGTTTGAGATCCACCCTAAGGGTAAGTAGCTGAATAAAATATAAGGGACAGAAAGAGGGCTGCTGCGGTGGTTGCCTGCTGCTTCACTACTTCGCTGCTCAGATGCCTTCTACTCTGTGATGCCCCTCTGCCATGCCACTCTGCCTTGGAGTTAGCCTATGAACTGAAACCTCCACAAACTGTGAGCTAAGTAAACCTTTCTTCCTTTAACTTTGGGCCTTGGGTACTTTGTCTCAGCGATGAGAAAAGTAACTAAGACAGGTATCTCATGGTTGTTTTTGTCCCAGACAGATCTCAGGGACAAAAGACACGAGGAGCCTTTTATTGCTGTCCTTGGAATGAGATACTTCTGTATACCCAAGGTTGGGCAGCTGGGTAAGGAGAACTGCTGGAATTACTGCTTATATTTTTCAGATGGGAAAAGTAGGTACAGGCATTATTAGAGTCATACAATATTAGGGATGGAGGGGATCATGGTTATGTATGCTTCCCAGAGGGATTTACCGTGGCTCACCATAAACAGAGGCCCACATATACCAAAGTTATTAGTGCAGACTGAAAAGGTGAATGGGACAGAGCAAACTAAAATAAAAGAGAGACATAAACAAGCCCAAATCCCAAATCCTCTTTAAAATCTGCACCAGCAGTAGTTTTAAGTTTCCTAGCAACCAAAACAAAGGAAAACAAATGACCTTGAAGATCACCTAATCCAGCTTCCTCACTTTATGGATTAGGAAATGAAGGCCTGTATTATTTTTAAAAGCTTTTCATCAGTGAAATGTGTTTCTGTAGTTTCTGTAGCTAAGCATAGAGTTATTTCCACTTTAATGTTTTAGATTGATTTTTTTTCAAATGGGCTTTTTTCACGAGGCACCGCTGACATCCTGGAAACCAATTATGTATCAGAGTAGTGCAGAGTGCTACATGAAAAGTTAACCTTCAAGGAGCTATAACTGTTCACGCAACAAGCAAACAGTCCCTGAGCTGGGAGGACCGCTCTCCTGACCATCTGCAAGATAAATACTACGGAAAGTCTGCTTCCTCCATGCACACTGTCCCCAGTGCCTTCATCACTAACTCTGCTGCCTTGAGTTCCCCACAATTCTCCATAGTTGCTGGGCTTAGGGCAGTGAGGGGGGCTGCAGAAGTGCTTTCCTTGATACTGACTGTATGATGAAACCTAGCCCAGGACCAGGCAGGCAGCTCAGCAGGCCACCAGGCATGTCCCTTGTGTGCCTCTGTGAGCAGGCTCCTCTTTCCTGAGCCTTCAGTAGTACACCACTCAGTCAGTGCTGGCTCCGGAAAGTTTTGTAGGGCAATGACTAGGGAGGTGAAGGCTTGAAGCCTCTGAGACAGAACAGAGGAAAAGTCCTGGTGGGTGGGCACCTCAGTGTATCACTAATGAGGTGTGAATTATGAACCATAGCTGCCAAGACTGTGAGGGATACATCAAGGATTCGTCATTGACTATGGACCACAGGGCATCCCTGGCCAAGGACAGCATCAGGTATCTTCTGGATTCCCTGCTTCTTGGTCTAGATGGTGTTACAGTGACCAGTTCTCCACAGGACACAACAGCCTTGGTGCAGCCTCGATGCACCTTACCCTGCCCTCTGTTCATTGCCTCTTGACTCCCACTTTAGGGTTTAGCAGCTTAGCGCCATGTGCGTGCAGCCTGTGGCATAAACCTGCCTAGGGTACAGAGAAACAGTCAATGGCACTTCTCGGTGGATGGTCTGGAAGGACAGAGCCACCTGCCCATGAAGGCATTTAAGAATGACAGTCTCATCCACGCTCTTGTCTCTCTCCCCTGCTTTATTCTCTTCACTCTTCTCATGTTCTGGCATTCTATGGTGAATTAAATGTGTGAATGTCTGTGATTCAGGCCTCATCTCAGGAACCCAGGCAAAGGCACACACACATCTTCTGGCCATTTCTCTTGCTTTCAAACAAACAGGATTAGGCTGTCTGATCAGAGTCACTGAGAGAGTAACTTAGATTTTATGATCCCTTTGATTTTTAATTTTGGCCACCTGGACTCAGACTTGCCTTCATTTAGAAAAAGAACCATTCTTTCTTCTGACATCCAGTTGCTTCTTCTCCCCTCCTGATTATGCAAATCAACTCCAGCTTTAGTTCTAGGAGTGAACATGTGTTAGGTCCCACCAGTGAAAATACTATGTCCCCTGAAAATGATTGTCCAAGGGTAGTCACATAACCCAAACTCAGCCAACAGGACACAACAGAAACTTGTGCTAGGACTGTTGGATAAGAGGCATGTGCTATGGTTTAAATGTGAAGTGTCACCCAGACTCAGGGATTGAGCTCTTGGTTCCCAATTCAGCAATATTTGGAGCTGGGACCTAGAGATGCACCTGGGTCATGAGGGTGCTGACCTTATCAGTGGATTGATGAATTTATTAACTGAATGGTAGATTCTCCAGTCAGGCCAAGTTAGAGGAAATGGGTCACTGGAGATGTGCCTTTGAAGATACATCTTGTACCTAATTCCCTCTTCTCCTTTTGACTCTGTCTCTGCTTCCTGGCTGCCATTAAGTACCCAGCTTTCTTCTTCAGACCCTTCCACTACAGTGCTGTCTCAGTTACTTTTCTCATTGCTGAGACAAAATACCCAACATCCAAAGTTAAAGGAGGAAAGGTTTATTTGTCTTATAATTTGCAGAAGTTTCAGTCCATAGTTGGTTGGTTCCAAGGCAGGGTGGTATGGCAGAGGAACATTGCAAAGGATAAACAGTCTATGGCAGAGCAGGACAAGCAGAAGGCAACAAGCAGCAAACAAGTGACAAGTAGCAACACTAGCCCTCTTTTTGACTTTTATATTTTATGCAGGCTATCTGCACGCACTCATATTGGGGCCCCCTTAATCCTACCCAGAACTATGCCAAAACAGTCAGTGGCTAATTTAATAATCACAAACCCTTGATCCCAGCATCGCATACTTTATCCCAGAATCACATACTCTAGATCCAGCCATCTCTGAAAAGCCCCACTTATGACCATATGAGGCTTTGCGGGGGCTTCTAGACACAAGCCATAACACATGTGTCAGCCTCTTCATGGGTCTGAAAGCAATGAAGACAGCTGACCATGGATGAAACCTCTGAAACCGTGAGAAAAATAAACCTTTTCTCCTCTAAGTTGCTTTTTCTTAGGTGTTTGTCTATGGCAATGAAAACCTGACAAACACAGCATGTTTTCTACTGCACTTGAGGCCTGAACCTAGAAGATGTGACAATGGAGCTGTGGAAGTCATCTTGCCAGCCCCAAGGGAAGGTCACCTCCTGATGAACCCAACCTACAAGAAGCTGGTTCTGAATGCCACAGGTTTATCACGCTGCCCTCTCCTCAGCTGAGGCTTTAGGCTTCATTCCTTATAGCTAATTCATCTCCTTTTGGCTGAAAGTTGTTTTTGGTATTTTTCATTTGCAACCCACAGCATCTTAGCTGGTACAGGAAGCCCCTCAAATTCCTTGTTTTTATAGTCACTGTCAGACTGTTCTCAGTGACTGTCACTGCCAGACTGTCCTCACAGACTCATTTTTACTAAATATTTATGATTTTAAAAAACAGTATTTATAAGATTTGAAGAATAGGTATAAACCAGGGTCCTAACTGTTTGCCACCCAATTTAAAAAAGGAGACCAGATTGCTATCTTTAAAGTTCTCTGAAGATTTCACCTAGATATTAAACTTTGTACACCCTAGAAAAAGCCACCATCTTGAATTTTGTTAGATTCACATGCTTTTCTTTACAACTTTTTTCATATATTATTTATACCCCTAAATAATTTATCATAGTTTTGCAAGACTTTCAAGTTTATATAAGTGCAACCATAGTGTTTATGTTCATCCTTGACTTGTATTTTAAAATTGACAACTCATTCTAAAATTCTTCTGCACTACTGTGCACAGCTATTGCATTTATCTCTGGTATTGTATGGACATACTATCATGTCTTTTGCTGTTGCAAAACTGTTTACAGTTTTGTTTGTTTGCTGTTACAACAATCCTGATGTGAATGTTCTCATGCACATGTGTATAGGTCACTTGAAGCTTTTTTCTAGAAGACTCTTCATGTTATAGTATCAGCAGTTTCAAATGTGCTAGATACATAAAATATATTTGTAGAGTGTTTTAACTAAAGTGCACTCCTATAAACCATGAATGAGTACTGTTTTTTCCATAATTCCTATAAAACTTGATATCAAAATGTTACTGTTTGTCAATAATGATGGTTTTGACATTGTGTTTCATCATGCAGTTTCAACTTCCATTTTTTCCTGATTAATAATTGCAGCCATAACTACATTACAAGGTTTTGATCAATGTTTTCTCTGAGAGTAAAAATTATGTTATATATTAATCATCTTTATTTTAAAGTGAACACATAACAGATTTACTGAATTAATTAATCAATAAGAAAATCAACAAAACAGTGAGGCTTTTCAAAAAGAGGAGGAGAAAGTGAAATATCTGTACTGGATGAAAGAAAGTTTTCTTACCTGTGAGAGCTAATTTCCACACAAAGCCCCGTCAATTTTCATGTCAGCCCCACAGCCTAATAAAACTGCAACTTCTGTGATTATCTCCTCTATAATGCTGAAGTCTGTTCGACCCCCACCAATCAATTTTACTTTTTTTGCATTCCTACCAGACAACATTCATTTGAAGAGCTTTTAGTTTTCTACAAGTTGTCATTTATATTTGTAGAGTTGAGAACAACCCTCTTCAACAGCAAAGAACAAGTCAAATAGAGAAAACCATCTCAAGAGTAAAGGCTGATAGAGGTGGTAAATATTTAGGACCTTGTGGGCCACGCTACCTTCCCTTACCAGTGAAAGTAGCTAAAGACACTTTCTAAGTGGAGGGGCATGGTACACTCTTTTTTTAAAAATTAAGTTTATTGGTACATTTTAGATATACATAATGATCACATTCCTCGTAGAGAATGTGTACCTGTAGAGTACACATTCTTTTTTCCCCATTTCCCTCTCCTCCCTTCAACCCCTCTTCCTCTCCTTATTTACAAAAGCTTCCCATTTTTTCCTTCTTCTCTCTGTTTCTCTTTTTCTTGGCAAAGCTGTATTCTTAACCAACTTTGCCTATTAGGTAACAGCGGCCACAACTCCTGCCCTGTGTGCCAGTGTTTGAAGACCCTGCCCCAAGTAATCAGCCAATCCCCAGGGAGCACACTGGGCAACAGTGCTGCACTGAGAGGAGGTGAGCAGCCCCGTGGTCTGCTTGCTCTATTCCTCCTGTTTGGATAGATTTTCAAGGAGTCTTTCTCTCCTTTGGACATGAACCTCTAAATATTATTCTTGATCCCAAAAAGCTGGTCTCATTGTATTTGTGCCTGGGTTATTTACTTACTTATAGTTTTTTTAAAAAAGAGTGTTAATTACAAATAAACCCCTTTCTAATACCATCAGCAAATCTAGACCTCTACTTTATTAAGCAACATGGAAGGGCAGAAAATTAGCTTCTATTTGGAGAAGCAGAATAGTTTTTATTGGTTCAAAGATGTACTTTATTTACTGTTATTTCTTTTCTATTTGGAGTACAGGAAATAAAACGCAAGACATTTCTCTCTACCAATTTTGCCTGCAATGTCTGTAATTGTGGGTGAATCATTCTTTCCTCTTCTAAGGTTACTGGGCAGCCAAAGGTAGCTTTCTGTACCATCTGTAAGTTGGGAAGCCCTAACCTAGGGGTCAATAAGCTTTCGGTAAAAAGCCAGGTTGCAAATATTTGACACATCGAGGACTATAAAGCCTGCAGCACCTATTCGGTTCTAGTTCTACCACTCAAGTTCCACAGACCATACATAAATGAATGGTTGAGCTTGGGTTCTAATAAAACCTATAATAACAGTTGATGCATTGTATCTGTCCCAAAGGTACAGTCTATATGCTATAGAACAGGTATCACCCAGTTCTTAGAATCAGACAGCTGATAAAGAAGAGCAAAACCAGTATTCCAAGACAAATTTGTTCTAGTTTTTCATTTATATTGATTTTATTTATTAATATAGATCGTAATAATTGGCCTTAACATTAATATATTGGTACAAAATGAATCAGATGTTTCAACACCTTTTTTGAATAAACTCACCAAAGCTGAGTCAACTTTGGCAAAATGTTAACATGTTTCATTTCCTTTCAAAATCTTTTTCTTGCCCAGGCCATAATCCAAGGAAAATAAAATTCCCTTCTGAAAGAAAGGAATTTGTACTTTTTTCTTCACTATTCACTTAATACTTTAAAATAATAAGAACAATAAAATAATTTGTTTAATGTAAACAAAACTACCCTCTCTTACCTAACAAAAATACCTCAGTATGTTTTGTACCAAATTATATCTCTATGATTTATTCCACACCTTAAGAGTCTGATTTATGCATGTTAATTAAATCTTTTTTACCAAACTGTGTAACATCTATTTCACAGAAAAAACTAGGAAATAGGTGACAACTGTCATATAGAAATGTTTTATTAAATCAGCAAAGCTTATTTGCCTACATGGCAGGAACCCTGCAGTCACAAATGTCCTTTCACAAATTGGCCACATAAACATCTTTGCTACCACTACTCAGAAATATAGCCACTCCATAATATGGTGAGAATCAAAGAACGTGCACACACATATTTATTTTCTGGGTCAATTTTTATCATATGTAGAAATTAGCCAAGTAGTCAAAATTACTTCTTAAGCAACTTAATTAATATTGGTCTAAGATTTTTAAATTAAATAAATGACTTGGCAATTACATTTAAGCTGACACACTGCAGAATATAATTATTATTGATATAAATCATTTGTCAGAATTCATAATTCAATTTAAACTCATATTTTTCACAATCTGTAGCATATGTGAATAGTATAAGCTTCTGTAGAAGTAAATCAGTTACATTTTAGAAAGATTAGATTAACCAGCCCCTTAGTTAAAGAAAATGAAATTAAAAAGAAACCTTTATTTTCCTTTAAAAACAAAATGTAATAAAATGTGCATTTTTATTATACTCTGTACCAGTAAAATCAGAAATATATAGCTGTTCTGAAAGCAAATTTATTACACTAGTCTGATTTGTTCAAGGATGTATTTTCATTACTTGAGTTTTGCTTTTGATTTAGCAGCTTCTACAAGAAGTGTTTTTTTTTGGTTTTGTTTTTTTTCTTAAAAGGCTAGTATATTTAAAATATTAGAAGTTCAATGTCTTTGTTTATTAATCTCGATAAACCAGCTGGAACAGAGTTTGCTCATTTTAACAGACTTTGCAACTTAATTTATCAGTGTATTCTATTATTAACATATAGATAGATAGAGATGATGTATACATGCATATCTATCACACTCCTTCACTGAGAGGCAAATTCTTTTGTCAGTAGCAGGTACAGAGAGTTTGCAGTTTAGGTTTTATACTTTTAGCACCAGGCCAAAATAATATAAAAAAGAAGCACACCAACCCTGATCTTAAAGATCTCTTCCTTCCAATAGAAGCAAGATATTTATTTAACAAACGCACAAAAGAATGACCCTGTTCCTCACACCCAGTGACTTGTCCCCTGGAGTATCTTACAAAGGCTCCTCAGTCAGTCACCGCCCTAGCTGAAGGGACTACCAGAGAGTAGTAATGGGGACTGGAATACATCAGAACCAGAGCCCAACTGAGCAAGGAAATGAAAATGAAAGAAAACAAAAGCACAGCGTTAAGGTGGACAAAGAAAACAGGAAACTAGGAAAGAAGGAAGGGTGGAAGGGAAAGGAAGCAGAGAGAGGGAGGAAGAAAAAACTGAAAGACACATTTTTACTTTCTGGGAGGAATCTTAGAGAAGACATGTCAGCCTAAACAGCCAATGAGAGGTCTCTTTGCACAATGCAGCTTAATTGGATATGGAAGCTAAACCAAGTGGAAACCTCCAGAAGTGTCAAATACAATTTTCAAATAGCTAAATAAAAACCACATCTCTCATGCAAAAATATAAGCATATGTTAAAAATTTGTGTAAGTCATTAATGAAGGAACCAGCTACATGATAATGCTGGTTCTCTAATTTAAACATTTATGGGATCCTTTTTCTGTTAAAATCTTTAGTCTGCTTTTTTGTCATTGGCTTTCTTGCATCTTATGACCATGAAAAAACTCAAAACCCTGAAGACAATCTTGGATTATATGGCAAGGAGCATTCACAATAAAACTCCCTGCCTACTTCTCAAGTCTTTTAATGCCAACTCCAGAGTTCTATTATTCTGTAACTTTTGCCACCAAAACACAATCTTTATCTTAGAAACTTGTAAAAACTTTGGAAATATAATCAAACAGCGAACAAACAAGGGACCCAGGGCAGAGAGTCCATGGTCCCTGTTGGCTGCCTTGGTCATAACAATTGATGAGGCATGCAGGGGCTTGAGAGGTCCCCAGGATCATGAGTTCTGCACTAGAGATGGTCACAGACAGTGGACACATGGAATTTCATCTGCAGTGTTTTTGCAGGGATTCATGGTGAGTGAATTATTAACTGTTAACTAAAAAATTGGTTTTAGCTGTACTACTAAAAGTTTGAAAAGATAAGAGGTTTAAACAATTAATATGCGGTTTCCATTAGCATTGGCATTTTTAGGACAATCAACTTATAAAATATTTCCTGTAGACCCTATTCCTTTCTTCTTATTTTTATTGTGAAAGCTCCAGACATAAGTATTTAATAACCTTATCATATGTCCTTCTGCTGTAAAGCAAAATAAATGTGTATGTATGAAAAATATTGCTTGAACATTGAACAACAATGAAAATAATGAAAAGAGAGGATGGGCTCTCTGCAAAGGTAACACAGAAAAAGAAAAATCCAAAAACAAAGGAAGAAACCATCATCTGAATTAATAGCTTAATTCTCTGCAAAAAGTGAATTAGAAACCATAGCATATACGTAAGTCTAAAAGTGTAGTTAGAATCACTTCAGACGCTTGAGGCAATGTTGGAAAATTGAGAGAAACTGTTTAATAGTAATTCTTTGGGAAAAAAGAAAATCCCACAAGTAAACAAGAGATATTTAAGTTCAGTGACCGAGAATCAGAGTCTGTACAGAAGTAAGTATTGCTCTGTGGGCCTTTTCTTTGTTGTTCTCACCTTCATGATAGGAAAGAAATATGGTCCTCAGAAAAGTCCCCAGTGGAGCTGCCCGCTGCAAAATTGCTCTGAAAAAGTCAGAACTGATTTTAATATGAAAAGGTAACAACAAGTGGAGAATTCTCTCTCCAGAGCAATACTATTGTAAGAAGATGAAGCAGGAGCAGATATGACCTGACAGTGCTTTCCATTAAAAGATGTGAAATTTGAGTGTAGGTTTTATACTGTTGTGGTTCTCCTGCCAAATCCAACTTGAGACATTCTAGCTATTATTTTTCCCATTTCCCACTAGTCAGTAATCCTCAGTGGATGTTGATTATGATCTACAATCCACAGATGGATTCATTAATTACTATGGAGAATTTTTGAACGTAAAGATCCTCTGGCCTCAAGATATTCTAATTCAGTTGGTGAAGAATGAGCACTAGAGACCAGGTGGGATGGCACACCTGTAATTCTAGCACCCTGAGAGTTTGAGTGAGGAAGATGACAAGTTTGAGCTCAGTTTGAGCAACAAAGCTCACTGGAGAGACCCTACCTCAAAATAAAATATTAAAAGTGGGAGGGGATGTATCTAAGCATGAATGTCTGGTGTTCAATCCTCAGTACTACCACCACCACCACCAAGAAAGGGGGGTGCACTGGAAATCAGCATGATTTTTGGTCTTTAGAATTCCTGATAATCAACATATTTAGGGCTCTTTTCACTACCTAGGAGCGTTGACAACAAACTGTAGTATATAGTTGAATCTGCTTATCTTGAATATCGCAGAGGGTGCGCTCTCACAGTGCACAGGTGAGGTTTGGTAGCAGGATGTTGGATGAAGAGATAGAGGATGTTTGGCTAAGTTTTGGTACTAGTGTAGAGAATTTTAAAAATGAGTGAAAAAGCTTGTGTCACTCATTTAGCCTGGAGACTACAAAGACTACAAAGACTTCAAATGTCCATGTAGTCCCTCCAGCTTCCTGGACACAGCTGCAACCCTGGATGAAGGTGAGCATGGACTTCCAATGTGGGCTCAAGAAGGAAGGCAGCAGTCACC
Organism: Chinchilla lanigera; assembly: GCF_000276665.1. Lineage (NCBI taxonomy): Eukaryota > Metazoa > Chordata > Mammalia > Rodentia > Chinchillidae > Chinchilla > Chinchilla lanigera. Next base: position 2,475,397 of record NW_004955536.1, read on the forward strand.
TTGGACACCCAGGGCAGGAACCCTCCCAGGCCTCAGATCACGTCCCATACCAGGATAATGACATCTGGTAGAGTATTTATTTCTCTGATACCCTTCTTAGAAAGGGTCAGTTTGAACACTAATAATTATGGATAAGGCCCGTTTGTTGTCACTTGGCTCACCCATCCAACACTTGATGTGTCTTGCCTGAACTTCCTGGAGAAGAGGACGTGAGAAGCGGAAAGGTAAATCAAGTAAGACTGATGACAATTGATGTAGTTGCTATGGTGGGGATATGGATATTAACTAAGATGACAAGACCTGCACAAGTCTTGAACTGTGACACCTCACCTCCCCCAAAGGTACGTCTGCATGTTAATTTCTAGTCTATGAGTATAAACTAATTTGGAAAAGGGGTCTTTATGGCTGTAATTCAACTAAGGATCTTATATCAGTTAGTGTTTTACTAGAGAAACAGATATAACACAAGATGTACAAATGTATAAGAAATTATAAGATTGGCTTATGATGATCAGCCACAGCATCACATGTGGAATCACGCACAGGGTGTCTGCACACTTGAGGCTGAAGAGTTCAGTCCAACGTCTGGAGTTCACTGCACTGTTCTGTGCAGTTCCATATCAGGAGGCCAATGGGTCTGCCACAGAAGACTCTACATGTTCAGAACTTTGAAAAAACAAATTCCTGTTCTTGAGGCCAACAGAGGAGGAAGAAAATGCATCAAATTATTGGGAATGGCAGAAGGTGAGGGGTGCAGTCCATAGAACATAGGCCATAGGGACAGTGGCAGAGGAAGTAAAGACGTGTCCCTAAAGAACTTCAGGGCCCACTAAATGAATAAATCTGCTCTGGATGGTTCCTTGGGAATGGAAGTCTCACTAGGATATAAGTGATTCTTTTTGTGGGAGCTCATGACAGAGACTGCTATTATAGGACTATTGCCTCAGAAACAAGTGGCTGGAGGCCAGGGGTGACTGCACCCCCCTCAGAGTACATGCTCAGTGCTGTTCATGAGGTGTTAGGTCCAATTTTTTCTGCATTATCTTTATGCTACATCATGCATCAAACAGAACCAAAATGTGCCTGGGGGCAGGGGGTTTGCTTCCATGAAAGGAAAAGAGGCCCGGAAGTAATGTGCCTTCTCAGGTAGTTCCTCAGCTGCTCTCCTGTGGCAGGAACAGAAGGAAGAATAAGCCGCCAAAGGCCATTTCAAGGAGATTAAGGCTCACTTTTCATCAGAGTAAGATAATGACAGAAGGGCACCCCAGAGGGGATAAAGTCGGCCACTACTATTTCCTTAAATACTTGCTCACCATTCCTTTAGTGGATGAGGGAACAAGGAAGTTTCTATTAATTTCTTGAGCGGAATGTGATATAAAATTCTTAAGGAAGCTTCTCCTTACTGACTTACTTTCTTTTGCTAAGGTAGAGTCAGTATGTATGGAAAAATTAACAGACTTCGTAATACTGCTTTGAATTTCCAATTGTCCTTTATTCTTCAGTTCACTTTCATCATTATTATTCAGAGCCAGCAACTTCCTTGGGCACGTGTCAATGGCTTACATTCTGGATAATTAAAGGAGCTGTTTAGTTTTGGGAAGCAATACTACATTTAGGGTTGTTCTTTTCAGAACTTCAGCCAGTTGGGTTGTCAATCCCAGCAACACACCCACACTCAACAGCGTGACAGAGCAGCTGTTTTAACATTCCTGCTCTAGACTTTTGTTTCCAGCTGACCTAAGTGCCATTCACAGTTTTTCAGTTCATGGGAAGTACTACCTAAAAGCGGTTCAAGCAATGCCTAGCTCCTGTGAGTTTTTGTTCTTTCCAGGTAAGCACCCTGGGAATCTCCTCTGCAACCCGTCCATAACCTGGGTCCAGGACTGATGACAGTTTCCATCCATTCACTTTAACCTCAGACCTATGCCTGCTGGTAACTTAAAGCCGGAGGGAAATTCTCCATCAATCCAGATCTCCACCTTTCGAGATAGAAGACACACACGACAGGTTCCAATAAACCTTTCACGATGCCGTCCTTCTCATAAAGCAGTTTCCTATGAAGCCATAGAAATTATTGCATATGAGTCAGTTTTAGAACTTAATCAATTAGTATCCTGAAAAACTCTGAGATTGCAGAGTGCTTTATCATAAGTGATATATTTTAATTATTGCAAATAATCTTTGTTTATTGTTATTATTTTGTTTTAAAGACAGTGAAGCTTGAAGTGACTTGCTGAGGTTCACCCACGCAGCGGCCCTGTATTCTAAGCCAGGTTGTTCATTCAATTTTTCCTTGAGAAACACCAGATTTCATTGATTGGTTTGGTTTACATTTTTAACATGTCCACTGTTTGTGTACTTCGATTGTTTCTTTTCAGTACTGGAGAATGAATCCAGAGCCTTCACACTGAGCTGTATCCTTAGCCCTTTTTTCTTTATTATTTACTTTGAGACAGGGTCTTTATAAGTTGCTAAGTTGCCCAGGCTGGGCTCAAATTTGCAAACTTCCTGCCTCACCCTCCCATAGTGCTGGGATTATAGGGTGTATTTCTTAAGAATGCATGATACAGAATATATTTGAATTTCCTACAGTCATGCTATTTGAGATGATTTGGAATATTGTGCTTAATGATCATTTTCCACATGTTCGGAGGTGTGCTGGGCCCTAGAGATAAAAGTGTGAGCAACATAGCCAGTCTCCATTCCTGTGGAGTTTCTAGGTTTTACCGGGCATCATTCTACCATCCTGGAATTCCCCATCGCTATTGTTAATTGTTTTCTATTTTACCCCACAAGTTAGCGCAGTAGTCTTAGCACGATTACAAGCCAGTTGAGATGCTACATCTTGCTGAATAGCTTTTCTTGAATGTAACCCATGACACCTTCCCAGGGCACTTTTTGTTGCTGTTGTTTTTTTCCTATAGCTTACTTTGGCTTTTCTACTCAAAATGAAAGCAGTCTCAGATGGTAGAATCATTGTACTGATCCAGATTTTCAAAATACTTTTTTGTAGAACTTGGGAAATCAGAGATGAGCCAGGGTTATGAAGACACTGGTGTTTGCAGGTTTGCTGTGCTGCAAACTGCAGCTCTGAGCATCTAGGCAGATCCCCTCCCTGCAGACACGGACTGCCTCGCCACGCCATCGTCCTACTGCCCCAAATCAGCCAAAAACATAATGCTTCTTCTGGCAGGATGCAGGGAGGTTCTGCAAACCTGTGTGCCAGCCCTGCCTTTCCTGCTATCCAGCTGCCTGTCTCTGAACCACCAAGCCGACTTCTCTAAGATGAAAGTGTTGGACTAACTGATCTCCAGTCTCTTCTGGCTGTCATGGTGTAAAACCAAGCCAGTGGAGGCTTGCTTCTATTTTTCCCCTGTACACTTCCTATGAGGTTGTCCCATTCAGCAGCCATTAAGATGGCACCAACGGTGGGCTCAGAACTGGCTCCAGAGGGCCCAGGTCAACAAAGTGAGTAGCTGCCTCTGTAGTCATTTATTAATCACTGCAGGGCATGGACGTGGTTTCCCCTTTGCTGGAAGTCAGAGAGCTTGGGAAAGCAAAAAGGGTTAGGGGGCCAAATAGTATTCTACTGGTATTCTGCAGGTACAATTTCTGTACTTTTCCCTCAGGGCCTGGTCAGAGACCCATGTGAACAAACGATATCCATCCTCCAAGTAGGGCCATCTTGAGACTCTCTGGAAGAGTCACTTCTGATAATTAAAATGTAAACTCAGGATGGGAGTTCTACTGTCTTTCTGTTATTTATGTTATCTTGAGAGGTGAGGTTATCCTTCCATGGACAAACACTTTTTGAAATCATATTCCTAGGAATTTGCCAAATTGATTCCTATGTGTGGCCTCCACTACCTTCATCCAGACACATGATCTCCAGGCACCATGGTGCCAGGAGAAGTCTAGAGAAGACCTGAGGGTACGCTGAAGTCTTCTGACTAACCCTGCTCATGGGCGGGTGCTTTCAGATTTGCAGCACTTTTGTAAAGGCTGTGAGGCCAGACAAGTGAGGCAGTTGAAATGCAAATTGAAGCCAGTTGAAGAGCTGGATGGGATCTCGGAGATGATCTGGCCCTAACCACATATTTTATAGATGAGGTGGGATGACTTGTTCAAGATTCGTTAATTTTTTAATGTGGCTTCCCCTCTTCCCAGTGTAGTCTACTCATCTGACCGGCTCCCTCTCAGAACGCCTGCCTATGTTAATTCCCCACAATCAAACAAAGCCTCAGGATGCCACTTATCCAGGCTTGAGTGCTGAGCTGGGAAGGGTCCTCAAGAGAACATCTCAGAAGTATAGGCAAGGGGAAACGTGTGAAAACTGAACCAATCAGGTGAAAACACTTTCACCAGCAGAAAGACAAAATTAGAACATCCCTACAAATTCTTCATATATTCCTCTGCCTAAGGAATGGCTAGCAAAACATTTTTTCCATCATCTTTTTTTTTTAAGAATGAACAACAATAATGACAAAAAAAAATATAGGTTATCTTTTACTCTGTTGGTCATTTGCTTCACAGAAACCTTTTAATTTGATATAATCCCTTTTGTTGACTTGTGACATTTATTTTTGTGCATAGTCCTTGCCTATGCCTCAGTCTTCAAGAGTTTTACTTGTTTTATCTTCTACCAGATTTGGTGTTTTAATATGTAGGTCTTGGATCTACTTTGATTTAATTTTAGTGTAGAGTGAGAAATATGGGTCTAGATTCATTTTTCTGCAGAACAGTAACCAGTTTTCCTAGTACCATTTGTTAAAGAAGTCATTTACAATGATGAATGTATTTATTATGTCCTGTAAACATACATGAATAAAAAGAAAATAAGACTGAACAAGAAAATAAAACAACATCCTGTGACATGAGCACTGATGTTCGCGTTCTCCAGTTAGGAGAGGTAACTTGTGGTGGGAATTCCACTAGACGTGACACCAGCGGCCCATGTCCCAATCACAGCTCTTTCTTATTCCCAGCAGCCCACTACAGAATAGAGTAAAACTCTGGGTATAAAGTTCAAATAAGGCTGAAAGAGCCATTGCATAATACCTCCTGGACATACATGCCAATGTTTCTATCAAATTTCACTGCATCAAATGATAAAATATATTTTCATCTATTTCTATGCTTATAATTTTGATGAAGAAAATGTATGACAGTTTTAGCTTGATAACATATCACTAGCAACAAGCATCTGTTTTCTAACACATTCCACATTAGAAAGATGGTATATACCTGCAGAAATATTCATATAATACAATGAACTTAGCATTCAGCAGTTGCCCGACAAACATATTTACATTTCTCTGAGTGATCTTGCAAAATTTGTTTTCATCAAGTCTCCATTTTTTTCAACAGGAAGGATCTGTGAAACAAATCACAAGTTAGTAAACACTGATTCCAACAAAAAATGTGAAAATAAAAATATATGAATTATAGGAATATAAATGTTGAAAATGAAGTAAAACTTCTACACAACTATTCAAATTATATGTGCCTCTATGTAAATTGACATGAAATGATGCTTGCTTCAAAAATGTTTCTACTACTTACCATCAAAATGGCTTAAACTTTTAAAAAGTATTAATACCAAATGCTGGCAAAGGTGTGGAGAAACTGGATCATTCATTCATAAGTTTCTGGAAAATGACATGGTACTACTATTCTAGGAAACAGTTCAGCAGTGTTATAAAACTAACTATGCAATTACCATAGAAGCCAATATTGCACTCTGATATATTTATCCCAGAGAAATCTTTATGTGAATGTTCATTTCATCTTTATTCATGATAACCCTGACCTAGAAGTGAACCACATGCTTTCACAGAATGAATGGTTAAGCAAGCTATGGTCATTCATACCTTGAAATAATATTCAGCAATAAAAAAAAAAAAAAAAAAAAAAAAGCCTATTGACATATACAACTTGTAGGCACCACCAAGGAATTAGTCTCATAAAAAAAGTCAATCTTAAAAGGTTCTTCTCATTTTTCTTTCAAGATTCTACAAGAAAATACCTCATTCCAGGTAATTTACACAAATTTGTTTCTTATATTTCTAAAGGGTGAGAAATCCAAAATCAAAGCATTAGCATTTCCTGGGTCAGTAAGGGCTCACTCTCTGCTTTATAGGTGGTGTCTTTCTCACGATGCCTTTCTGCGTGGAGAGTTCACAAGCTCCCTCAAGCCTCTTTATTAGGGCACTCACTGACTCATAGAGGGCCTGCCTCTTCATACCACTGTGTCTCATAATGACCCTACCTGTTAATACTACTGCATTAGGGTCAGATTGCATCACAGGAATTTGGGTGGACATAAATATTTAGACCATAGCAATTCCGTGTTGGGTAACCCCATCTACATGATGTTCTTGAAATGCCATTGCTATGGAACTGGAACAGATTAGTTGAAGGGGTTAGGGCTGGGTAGAGGATTGGAAGGGGTAGCTGACATTACAGAAGGGAAATGAAAGGGATATTTGTGCTAGAACTTTCCATATCTTACTGTGGTTGTGGATACATGAACCTATACATGCAATAAAATTGCGGGTACTTAAGCACGTATAAACAAAACAAGGAAAATTCAAGTAAAGTCAGTAGATTGTGTCAGTGCCAATGTGATGGCTATATATGCACTATAGTTTTCTAAGTTGTTACATGAAAAACTGGATAAAAGATACATGAGATTACTCTGCACTGTCTTACCACTGAATGTGAAACAAAAATTATCTCAAAATAAAAAGTTTGATTAATGGATGAAATTTACAGCATTTATTATAAAAAGCCACGTACTTCATAAAACACATGGTGAAAGTTGAAAGAATATATCCTTTGTCAGGGTTTGGTTGCATGTAACACAATTTAGCTAGCACAGACATACGGGGACCCAGAGGGATTTAACAAAAGGAACTGAGTACCACCAGAATCCCTGGAAAGCGGAGGAGTGAGCTGGGCCTGGACCTTGGGTCACACTGTTGGAGCAGAGACAGGAGCCGCAGCTGCCCGCTGGCTGAGCCAGCTCTGCCTCCGCGCACTCTGCTGCTTGTGTGATAGGAGAGGGGGTGGTGGCAAAGCTGGCTGGGTGAGTGAGCGGAACCTGCCTATCACAAGATTCCAGGGCCGCCGAGGACCCTGGTGCAAGACTTCTCGTGAGCCCCCAAGAGTGTGCAGGGCATAAAAGGACCGGTCACAGAGGAAAGCCCCGATCGTGGGTCAGTTTGCACGATAACTGGTGCTGCGTCCAAAGGAGGAGCGTTCTTTTATTTTCGCGTTCAACCTCTTTTTCTCTGTGTTCAACTCAAGTTTGCTCGGCAAAGCTGGTTTCTCCCATACCCATTTATCCTGCACTCCTTTGTTTTTTTTTTTGTTTTTTTGTTTGTTTTGTTTGTTTGTTTTTTCCGTTTTTTTTGTTTGTTTGTTTTTGTTTTTTGTTTTTTGTTTTTTGTTTTCGTTTTTCCGGTACTGGGAATCGAACTCACGACCTTGTGCTTGCCAGGCAGGCGCTGTGCCACTGAGCTAAATCTCCAGCCCTACCCTGCACTCCTTAAATAAACTTTTCGGTACCGTTATTAGATTGTCTTGTCCAATTCTTTGTTTGAGGCAAGAAGAACCTGGAGTACTTTTGACTGGTGAGCCATTTCTAAAGGAATGACCCTGTAACACCTGGCCAAACTGCAGGCCCAGTGGCAGGAGCAACTCCCCTTTGCTTCCACCTTGCAGAGCCCTCCATGTGCTTTCCCCTGAGGTTACAGGGAGTCTGAGAAGCACACTGTACAGGTCCAGCTTCCAAAGGGAAGAAAAACTCAGGTGGGAATTGGAATGCAGTTTAGAGAGCTGTTCTGCAACACCTATCACAGATATACGCCGACTTTTCTACCAGAGACAGTTTTCTTTATATCACGGGATACTGTTTCATTATTTTCTTTCTTTATATTTTTCTCTATGCATGTGATGTGATAAAAGTAAACTGAAAATGGTTCCGTTTTAAAATTTATTACAGTAAAAGACACATTGCCATTAATGTTCCTCAAGTTCAAAGACCTTCATTCCATCCTTCTTTCCACTTTCTGAGGCAGTCCTAGGTGTCCTCTTTTGTGAGTCTGCCTGAGGTGTGATGAAAAATATGGTGAACTCTGCAGCTGGGTGGCATCCAAAGGAAAGGCAGCTCATAAAGCATGGCCCTGTATCCTCACCCAGATCTGCCACCGAGAGACTGCTAGCTCTTCTCATGCCCATGAAAGATAAACATTTGAGTAGATTCAGGACATGGAGGCAGCCAGGGCAGCACAACTAAATAGATGCACAAAAGAGGACTTCCAGAACTGCTCCAGAAAATGGAAGAAGGACGGGAAAAGTGTGTTTGAAGCGAGGATGATTCTTTTGAGGGAAAATAATGGCAATGTGTCTTTTACTGAAGTAAATTTTTTTATTTAATCATTCATTATATTTTTCAGTCACACATCATAAGTGTTTTAAAAACATATGACAATATTACTATAAACCAAAACCTACACCACCTCAAAAGCCAAGCCACACCAAGCAAGTACTTAGTGATCTGGTTGAGATGAGAAGAAGTCACATAACAGGAATCTGATCAACTTCAAAGTCTCTTTAAAGTCTGAAAGTCTGTTTTTCCAGCCTGAGAAGCATTAGGCTCAGATTTGAGAAATAATGTATGCTTGGCAAGAGGTGATACACATGGGAAGTAAACTGGGTGAGACAACAGGAAAGACTATGGCAAACACATTCTGCTTTACTCCAGCTAGTCATTGCCATGTGGAGATCCAGGCCTAGAGTTACTCATCTTTCTGATTTCTTTTTAGAAGAATTTTAATGACAGATATTGTGATTTTAAATGTTTTCAACACATTAAAATTTTGGCTTCTATTTGTTGGAAGAGAAACAGCAGCACTTGTTAGCTTGTTCTACAGTGTTAGGGGAATTGCTGGAAGCTGACATTAAAATAAATTTACCAACACTTCTCTAAGCTCTGCCTTCAACCCGTATGGAGATCCTGTCTCTGATATCTGGTGGATTCCTTCTAAATATCCATGACTGAGTTGGAGGAAACCCAGCTAAGCCAGTGGACAAACTACCATGATAAGATTGTGTGGGATTGGTGCCTTCTCCAGAGCATCCCTCAGAGCCAAGGCAGCATTGAGTTCACTGCTACATCCTGGGGCTTGCTTTGCAGCCTCATGCTCATAGAATCAGTTGGCAGGGCATAGACTCAGGGACAAGGGACAGTCATACTTGGGATAACATGTATTGAATTCATCCCTAACAATTCCTCTTTCAAATGTGTTTCTAAGAGAAAAGAAAAATGAGATCAGTCTAGGCAACCAGGAGAAGTTAGCATTGAATATGTGGGGATTGTCACACTTTTCTTATAGTGACAGCTATCACTTGAACAAGATTTCCCCAGGGCCAGACTGTGCCTTAAGCTCTTTTCATGCACTGGCTTCTACGACTTCACCATAGCTGTGAAGTGGATGAGTGATTGTAGTCCCATTTTGACAGAAACTGAGGTGCAGAGAGGCCAGGCAGTACACTAGGTTTGATCTGCACATCCCTGTGGGTCCAGCTCTGCCTGGCCTGAGCTAGCCTGGCAATGGCCTGTGTCACCCTCACAGCACCTCGGAGCTGGGTCCAAAGGCGGTAGCTCCTTTGGCCCCTCCTGCTTCTGCTGAGCAGCCTCTCCGGTCTGCCTGCCATAGGAGCCGCCGTATTTCAGGTCCTGCCTGGGCCATCCTGCAAGGCTCTAAGAGGCTGGCACTACCGTCACCTGTGCACATGCCCTCGAGAATTTCAGGGAAGTTCTGAACTGGCAGTGATGAGATTTGGTCAATGGAAAATAAGAATCTGCAGATAAGTTCTTCTTTGCTTCCCTGAGGGAGTAGTTTTGCATCATTTCTTTGAAAAGATCTAGCAAGACTGGGAAACCAGCTTTTCTTGGGGTGATGACAGCCCAGCTGCTACCTCACTTTCCCTTTGCTTACTCAGTTTCCCCAGGGCTGCACCCACCAGTGCTGTGAGTACTTAACCATTCACCTCATTCTCTAGATTCTGAGGAATTCCCCTGGACAAAGAACTCAGAGTTTTATAATTAGTAAGTTCTAATATCAAGATTGCAGCCCAAAGTCTGTTACCAGACATTGCCATTCTTTAAACCACTCAATGCACTGCCTCTCAAGGAAGAAATAAAACCTTGGGTGGTAAAGATAATGTAATCTTTAAAAATAACCTTTTCCTATCAAGTATATTGCTGATATTTTCCACCAGTCCCAACTTAAATCTAATCTCTTTGCTCTAGGCTGGGTGCTGGAGGTCTCTCCTGTAAACTGCTAACTTTGTTTATTCTGTGTCTCTCCAAAAGATGCTGGCTAATACCACCCTATCTGCCTGATTACAGTGTGAGAAATCTCATGAAATCTAATGGAAGCTATTCAGTGAGGGTTGGCAAATAATCCCAAATTATTTCCAGTAAATACTTATTCTGTTCTCATTATGAAGCAGGCAGGAGCTCAAATAAAAAAAATCCCTCTCATGCTCACAGAGACCTGCTTCTCTCAGAAAAGACAGATATGTCAAGAGACAACTTTCAAAGTGTGGCCAAGAGATACACCTGCATTTTCCTTAATGAAACTTTGTTTTTCAAGAGAATTTTGTTTTTATTTATTTGCTCAATTGAAAAACTCTAGGAAAATAAATGAAGAGGGTCCTGCTATTTTTTTAAAGGAGTAACACCTTAGATTTGTGCAGGCAGGAAAAACACAGGATCCTCAGAGAAGATCAACAAAACCCCAGTATATGGGTCTTGTGGACAGATGATGCCCCATTCAGCTGCTGCAATTAGAAATGCTGATGTCCATCAAGCTCTGTCTCTATGCCAAGTTCTTCAAAGGATTTTACCTATTTCTACTCAACTAAGTCTCATGACAGTAGTATGAGCAGACACTATTAATGTCATCCTCGCCTTACAGATGAAAGATGGGGCACCAAGTGACTAGACCCTTGGTCAAAGGACACACAGGCAGCTGGTATGTGGCTGGTATCCAAGTGTGGTAAGCTTGCCCAAAGAGTCTCCCTTGGTTCCCACATTATGCAACTTCCACTCTAATTTTCATCAGCCTCCTGGGTATGACCCTTGTTGGTTGGTTCTCTCCTTCTTTTCTTAGAAATGACTTCTAACTTTTAAAAATGATGCCCCAAGCTTTTTGGAAATACCTTTCAATTTTTATGTATAGGATTGTTTGAGGTAGTGAAGGAAGTATATAATGTTCAAATTGTGACAATTTTGACAGCAGAAAAGAAACATAATAAATACTTAAGCAAACAAAACAGGTGAACCAGGAAAGTTCCACATAAATTGAAGCACACAGTTGCCTGGACACGTATATCATTTTTTCTCTAAAGAAAAAGGGCAGAATTTGTGCATGTTCGATCCAGAATATTTAGGCAGAAAATCTCTGTCATACTACTATAGAGCTAGTAGAAGAATCAAGGGCCCTATGGGATGGAATCCTTTAAAGTATTTCTATTTCTTTAAAGATAATATTTCCAAAGTCATATATATCAGGTTAATAATATGCCTTAGTTATTGTGGGCTGATCAGGTCCGCAATCTCCCAAATGAGTGTACAGTGAAAGCTAAATAAAAAGAGGCAAGTGGAATGATTTCAGGGCTCCAGGAGGATCAAAGCCCTCTCATAGAATTCCAGATATTTTCAGGGCTAAAACTAAGACCTCCTCTGGGTGGCCCATATTTATCTGGTTATCAGAATGGAGGGAAGTTCTCAAGGAGGCAAAATCACTGAAGGACTTCTCCAAGTAAAGTACTAAATTAATCCTTAATAAGGATTAAATTAATCCACTCAGGAGTGGGATGCCTGAGGCTATAGTCTTTATCTAGTTGAGATGAGATGCAGGTGTCCTTGGCTGTGATCTTGTCTTACCCTTTGAGGCTTTCCGACTTCATTCAGCACTACAGGCTTTAGTAGGGATTGATGAATCTCACAGAGGTTCACTTACTATAAGTGCGCCATCCATTTCCAGACAAGGAGCCCAGGCCTTGGACAGACTCACAAGTAAACATGAAAGGCCAATTGGTTAATTTAAGTCCTGCTCAGGTCTGGTTCATAGGGGACCCCATCAGTCATGATTCGAGTATATGATGCCTTCATTATCTGTTTCTACCTATCTTTCTTAGCCCATCTCCAAATTCCTTCAATCTATGATTCTCTTTTACAGCCAGTGGTTTATGTCAAATCTTTCATTCTCCCCATGCTTCTATGTCTTGTACCTGCTACAGCTTTTTCTTAGACTGCTATTTATGCTCTGTTTACAAGTGACAAACTCTTAACACTTTTTGAAAAACCAACTCAGAATTGACTGCACACCACTCTACCCCTTTCCTTTCCTTTCCTTTCCTTTCCTTTCCTTTCCTTTCCTTTCCTTTCCTTTCCTTTCCTTTCCTTTCCTTTCCTTTCCTTTCCTTTCCTTTCC
>NW_004955536.1:2488005-2502291 GCF_000276665.1 Chinchilla lanigera
CCCTTTCCTTTCCTTTCCTTTCCTTTCCTTTCCTTTCCTTTCCTTTCCTTTCCTTTCCTTTCCTTTCCTTTCCTTTCCTTTCCTTTCCTTTCCATTCTATTTCTTTATCTACCTGTTCAATAGACTGAGTTTCTTGCCTAAAAAACTTCAAGTCACACAAGTAATAAGTAGTAGACCTAGATAGTTTACTTGATTTTTGCTGCCTCCAGAGTCAAAGTTAATTGAGCTGACTTTCAAAGTTCAAAAGTTTTTTCGGGCCAAACAGGAGGAAGGATGGAGGATACTATGAGCCAAGAGAATAGCAGATGGAAAGACAGCAAACATAGGCACATCACGGTGCAGAAGGATAAAGAAACCCAGAGAATCAAGAGCTTAGGCTGCAGCAAGGCTGGGCCCCAAATGTGGGATGTGCAGTGTCTCATGACCCAGGTCAGAGTGATATTAGACTGGGCCATGTGCTCAGCTGAAGCTGATACTGCTTTACTGATGGGTCCAAACGCTGCTCATTTCTCAGCTGAATTACTGATGATGTTAGGTTGCTCCTAGGATGGAACTATCAAATTTTCTCACATATTATCAAAAAGAAAATAGCCTCTTCATCTCTGTTATTGCTTTTATTAGAAAAATGTTATTAACCTTTCAAAAACTTACCATTTTGTTTTTTTCTTTTTGTGTGTGTAGGTGTTTGGTCAAGGTCTCACATTTATCTTGAAAATGCTAGTTTCTGCACTATTTTTAATTGAAGGGCTTTAGGGCAAATTCAATTAAGTTGTGGTATATGAACTGAAACTTGAAATATATTAAAAATATTCCACTACACAGTTCACTAATTATCTAATTTCTAGTTTGAGTTCCATTTTCATTCCAGCTTTGTGCTTGAATTCAGAAGACAGGCTCAGAAGAAATGACTGAGGGCTACAATGCCCAGAGTATATCTTAAATGCAATTTGGGCTTAAAGACTGTCTAAAATGATACCAGTTTTAACTGGTACAGTATTTTGAAAATTCCAAAACTGGAAGAGGCCTACAGATTTGCTTTCAAACTTTTCCTTTCAGAGATGAGCTAGAGCTTGTCCAAAGACGACAACCCACTCAAAAAAGAAAAAAAAAACCAGAACCATGGCCAGAGCTGAGGTTCTGAGGATCCCAGAGTGCCTTGAATTCCTGGGTGACTTCTATATTGTAGGGGCCCTGTAAGGATAATGCTTAAGACTGGCTGAGCAGTGAAGGAGAGACAATAAGGGATGGATCTGTCATGGCTCTGCTCTGCTCTTAATTTTGTTAGTCCCAGGCACTTACAAACTATACTATCTACATCACCATCCTTGTATTTTATTACTGTTAACCACAACAGGATCCAGCCCCCTCCAGAGCAATCTGCTTCCCATACCGCAATGCTCTCCCCACCAGGTCCAGCCCAAGACGGTGGAGTCTGAAGAGAAGAAGGAAAGGAGCAGGTATTGAGGTTCTAGACGTGCATTTCAGCCCCACTGTGTATTGACAATGCTGGAATGCATGTCAAGGCTATATTTGAATAATCTATTAGCAATTGTTTTTCATTAACCACAGCTGTCCACCTCTTGTTAACAAAGCCGGAGCCAAGCTAGTGAACAGCTGCTTCATATCCCCACACAACTGCTAGGGCAAATGTCCATAAATCATTATGCAAATTTGCCAACAGAGACAATGTTGATGTAATGGCTCTCAACTGAATGTACTGCATTTTATGTTTCAGTTTTCTTAGGCAGGTATGTCTCAGAGGATAGTACTTGATTCTCAGAGGATAGTACTAACTCAGAGGATAGTACTTGATTCTCCCTGATAAATAAATATTGTCACAACATCCTCTTAATTAAAGTAAAATTTTGATAAAACAAATACAACACTGGTAATTCAGTCACTAACACAATTATCTCATTCTTGGCTTTCTAGGCTTTAAAATTTTGCTTGAAAATTTAAAAAGCACCAAGAATTTACACTTTTACAGTTTTGCATTTTAAAATTTAATTTCTAATAAACATTTTTCATATTTCTATTATTCATTTGTTTTTTAAAAACTGTAATAATTTACTGCTTTGATATGTTATCTTTTAACCACTTAACAGTTTACCCTGAGCCATTCAGGCCATGTACTTGTTTACATACTGGTATCTCCAGCATGGCCATTCAGATAGGAATCATTTCAACCAATTGATTCTTGTATTGAACAAATTTAATTACATTGTTGTTTTTATATTTCCTGTTATCCCATAAAAATTAATGAAAAATATGCAATTTTTGATCATCCTGTATTTAAATAACTGGACTGGTAAATGGTTAACTTTGTTGCTATTATAAATTGCTTCCATAAATGTATTTAAATTCTCTCTTGTTGCTTCTAGAATTTTTCCTTAGAGAGGGTTGGGGAGGTGTTTAGAGTAAGGACAGGATCATTTTTACTTCACTGTACACTGTGATATTGATTACCAGGTGACATACTTATTTTTAATGCCACCAAGAGGATATGTATGTGCCTCTTTTCCAGGAATCTCACTGGCTTGTCTTTTACTAATTTATCAATTACTAATTTTCTAGGTTGTAAAATGCACTCAGGCTTCTATAGGACATTTATTTGATAATTGATTGAGTCATTCGCTAAATGAGTCTGTTAAGAGATATTTATGAAACAAATGCCTTGCTATGAGCTAGGGAGAGAAAGAGATGAAAGATGAGAGGTGACAGTTAGAAGGACCGATGCATCTCAAAGTCAGAGCTAGCAGCCCAGCACAGGCAGGTAGGGTTCTAGGAGAGATGGCAGAGGTGCACACACGGCATCTGAGAGCAGACATCGGGCATTCACTTGAGATGGAGTCATAAAACACCAGAAACAAATGATAAATGGGGAATGTGGGTATTTCAGGAAAGGAAACAGAGAAAAACCCAGGACAAAGACACAGAGACATGAGAGGAGAGATCGACTGAAAGACCTAAAACACAGACATGGACAGAACCATGGGAGCTAAATTACAGGAAAGGAGATAGGCATGTTAGGACTATTTCAGCTTCATGTGTCATAAATGTCAAGTAGAAGTAGCTTAAGCAGAAGAAAAGGAGTAGGAGAGAAGAAAGGGAATTATTTAGTAAAACAGTGGTGTCTCAGTGAGTCTTAGTACAGTGTAATGGTTTGGGAGATATTTTTACAAGGGGAACAATATAATACAGGACACATATTTTATATGATTATTTATAATAATTGCCCAAAGGATGACAGAGTGCAGGGAATCTGTCCACACAACATAGACCAAGAATCCAACTGAGGGTCTGGATCCTGTAAAAACGTCCTGCATGAGTCCAGTTTAAGACTTAGAGCTCATAACAATGCTTCCCACAAATCCAACTGGAAGCCCAGAGCCCATAACAATATCTCATGCAGACCTGTCATATATCTGTGCTGGGAAGGCCCAAAGGTCAGTGGTGGAATCCAGAAAGTCTATGTTAGTGGGATGAAGGATCTGTGCTAGCAGGCTGAGGGATGTGCACTGAATCCAGGAAGTGATGCTCAGAAGAACCAGAGCTCCCCCAAAAGGTACCACATCCGTCCTCAGCAACAGTGAGGTCCTGAGCTCCTCTGATGATCAGGATGGCCGAGTTCCCATCAGGGAAGCCAATGCTGCAAGCTTCTCTAGGAGACTGGTAGTGCACCATCTTACCCTCCAGAACCAGGAAGCGATGCTCAGAGTGAGGACCAGCACTCCCCCAAAGTGAACCAAAGCCATTCTCAGTGCCAACAAGGTCCCAAGCTCCTTGGAGGATGAAAACAGCCAAGTTCATCAAGAAAGCCAGCATGACGAGCTCCTCCAGAACAACCAACAGCTCCTTACAGCTTCTACCAGCTCACAATAGTCTTTCTCAGCTCCCAACAACCTCCTTCTCCTTCTCCAGTTCTCCTATTATGTTGCTGGCACAAGCCTCAGGTGGGCCTCCCACACCCAGCACCATGTTTACTCAGTTCAGCTGGGGATTACAAGTTGACCACCAGTTGTCAATCCACTACATGCAGCAATATACCAGGTCTTGAAATCAAGTATAATCAGAAAATTTAAGACTCTGACGGGAACCTCTCTTCTCTTTTCTAATCCTCCCTAGATTCTCATTCTCTCCCTTCTCTCCTCTGCTCCCAGCCCTTCCTTACCTATATTCTCACTTCTCCAGCTTATGAGGCAGGAAATGTAGCCTCCAGCATCTTTTACAACTTACAATTTAGACTCCCATCAGAGACTGTCTCACTCAAAGTTCCAGTTCAAAAGTTCCCAACAAAGTCCTCTAACTGCCCTAGCTTGTATCAGAGACAAAAGTCTGTAACAATTTCCTGAGGCTTGAAAGGAACATGGAAATTCCTGTAGGAGTGTGACAACTCCTGACCACTCTGTATAAGAGAGATGAGCACTGAGGTGCTATGAAAACAAAACCATATATATCCATTCTTATTAAAAGAAAGCCGAGGGTAGGACAGTGGATGACACTGAATAATACAGTAAGGACTTTCTATTGGCAACACAATGGTATCATATGGCTGGCCTGTGTATCTTTTACTCCTGTACCTTGCATTCTGGTTGTTCAGGGTGACCTTGATTTACCTGGTCCATTTGAAGACCTCATACGAGAGAAAGGAGAGAGTTAAGCATCTCCTAAGTGCTCAGTATTGGCAGCGCAGCTGCCAGCTCTTCCTCGATGTTCCTAAGCTGTGCACTGGGATTGGAGCCTGTCTTGATCTTGACTTTGATCTTGTAGGAG
This sequence comes from Chinchilla lanigera, assembly GCF_000276665.1. NCBI lineage: Eukaryota > Metazoa > Chordata > Mammalia > Rodentia > Chinchillidae > Chinchilla > Chinchilla lanigera. The sequence goes on from NW_004955536.1 coordinate 2,492,779, forward strand.
ACCTTGAGTGGCTGTGTCCTCAGTCTGATTAGAGATAGACTCAAAGAGGACCAAAGGGCTGCTGTACCTTTTGATCCCCTTGGGCTCTATTCTCATCCTATCTAGAGACTGGCAAGTCTAGTTATTTCCTCACACTCTAATACCAACCTTGGTTTACTCTTTTCCAAATAATTGTATTTGCCTTAAATGGTTAAGAAAAGGAAAAACAGGAAGTGATTTTGAGCAGGTGTCTTCGGCACACAGATTTCTATTTTTTAAGTTGGAATGAGCATGGCTGGCAGCTGTGGAGGATGGATTGCCACTGATTGAGGTTAGAGGCAGCAACACCAGCAAAGGGACTTGTTCTATTAATCTAGGTAAGAAGTGCCAAAACCTTGAAACTAAGAGATTGTGGTGATGGAAACAGTGATGGAGAGATGGACATTAGATAGTTATAAGAATTGATGAATCACTCGGGGAGTTTTAGTAACAAATAACACAAACTAGCTTCAACGATAAATAAGTTAGTTAGCTAACCAAATATTAAAGCCAGGCAGAGGGTAGATCTCGGTCATTTAGCTTCTGCTCTGAATATCCACTTGATTTTCTTGACTGTATGTTGTGTTGATGTAGTAAGGTGGTTACAACTCCAGGTCTCAAATCATGTATGAAATCATCCAAAGAGAGTATCATTTCCAGAAGTTTGCCCAGAAGTTAAGGACAAATTTCCCAGAATCTCATAGCCAGCCTCTCCTTAATGTTCATGGAGCTGTGAATAGAGTCATGTTTCTATTCTTTGGTCATCAGCAATGGGAATTCAGTTTCTACTGGGCCAACTCCTGAAGCTGATGATGGAATTACTTTCCTAACAATATACAATGGAATTACAATGGTGAACTCCTACCACCTTGTCTAGTGAAACTCTGTATTATCTTATTGAAGAATTATTTTCTTATTCTCTTTAATGGTTTGAGCAATCTCTCATTCTTACATCTGATAACCTGAGCACTGTAGTTGAGGATAGCGATATGCAATCTAACAACCACTGTCGATTTGTATTAATTTGTCTTGGGACCCTGTATCACTTTGAATGTTCTTGCTTTGATTTGTTTATGTTTGTGATACCGGTATGCTGCTACTGTTTCATTTTTTTGTTTGTTTGTGTCTCATGTACTACTCTCTTTAAAATAAAAAAAAAGAAAAAAGAAAAAAGAAGGAAGTGGGCTGTGCCTGGATGTGGGGAGAGGAGAGATTAAAAATTAATAGAATCAGGGTTTTCTGAAAAGGAGGGAAGGGGCTTGATGTGCAGTAGAAAGTAGGCACTGTTCAGTGTAGTCTATGGTAGTTTCATGTGGGGAAGGGGAAGCAGGTAGTAGTCACAGTAGATCTCAGGTTTACTGAACTTCATGACTAGAAGGGTTCACCAGGACAAGCAAAGCAAGAAAAGAAAACAGCTTAGGTAGAAGATCAGTTTGGTTAGGGATGAGGTACATGCATGCAAAGATGTCAAACAGGCAGCAAAATAGACAAATAAGCAAATGGATTTGAAGCTAAGAAAGGTGTTCGGACTAAAGCTGTATTTTTGGTAGTCATCAACATATGAAAGTGATATAGCACACAGGTGAGGTCATTTTCCCCAGTGATGTGTGCAGAGTGAGGCAGAAATAAGAATTCACCTCTGGAATAGGCCAAAGTATAAGACTTGGAACTCACTAAATGCATTTGCATATCAAAGTGGTGTTTCTTGAATTTCGGTAGCTGCGGCAGTGAAAATTTCTACTTAACTAAATGATTTGTAAGCTTGCCTTGACAGCTCATTATTTTTAAAGTAACATTTCCCCCCAATGAAATTCACTCACACTGAAGAGTATGGAAGAGCTTTGGAGTTAGCAATGGGATCTGACTTAAAATAATCAATACTTCACGGATTATACAAGTGTTTGGAATCTTTTTATGACATGGATAATCTGCTATGGTTAATAGGCCAGACGATTTCTACTGGAATGAAGACATGTTTGGTGAACTTAGAGCTGGTGACTTTGCAGTTAGATTTAATAAATTAAACTTGACAGTTTTAGAGGTAGGCTTTAGCCAGAGCTCAAAGGATATTAAAGTCAAATCCAACAGAAAATGTAAGCATCTCATGCTATTAAATGGGAAGTGAATGCTCAAGCAATTGCAGGAGAAAGAATGTCGATGGACTGGGTTTCTAGGAGCGCTGATGACCCTAAGCCTGGTTCCTGACTTTCAGTGACCCCACGATGAGCTAAACCCTTGAACCTGCCACAGAGAGATCCACCTCCTGGGCATGCACACCAAGCCTCTTTCCTCTTACTCCCATGAGCTGAGCCAGAGGGAAGAGTGGGCCAGAACCATGATAGAGAGAAAGCTAGGCAAGCACCCCAAACCTTTTCAGAGCTGTCTAGTTCCTTACATAAAGGATATTTCTCAAATACCTAAAAAGGTGCTCATAGATAATTTTCCAAGCCAAGGAGAAAAAACTGTTTACATGTGAGATAGCAGAGCAATGTAAGGATCAGACCTGCTCAGGAAAATTCAGAAAGAACTAAGAGTGAGGATCTTTCTCCCTCCTTGCTCCACTAAATAATAGAGTCATCTGACTGATAAAAAAAGGGAGAGACTGGCTGAGTATGAATTGGGAGTTTGCATAAGGGTTAGGGAGTGCCGGGCCTTTCCTTTTAGCTATGGAATTGTTGCTGCAGAGACTGGGCACTGAGCTAGAGAAGAAAGTGGGGTGGGCTCTGATTACCACAGCTCAGCTGCTACCTGGACACGGGACCCTATGGGCCACATTTCCTTGCGTTTATTTCTCCACTTGGAGAATAAGTGGGCAGGGCAGAGATAGACTCCAAGGGAGAACTGATGAATGGTTAAGGACAAATTGTTCAGGTTTACATTCTCTTTACCTGCCTTCATGACCAAGGAGAATTATGTAACTACTGTGTCCTTTAATTTTCACACGTAGGAGAAAAATTGAGACCTGCACAATGCCAGAACAGCTACTGACACAAGTGAGTATCATGCAGGTTGTGGCTGCATTTATTCCATCTCTAATGCATGTACATCTGTAATTCTAGGACCAGCGCTTATCTTTACTCTTTTAGTACACGCCAAGATTCTCAGGAATTGAAAATGCTTCAATAGACATGGACACTTCTTGGGAATATTCCATAGCCAAAAGCTAAGGTTGCTAAGCTGCCTTTTTATTACCATTAAATATTTCTAAACCCTTTTAGGAAAGGTTGTTTTCAAAATAAGGTAAAGAATTTCAATTAGTCTTGCAATATCTTGTAAATCCATGCCCTACAGGATCTCTCTTCTTTGTATGAAATTGAGCTGTATTAGAATTAATTACCAGAAGAGATGAATAAGAACCATTAGCTGCTTGAGGAGACATCTCACTGCCCCTGGCTCAGTAACCTCTGCCTTCCAAAGTCAGGTCCACCCCAGTGGCAGGGGAAGGGGCAGAAAATGACTTACCCTGGTGAAGAATGCTATGCAAACCTGTATCCAACAAAAAGAAGTGGTGTGTGTTAGGCTCTATCATTCATTCTTTCATTCATTTCTCTTCTCCTCCTCTTTTATTTCATTAGGAATAAATAATTTAGGATTAAGGGATTTACTTAGTAAAATAAGAATACCTGATCTTCTCCTTCTAATTTAGAAAAGCTCTATTGGGTTCAGCAGCCAGCACTTTTCACTGCTAAAGCAGAAGATTCCAATGTTCCTAGGAATGGGATTCCATTTGGAAAACCACTGCCTAACAGTGTCCTGGACAGACTTAAGGGCAGTCTGATAGGCCAGCAATTCAGTGACTCTTGAAACACTGATTTCAGATTCATATTCTGGACTGTATTTGGTAACACTTAATTGGGAACATTTTAATCAACATTTTTATTAATAAGCGCTCAGAAATATTTGCCTACTAACTCATTTTTACTGTCCAAAGGAAAAAAATCCTGGAAGGAAGAAAGTTCAGCTGAATAAGATTCTGACGTGCACTGTTCAGATGCAGAATCTTAGGTAGGGACCAATGTCAGAGAATTGCCATCTATTTTATAGCGGATCTGTACTAGCAACATGTGAGTATTTCCTTCATGGTGCTTTATTTTAATTTACCTTTGAGAACACTCCGGAAGGCAGGACCAATTAACATTTTACCAGTTATGCAATAAGTCCCTATGGAAACCTGAATTAATTGGCATTGTAATTCTTATTTATGGACAGGATAGTTTAATATCCTTTTCAGACTGACAAGATGTGTGCTTGCTCATCCCTTCTTCCTTTGTTCTGTTATGGTGGATCCATTTGATATGAAGAAGTAAGAAGAAAAGTGAGGAAAATTGGGGGCTTGGCCAAGCTTTAGTTATCGTTCTCAGTACGGAAAGTTCACAGCCAGCAACTCATAATGGTGCTATTGCCCAGCATGTCTGGGGTGCTGGATCTCAGAACTCAGCCCTGGGGCTCCTAGGAGATGGGTCAGTTCAGTACTGGGAAAGACTGCAGCCAACACTGAGCACTGAGAAAGTGGAACAGGGGTACAGGATTCTCAGGAGGGAGACTTGCAAGAGTGGGGCAGGTGTCAAGGCCTGTCCCTTGGCCTGAGTCCAAGGCATAGCCCAGTCCTGGAGTGACCAGCAGACACAAACGGTTGAGATGACCTGTGTCCAGGGCTTCAGACAGGTTCACGTAAACCCATGTGTCCACATGAGACATCTGCAACCACTGTCATCCCATGTTGACATGACCACAAGACTTTCAGGAATTTACAGCCTGTTTGGAGGATAAATGCAGAAATCATATCTTCAAAAGATCCAGCGTGAAGAGGAGGGTTTGATTTTCAGGTATAAATAATGTTACCCCTTATTTGATGACCTGAAAAGATGTGAGGGATTGAATCTCCAATCCCACACTTACAACATTTCTCCTCTGCCTGCTTACAGCCACCATGAAGCAGGCACTGTGCTAACTGTTTGTGTGTGCACCATTCTTGGGAGCGGCATACACATGCTTATTTCTAATTCATTCTCAAAATAACTTCAAGGCCAGGCACTGCTGCTTCGTTTTATGGAGAAGCAAAATGAGTCCTAGCGAGGTTGAATAACCTGTTCAAGTCTGCGAAGCTGGTGAATTCTGTTCTGCATTTGAGCTCCAGCACTCTCCCCAAAGCCTTCCCCTTAACCATTTTGCTCCACTCCTGATGGATATTAGCAGCAGCTGAAGGAATCCAGGGTCATATGAAAAGACAGAGTTCGAAGTGCCAGTCTGCCTTTAGCAAGCTTTGAAAATTCTAATAATAGAATTATCTTCTATCCACTAAAAACCAAAAAAATGTTGAACATCTATGTCCCAGTCACTGCTATAGTAAAAAAAAAAAATAGACAATGATTCCTGTTCTTATAGAACTTGCACTGCAGTATAGGGTAATTTTCTCTCATCTGTATCACTTCTAGATGATAAACGATAAAAAACTAATAAATGTATCTCCAAAAATACCATTACAAATAAATACAAAAGCTAATAAAAGCAGACATCATATTGCTAACAGTTGATGAGTCCTATAAGGAAAAAAATGTGCAGTTAAGAGATACTGGAAATATGGGAGATGGATGTGCAGCAATTTTAAATGGGCAGTCAGGATAGCTTTAGACTCACACAAAAGGTGACGTTTGCTTTTAAACAAAAGAACATGAAAGAAGTAAAAGAATTAATCAAGCTCATATCAGAGAAGAGAATTCCAGGCAGTGGCCATGGTCAAAGCCAAAACCAGGGTTTCCCCGGCACACTTGAGGACACAGTTGAAGTTAGGTCAAGGACAGGAAGCAAATCACAGAAGACATCTGCAGAGAAACACATGGAACTGGAGATCGCTGTGTGGAGCTGAGTAAGTCAGACTCAGAGTAAGCCGTGCATGTTTCCTCTCACACGTGGAATCTGGGGGAAAGATGACGTGGAAGTAGAAGGAAAATGTTAGGAAAGGGTAAGTAGACAAAGAGGGAAAGAAAGGGCAATCGCGGTGCATTCTATCAAAGCGTATTATACCCATTTATAAGCATGTCACAATGAAACCTATTATTGTGTACTATTAAAATGTGCCAATAATTATAATTAAAAATATTAAACTAACGGTACACAGGACAAAAACCAGATTTGGCTCCTATCTGGTAGGAAACAGGTAGCCAGTGCAGTCCTGTGACTCCACCTGAACTTTGTCACAGGGTTTCAGAGGGGAAGCAAGGATGCTCAGCATGATGAGGCTGTGACAATGTCCAGGCCAAGAGGGTGGTGGCTGAACCTGAGGAGGACTGAAGACTGGAAGGAGGGCATTGATCAGAGTATGAATGGTCTTTAACCAATAAATTTTCCAGGTAGGTTTGATGTAGCAAGGTGGAGGAGAAGAGGGTTTAAGACACCTGGAGATGAGCACTTGGAAGGTGGGTGCTGTCCTTGCTGATATGGGAGAGGCAGTGACATCAGCCGTATGCCATTTGATTTTCTGTCTGGAGTTTGAGAGAAGTCTGAGAAGATACAGGCCCAGAGTCATCAGCGTAGGCATGAGATGTCAAGCAAAGTCCTTCAGGAAACAGTGACACATTCCCAGGCTTTAACTGAACAGAATTTAATGAAGGGGCTATTTCCAGAGATGCTGGCAGGATCCAAGGGACTTGCAAGGGATGGTGAGCATCAGGGGACCTGCAAATATGGAAAGTCATTACCACTTTCAGGCTCGAAGGAGAAGTGGAAAGGGAGCAGTACTCCTGGAGCTAGAGAACGAAGGCTAAGGAAAATTCCACTCCCTGCAGTTACCTCCTGGTGCAGCCAGCCCAAAGCCAGCCAGCAAGGGGACTGGGTAACGCAGCCTGCAGGGGCTACTTCATGGCCACAGAGCCGTCAGTGCAGGGCAAAGGGAAACTTCAGGAATGTGAGATGAAACAGAGAGCAGTCCCAATGTTTAAAGCCTGAGGCTACATGAAATCTTTAAGGGAGTGAGAAAAGAGTACACAGAAAGAGACAGAGCTGAACCTGGGGCTGGCTCTGTTTAGAGGCTAGAGAACACAAGAAGAATCAGTGAAGAGCAGCCTGCGAGACAGTGCAGACATCAGGAAGGCTGGAGTCGGGGAATGAGAGAGAATAGTGAATAGGAGAAGGGGTAATGTCCACATCCAGTATGGCTGGTGGCTCAGAAAAGATGGGGAGCAATAATGGTGGAGAGTGAATGACATGGAAGTTACCCAGGTCCGGAGGAGACCTGCCTCCACGAAGGGGTGGAGCTGAATGCCTGATGGAACACCTTTAAGGGAGGACAGGACAAGAGAGGTTTTCCAGTGCTTTCTAAGAGTTCTACTGCAAAGGGGAGCAAAACAATGGGACAGAAATTAGAAACAGCATCTAGAGAAATATTCTTTGAGGTCACTAAATAACAGCATGTTTCTCTGATGATGGGAAAAAGCCAGCAGGAGGGAGAAATTAATAATTCAGGAGAAAGGGAGAGAATTCTTAAAGTATGGTCTTATCTTAGCCTGTGTTTCTTCTTCTGTGGGACGGAGTCACGCTTAGCTGCCTTTGAGAAGTCCTGTAAGCAGTGAATAAGGTCCATTAAAACTATATGAAGTAGTCTTAGTAGCAACATTCTCTACCTCCCTGCCTAGCTTTTTGAGTACCCACAATGTACTCTGCAACTGAGTTGCTTGGCCCCTACTGTAGACCATGCCTTGCTCTTCTTACACATTGACCCTAGCCTTCCCAGCAGCCAGAGCTTTATCTCCAAGGTCTGGGAGAGAAAAGTTGCCAAGAATATTTCAGGAAGATGGAAGAATTTGTTAGACATAGCTTGCTGGAGGCAAAACCAAGGTGCAGATACTGGTGTATGTTGTTCTATTCTCTCTTCCTCTCCAGACTTATATTTTTCCTCTTTCCCTTACCACCTTCACTTTCTTCAGTCTGTCCAAGTTCTTCATTGTCTACTATTTGTCCTCCAAAATGTCCTCCTCTTCACCCCCAGCCACTTTTCTCTCCTGTGACTCAGTTCTGGCAATGTGAGTCCTCCAGTGAATGTAAGTTCCCTATCCAAAAAGCACTATTTTCATTTTAGAATGAGACTCTGCAAAGGCACACATCTCTCTGCTTTGCATAATCAATCTCTGATGGTGGAATTTCATGCATGGAATTGGTAGGGAAAAGAATAGCAAATTCCATAGCCACTGAAATCTAGCTGTGAAGACCAGCATCTAAACTCCTGAAAGATTGTTCTGTCTCTACACAATATTTCTTTAGACAAGTACTTATTCTTCAAGCTCTCTACAATTTATGACCTCAGTATCTTGACAGGTCATAACTGAGCTGCCTGTTTTCCTGGCTTAAATTGATAAATGCTATTGTCTCCTCTTATGCTTGATACTCTGTTCTCTCTGACTTTTTTCTCTTTCCTGTGCTCTCATTTTCTTTTGCTCTGTTTCTGTTACACACACACACACACACACACACACACACACACACACACACACACAGCTCCCCCAGGACTCCTTTCTGAGCCTCTGCTTTCTCCCTGCCCACATCACTTGGAACTTGGAATTTGAGAGAATGGAGTGACCTGCCACCATTGCTAATAGGTCAGATCAATATCATGAAACATGCCACATCCTTCTTCATTTTCTCATCACACAGCAATCAATAAATAGCCTTGCCTGTAAACCTTTCTCAAAGGTTCAGCAATTCTCATCCCCTCAGCTGGGCCTTCTCACTCTAACACTCTGGAAACAGAAAAGAAAGAATTGGCCCTAAATTTACTCCAGTAAAGAAAATTCAACTCATGCCTCTGTGGCCCCCATGGCACGCACACATGTGTACAGATGTGCAGTTGCATATGCATGTGCATATGTGTTTGTGTGTTTCTTCAAAGTAAGTAGATCAATGATATCTACTTTGCTCTGTCTACAGGGGACTTAACTTACCAAGGAGGAACAAAGTACAGAGAGATTTATTCTTCCCTATAAGCTGATGCCGCATGGCAAAACTCCTTTGCTCTAATGATCTGAGGGGGCAGACAGTTGGTGCAGGAAGGTAACACTACCTAGTTTGACAGAAGTGCTCTCTACTTCAGTTTATGACACTCACTGTGGATACAAAAGCTCTGTGCTGTGAAAAAAGACTCTTGGACAATAGATCTGACCGTATGCACAGCAATCAGAGGTCTGTATTTTGTGATTCAAAAGGATAGAAATTTCCCTTTATGCCTAACAGAAATGCACCTGCCCAGCCATACCACACTCCTCCCACATTTCTCACTACACCATGGATGGGCACTGAAGGCAGCATCGAGAAGTTTACACAGTGAGTGTGTGCTGGGGCCAGCAAGGGTAACATGATCCACTCATTCTTTTGTTTCATTAGGGTATATTAGTTATTCAGAATAAAAGGCTTTACTTTGGCATGTTTGTACAACATACTACACACTTTGACCCCTTACACCTCCCCTTTCCTATCTCTCCCCTCCTCTAGGATAGTCTTCCTTCT
>NW_004955536.1:2502391-2524096 GCF_000276665.1 Chinchilla lanigera
TCTCTCTCTCTCTCTCTCTCTCTCTCTCTCTCTCTCTCTCTCTCTCTCTCTCAAATAAAACATGATATTTGTCATTCGAGGTCTGGTTTATTTCCTTTCACATCCTGTCCCATTCCATCCATTTTCCTGTAAATGGCATGACTTCATTCTTCTTTGTGGTTGAATAATATACCATGGTGTACCTACACCAGATGTTCTTTACCCATTCATTAGTGGCCTGGCACCTGAGCTGTTTCTTTATCTTGACTATTGCAAATTGTGCAACCATAAACATGGATGTCCAGGTATCCCTGTAGTATGCTGACTTTAATTCTGTTGTGCATAGCCCATTGTGGCTATACTTATTTATATTCCCACCAGCAGTGTAGAATGGTTTCTTTCTCCCCACGTCATCAGTAGCATTTTTTTGTATTGTTGATGATAGCCATTCTGACTGAGGTGAAATGGGATGTCAATGTAGTTTGGGTTTGCATTTCCCTGATGACTGAAGACACTGAACATTTCATTTACTTAATAGCCTTTTATACTTCTTTTCAGAAGTGTCTGTTCAGTTCATTTACTTATTTATTGATTGGGTTAATTTGTTTTTCAATGTTAAGAATTTCTGAACTCTTTATATATTCTGGTTATTATTTCTCTGTCAAAGATTATGTGGGAAAGATTTTCTCCCATTCTTCTGTCTCTTTACTCTGTTAATTATTTTGTTTGCCACATTGAAGATTGTTCATTTAATGCTGTCCCATTTGTTGATTCTTGCCACTAATTCCTATACTGTTAGAATCCTGTTCAGAAAGTCTCTGCCTGTGCCTATAGCTCCAGATGTTTCTGCTATGTTTTCTTCTAGCAGTTTCACTGTTTCAGGTCATATACATAAGTTTGGCCCATTTCATATTAATTTTTTCACAGAGTAAAAGATAGGTTTCAACCCTTCTACATTTGTATATAAACTTTTCCAGCACCATATGCTGAAAAGGCTGTCTCTTCTCCAAAGTATGTTTTTAGGTCTTTACCAAGAGTCAGAGTTCTGTGGTTATATAAGTTTGTTCCTGTATCCTCTGTTCTACTCCACAAACAAACGTGCCAAATTTTGTGCCAGTAGCATGATGTTTTTGTTACTATGTCTTTGTAGTATAATTTGAAATCAGGTAGTGTGATGTCTCAAGCCTTGTTCTTCCTGCTCAGGATTTCATTGGCTATTCTGGACCTTTTGTGTTTCCATAAAAATTTTATAAAGTTTTTCCCTTTTCTGCAAAGAATTCACTGAAATTTCTATGGGGATTGCACCTGTTGATCACTTTTGATAATATGACCTTTTTAACAATCTTACTTCTATGGGTCTATGAAATGTGAGAAATCTTTCCACTTTCTTGGGTCTTCAATTTCTTTCTTCAGTATTTTGTACCTTTCATTGAAGAGATCTTTTACTTCCCTGGTTAGGATTATTCCTAGTATTTCATTTTGATTTTTGATAACTCATGCACTCTTGATCATGAATTAGTAAAGTCCATGATTTATGAAGTTTCAACTTCAGAATTTTTAATTGTTTCTATGATATGAAAAAATGTGTAGTAAGCAGAAACTGTACTTTCAATTTTGAGTTTGTCCAGGCACAGAATATCACGATGTGGCATTCTGTGGTACTGGTATGAAGTGCTAGTAAGTACAGTCTCAGCCCACCTGGTGACCATGAGGACCAGTAGCTGATACTCCGAGAAAGAAGTTCCCACCCTTTCAGCACCAGGGACCAGTTTCATAGAAAACACTTTTTCCACAATTTTTAGGAGATGGGGAGAATGGTTTAAAGATAATTTTCTATATATATATAAAATAACATGGAAGTATATAATGAAATAATTGCAGAATCAGTTGAATCCCTGAAGTTGTTTTCCTGCAATTAGACCATCCATCTGGGGATAGTATGGGAGTGACACCCAAAGGGAGGTGCATCTGTTCAGTCTACTCTATAATCTTGTTTCAGTTTCTGTCCCTGTAGAACACAATGCTTCACAAATACATAATGCTGGAAATGGAAGCAGATCTTTTAGTTCTTCTGTGGTAATCTCAGGATGTTCTTCCTTGACTTTAATCCAGAATGTGTGGAGATTTGAAATTGTCTCATACTTTTAAAGCCACCATCATTTGTGATCTCAAGCATTTGGTCTTTCACTACCATGAACAAAGGTAATTTACCTGGTTTATTCACAAATGGGCGAAGCAACTGCTCTTCCCCAGTTTGTAGTCTTTTGTGGTTGGGATGCAATGGTTGGGAAGCAGTGGTCAATGTACCTGAAAGCTGAGGTAGATGATCATGCACCAGCTGGGAGAAAGAAGGTCCTGGCTTAGTCTTTTTCAAAATCTCTGCTGATGCTTGATACATGGCCAGTGTTCATTTGTTGCTCCCACAATTCCAGTTTGACTTTGAATGCATTCACTTTACTGCTGCTTGAGCACAAGTTGTTTTCCACTGAAGTGACAGGTTGAATTTGCTGAACAGGTTGACTGTGCCACAAATAAGCAAATTTGGTAACCATTCTGTGAGTGAAATATGTTGCCAGTGCTTGCTGTTTTCTAAAAGAAATCACTGGATAGCTCTTGGAAATAAAAACCTCTGGCTAATGATCTCTATCTTCAGAAAGCTGTCTCTCATTTGTATGAAATGAGTGTGCTCTAAGTCCATCCCCTCACACAGTTGTGTGACAGGCATGAGTTAAGGGTACATACTCTAATGTGGTTGACAATTTTAATCACACCTTCCAAAACATTGTTAATCTCGGGTGACATTTTCCAGCTAGCCAGTATTTCTCTACGGATGACATAGAGATTCACATTCAGAGGTGACTTTTTGACCACAGAAGTGGAAACTAAAAAGCTGTCCAGTCATAGTGACCATCCCATCTGTTCATATATTGAGACAGTATGACCAATTAAATTTTCCTGATGTGTGATCATTTAAGATTTGAAGAGTTCTGCAGCTGTGGGTTTTGCTGGCATCTAAAATGCCTATAACGTATCTTTATGCACACCTTCCTGAAACTTTATAAACTACACACCGACAAGCATTGTTGCTTTCTTGTCAGTATCGGTGGACTCATCAAGCTGGATTCCATACCTTGATGATTCATTAGACCTCTTTAACAATTATGCCGCAATATCCATCACCTAAGCTATGGTGCCAGCCAAAAGAGGAACATATGCCACATTTCGAACTGCAGCCTCTCTAAAAAGTTCTTGACAAATGTCCTTAGCAGCAGACAGGATCAACGCTTCACCAGTAGTAAAAGACTTCCTAACTTTACAATGCAGTGAACCATTAAGAATGATACTCTCAGTTTGGAAACAATGAAATTGTTGCCTTCAATAATTGCTTCTGTTCTTTGTGTTTAAATCTGGTTTTCCTGTTAAAAAACCCCAAAGGCTTGTTTTTCAGTTCAGAATCCTTGTTCTTCATGTGTAGGAGTTTTGAAGGTTTCATGGCTTTGTTGGATAACTGCCTACCACATACTGCACAAAGGGCTTGGAGAATATGAGTCAGCTATCCACTGAGTTTGTAATTTAAGAAGGACTCTTGGTTTTTGTCTTGGTTACTTTTCTCCAATCCTGAGACAAAAATACCCAACGTTCAAAATTAAGAAAGGAAAGATTTATTTAGCTTATAGTTTGTGGAGGTTTCAGTCCATACTTGGCTGGCTCCAAGGCAGAGTGGTACATGGCAGAGGGCAACAGTTCATGGCCATGGAAGATAGTAAAAGCAACAAGAGCAAAAGAGGGGAGCAGCAAGGAAGCCTTTCCCTCCTTTACATTGTATGCAAACTACCCGCCCCAGGGCAGATGTAACACTCACATCCATAATTCCAGCATTAGACCATGAATCAATCATGAACTCTAGAAGCCCACCCCATGACTGCATGAGGCTTTGGGGAGACTCATCCAGACACAAACCATAACAGTTGTCATTGAAGTGCAGCTATCCTTTTGTTGGCAGTCCTTGAGTCTTCTGCTGTTTCATCATTTGATCTTTCCTCCTTTTCAAAGCTCTTCTGTGATGTTTGTTTTTTACTCATTTTGACTAGGATTAGCTGTGGTCTTACCAAAACTGACTGAGGCAAGTTGCAGTGAAGGACACAAGAGGAGCAGTAAGAAATAGTAAATAAAATAATGGGTGGGTTAAAATAAATCTCAGATTCTGACTTAAAAACTACCACCAGGTGCAGTGATACAATTGGAGTATATCAACTTGGTACTATAAAGCCTGCCATTAGGTGTCATTGAATTTTCACCTGCCAATCACTGATAGGGTTTTTATATGAGTCTGTAAGCAGTTGACTTACTATGGTCTCTGTGCAGTCAAAGCTCTCTGCTAAGGTTAATTTGTATGTGCAGCTGCTCCCCAGTATTAGAATCATTGCCTCATCTCCACTTCAAATCATCAGGAATTAGATTCTCATAAGGAACACATAACCTAGATCCCTTGCATGCGCAGTTCATAGAAGGTTTCACACTTCTAGGAGAACGCGGTGAGGCTATTGCTATGGCAGGAGTTGGAGCTCAGGCAGTGGTCTCAGTGATGGGAAGAGGCTGTAAATACAGATGAAGCTCCTTTAGGGCTTCCAGATAGGAACTCAGCTTTGCTGACATCTTTTCTTTCTTTTCCTTTTTTACATATATAGATATTTTATTAGTACATGTCTGCAGTACATAATGATTACTTTCCTTGTATTGAGTTGTCACATATGCATAACACATCATAATTCCTTTTTCATTCATTTTTCCTCCCCTCCCTACCCACCTCCAACTCTTGATCCCTTTCCCTTGTGAAAAAAATCTATTTCCTTACTTCCTATTATCTCTCTTCTATTTTCCTCTTTATTTATAATTTTGGTTTCCCATATAAGAGAAACCATGTGATATTTAAGTGATGTGATTGATTTGTCACTTAACATTATGGTCTTAAAGTCTATCTATTATCCGTTGACATCTTGATTTTAAAACAGTGAGGCAAGTGATGGACTTCTACCTACAGAGTTGGAAGATGATAATTGGGTACTGCTTTAAGCCACTAAATTTGTGCTCATTTGTTGCAGCAAAGCTTTGAAAAAGAGTCCAGACCATCTGAGGTTTGGAACTGAAGCTTGGAGGGCAGATTCAGATAGGCACATTGAGCCCAGGGGAGATCAGAGATCAACACTGGCAACTTGTGAGAGAAATGAGGGATGGAGCAGTCGAAACTGGAAAGGCAGCTGTTGGATCCAAGCATCTGTTTCCATTCAAGTAGGACAACCATCTAAAGAAAGCAGGAGTACAATATATAGGGTGCTGGAGGAGCTGGGTTCCCAGAGAAACATGAGCAAAAAGCATGCTCAGAGTTGCCTGCACACAGAGGGCTGTCCTGGGTGCCTGGGGCTTCTCCTCCAAACCATCTGAGGTGCTTCCAGTCCAGCTGCACTAGCCTCAGTGTTAAAGCCAGAGTCATAAGCTGATGAGAAATTCAAATGAAGGCCAGAAAGGACTCTCCTTCAACCCTGGAGAGAGTCCTAGTCATTTGGGTGGAGATATTCCATGATAAATGCTTTGTGACTTGACAAATATAACTTCACAGACAAAAGCTCTAAGATAGAAAGGCATGAAGACAGCTGTGATGGCTGTGTCCAGAAAGCACCTACACTTTGTAACTTGCCTGCTGTAGAAAAAATTAAGTTTCAAAAATATACTGTATCTTTTTGTGGTTGCTGAAGCTCCAGAGTTCTGCTTGTAATTTCTCATGATAAAGGATTCATAGCCTATAGTTTCCAAAGGTAAAGTTTGCTTCTATTTTTCTTTAGATCTAAAGCACTGTCTGCCCAGTGAGCACATGGTTGGATATGGTAGATGATGACAACCAAACTAGCAATGTTGGTGTTTCTAGAAAGATCACTGGACATGTATGGAAATTATAGACATTCTTTACTTAATTGTGTTTTGCAGATATTGCATGTGTTTCTTTTTTTAAAATAAACTGAGTGTTTATGGCAACCTTGTGCCAAGCAACTCTGTTCACACCATTTTGTCAATAGCATCTGCTCACCTCATGTGTCTGTGTCACATTTTGTAACTATCACAATATTTTGCACTTTTTCACCATTATTATATCTCTCATGATGATCTGTGATCAATGATCTTCGACGTTACTGTTGCAGAAAAACTGGGCAGACACAGGAAGAAATGGCACTGAGAAGGTTAGGAGGTATTTCATTACCCCAGTGGGCTTCTGACTAGGATCTTCCCTAAAGTCAGAACCCTGTTCAGTGGGTCTTCAGGACTTTTTAAGGGGAAGTAAGTGGGAAAGTACAAAAGCAAATTTGGCACATGAGATTGGTGGGTTGGGTGACATCATGGGTTGTTAGGGGGTTAGATCATCTGAAGTCATATTATAAGGGCATTAGTTGCACAAAGGTAGTAAACAACATCTCATGTTACATTGCAAGGTCATGGGCCACCTGAAGGGAGTAGAAACAAGGGTTACACAAAGAAAGGAATGTTTCATTATCAGACTTGCCCAAACATGTCTTCTGGGCTTGGCAGGTACTCTTGGCAGGCTTTCTTAGGAGGCCTTTGTCTAAAATTTTAAATTTCCTCCATTGTAATTGTTTGGGAACCCACAAACTGTGCCAACGTAAGAGTATATTTGCTTCCTATGCATAAGCAAAGAAAGTGGTGTCATAAGATGTCATAAGATGGAAACTACTTCTGGCAAAAATGCTGTGAATATTGTTGAAATGATAAGAAAAGATACAACATACTCTTAGTTGATAAAGGTTTGGGAGGATTGACTGTCAATTGTGAAAGTTCTATGGGTAGAGTGCTACCAAACATCATTACATGCTACAGAGAAAAGCTTTCAGTAGAAAGAGTCCAGACAACTTCATTGTCATTTTATTATAAGAAATTGCCCCAGCCACCCCAACTTTTAGCAGACACCACTCTGATGAGCTAACAGCCATGAACATCAAGACAAGATATTCTATGAGTGAAATGATTACAACTCAATAAAGGCCCAGGTAAGTGTTAAGAGTTTTGAGTTTTACCAATGTGTGGACTTGCTTTGTCATAATGATGTGAAGCTGAGCTTACAATATCTCTTGAGGTATGCCTGTATAGGAAAGAAAGGGATTTTGATACATTTTTATACAATGACAAGAGGTTCACAATTGGAGGAAGAGGCATCATGCTTCTCTCCTCCCCCTTGAAAAATGCCAGAAATATATTGCAGCTGAATCAGGACCTCTGTGGCATGAATTTCTCAGGTGACTGATGACATGGACTATTTCCATGAAGGAAGCACTCCTTCATCCCTATCTCTATAATCTCAAGAATATCTGAGCTATGGACAGTCATTTCTACTGTGATGTAATGTCAGGAAGTGTAATGAACACAAAATTCTGTGTAAAATGCCAAGAATGTGAACTGAGAACAACAACTGATAATTCTTAGTTAAGCTTGGGTATGAAGCCCACTAAATACCCATTTCTGCTGACAGCATAATCCTTCTCAGTCAATGCTGGCTTCAGCTGTTCTCAGTCAAGCACTGGCTTCAATTCTTAACTTCCTGATTCTCAGACTCTATGGAGTCTTGCAGGCTGTCACCCCTTTCCTGCCTATAGAGTAGCTGCCTCTCCTTTCCAGAACTACTGGATGCTTAACTGCTGAAATGCTATTCCTGGGTAGAAAACCCGCCCCAGGGTTTTCCTGAGGAGGCCTTATGGCTGCCCCCCTTAAGAATGGACCACAGAGTGATCTCCCAATGTCTAGCCAAGACTTGCCTGTGTCCCTGAACAGTTTCTTACCTACAGGATGAAAAAGCTCATTTCCTACTTTTATGACAGCATATTGTCTTCCTTTATTTCTGCTCCATCTCTGCCTTTTTGCCTCTGTTTACAAGAGAGATGCTTTCTTCTCAGAGAGGCTCTCTGGCACTTTTCTGAGCTAGAACCTCTGTACTTCCAGTTTGTATGTTGTTTATGACAGCTGCCCCTTCTTGCCAGTCTATGAATCCTGGGACTGCCCAATTAATGAGAGCAATTTGAATTCTCCTATCTCAGCTACCCCCAATCTTAGACATTTTGCAGATCTTATCAACATGCTTTTTACCGAAGTAGAATCCATTATACTGACTCAGACAGTAGAAGGTAAAAATATGAAAAGGGGGTGGGAAAGGAAGGAGAGGAAGAAGTAGAAAGGAGATAGAGAGTGGAAAAGAAGAGAGAGTTTTAAAAAGTTAACTTCTAAAACAGGAGGAAAGCATGTTAGAGGACTGTAACTAACAACAAATTACAATAGAGTCTGGTCCTTTGGTCCTTCTTTAGGCTAATATGACCATTGTATAGGCCAAGTTTCTGCCCTTATTATGGTCACCTCCAAGAGCCATGTGGATCATCTCATCAGGGACCATAGCTACTGTCATGGGGAAGACACCCAGCACAGGGACCTAAGATGCACACTGTCCCTGCTGTCAGGAAGTGTGCCTGGTGTCCTCTCATGGCATGTGACACTGATCCCTCGGTTCCTTCACGCTCACCACATAGCCATCTGCACTTGTTCCTACTCTAACTGGAGCCGGTGGCTACAGATAGCCCCAAATATCACCATCCAGCAGGCCTCCCAAGTCTGCAGGAAATGAATCAGTAAATGAACCACTACAAGGAAAATAATAGAAAACAGACATTGATCTGAACTTGAAGGTGAAGTGTATGAAACTGTTTATAAATTGTCTGGATAACTGGAGGCATTGAAGTGGGACACTACACCTTCTATCCTGATTTTGTGCACTACTTCAATTAACTTTCAGAAAGGAAGTAACATGCTCTTTAGAACCAGGTAGGCCTGGATTCAAATCCTACCTTTAAAAAGCATGTTTGATTTCAGGATAGACACATTTTCTCAGAGTTGCACTTTCTTTACTTGCAAAATGGAGAAAAAAAATTTTTGAAGCATTTTAATAAGGACCGCATGAAGTTGTTGGTATAAAAAAACACCTAGAACAGGATGTGACATTTGTTTATTCAACATTTCTTTTCAGTCTGGATTGCTTGGATCTTTTTAAACTAGAACTTTGGATTTCCAAATTTCAACTTGTGTGAACTAACCATGTCATTTTTTCCTTGAGTCTGTTTTTTTGTCCTCTGCTCTCTGGCTTTATGAAGGTGCTTTTGTTGGAGAAAGTAGATTTTGCCCCCTTTCTCTGGCCTGTAATTCCCTCCCTAACCCTCTTCTAAATTGCTTTCTGATCACCAGACTTGCTGATGAGGATCAAATCAAAAAGCTCCTGCATACTTTATTTCCAATGGGATGTATCAATGTGAAGCCTCAATAAGAGACCAGAGTGAAGTAAGAGGGTTAGGCTAAGGTATCTGTTCCCTAGCTCCTGCCCTGGGTGGTCACCTTGGTCTGGCTGGTTCCCTTATCTGAAGACCAGTGTTCTTCACAAGGTGACTTCTTACTTCTGAGAAGCAATTTCAAGCCTTGGCCTTTGCACTTAGGCACAACTTCCTTTGCAGTTCCCTACAGTCACATTATAACTTGATGATTTGATGATGCTTTTGTAATTGAATCTTTTTTGAGAGAGAGGGAGAGAGAGAGAAGAGAGAGAAGAGAGGGAGGAGGAGGTAGGAAGAAAGGAAGGAGAAAAAAGGAAGAAGGAAAGGAAGAAAGGGAAGGAGAGAGGGAGGGAGGGAGAAAGAATATTTAAAAAGTCAGAAACAAAAAGAAAAAATTCTTCTCAAATTATTCTGATTTGATATAGCATGTATTCTCTGCAGAAATTATGGTTGAGGTCCATCATCTGTTCTGATTCTCATATCAAGAATCTCAGTCATCTTTATCCACCCGTCTGTACTCTAATTCCCACAAGTCAGCAGGCCTGCAGTATTTCTGGAAATGGGCATTTCTTTTCTGACCCAGTGATTGTCTTATTAACTGACATATTGATTTGAACTTTTACAATGTCTTTCGTAGTGGTTTTCCTCTCTCTGCTTTTACCCCTTTATGTTCCCAACTTAATGACACGCAGATCCTTTCATAAATTCCAAGCACATAGATAATGCTTTCCAAATTTCTCAGGATAGGATGTTTAACTGGTTTCCCAAATTTTTCTTCCATATCTTCTCTTCTTCTGCTCCCAGCTACTGCCCCTCAGGCCACAGACATACTCTAGCCTTTAATGTCAGTGTGAGGGAAATGGGTAGAGAAAGAAAGCAGTGAATTAAATGAACAATATTTCTGGGTTTTGCTGTGCTAGATGGCATTTGCCCTGAGATATGGTGCTCCAAGAGACAGAAACCATAAATCTGACCAGCTCTTTCTCTTTTCAGTCTGGATTGTTTGGATCCTTTTAAACTAGAACTTTGGATTTCCAAATTTCAACTTGTGTGAACTAACCATGTCATTTTTTCCTTGAGCCTGTTTTTTCTCCTCTGCTCTTACTTCTTACTTCTAACCATTTAAGTAGAAGTATGTTTTGCTGAACATGACTTCAAAACATAAGCCAACTTCTTCAGTGATTGCTTAGATGAAGAAATAAAAATCTTGTTTCAATACTGGGAAACAGTTTTGTTGGACTGAGTAAGAAATAATATGTCAGTCTCCTAATGAATTCCCAAGAGTATGTTGACTGTTAGGGTCTTCCCCTATTGTTTCAGAATGGCCCGTCCCTCCCCATACCAAGGTATTTTGTACAGGTTTTCCATACCTAGAACATCTTTCTGCTCTTTCCTTAATATCTAACACCTACCCATTCTTTGAAACTCAAAATAAAGCAAACAGGCACACCTTCCTTTCATCCCTGAAGCTTGCTAACCTACACTTCCACTATAATACCCCTCTCATTGTTTTTTTTTTTTTTTTTTTTTTTTTCCGGTACCGGGAACTGAACTCACGACCTTGCGCTTGCCAGGCAGGCGTTTTTGCCGCTGAGCTAAATCCCCAGCCCCCCCTCTCATTGTTTTATAACTTATTACTGGGCTATTTCTCCCCTGGCCTGTCCTTGGAGGCAGAAATTCATGTACTTTGATCTTTTTTCTCACCTGCCATTGTTCTGCTAGAGGTCCAGCTAGAGACCATACCCTGTCCCAGAATTGGGTTCTCAGCACTATCAGTGCATGGTCACTTATTGAACAGGTCCTTCCCTATACTCCATCGCTCAAGAGCTCCCCAAACACCTTGCCCCATCTTCTCCAGTAGAGAGCTTTGTCACAGTGTCAAACCAGGTGATCCTCTTGGCAAGGCTGCAGTGGCAAATCACTTGTCTTTTAGAAGTTTTCTCCTTATGGCAAGCTCACTCAGTAGCATTAGATAGCCCCAAGGAGCTGGTGGGGTGGAACTGGACTAGAATTGTGCATTGTTGCTGTATAAATCAGAGTCCAGGCAAACGTGAAGTATTAAACTGAAGAGAGGTTTAATAACTGAAGAGAGGACTGGCATGGTTAATGGAGTTTGGACAATGAAATACCTAAGAACTAGCAGCAACATAAGCATTACCATGTCTAACTGGAAGAGGCAAAAGGAAGAAGCTGTTACAAGAAGCCAGCAAGAGCTACACCATGGACGTGAGGGTCAGCATTGCAGAAGCTGTGGCCAATGGTGGGGGAGGAGCAAGAGGGATAAATGCCCAAAACTTTCTCTTCCCGCTTTCTAATGTTGCCAGTTCTTCCTAATGGATACATCCAATTGCAAGACAAAAAACAGTGGCTCTCTATGTTCTGGCATGCTCACTTATGCTGAGAAACCTACTGCCCAGAGGTGTTGGTCGGGTCATGAGTAGGGGTTAGACCCACATTTAAGCCCATGGATATGGGGAGGGAAATCAGAACTCCTGGCTTCTCCCTTGAAGAACTCTTTGTCCCAAAGTCTAAGGCTGTAAATTCTCTCCTGCAGTTGCTGCTTTGTATATCACAATTGAGGAACTACAGGTAATTTCTAAAATTAGCTGTCCACCTCAGAGCTGTTGCTTCTGCAAATTGTAAAAACAATAAATTTCATTGATGTCACAGAAATCCTTTACCTTTCTGGTGGTGGCCTAGAAATTTTACCCCTATTTTAATTCACCTTTTCTGTCAGAGAAGAGAACCACCAACAGAAAATAGAATGCCCCTTTGATGGTTATATGAGTTAGAAAGGATATTTGAGGAACAAAATGTGAACTGCCTCATCCTCCTTTCTATTATTGGCCTACTATTGATATTATCTGGCCTTGGATTTCAGTGCTCAAGGTTAACTATAACCTACACAATGGAGAGAGTTTTAACCCTTCAGCAATTAGCTACTTTCCCCATCCTTAACCCTCCTAAAGAGAGAGGCTTCTGGGAATGCTTTACCTACCAGCAATGGCTTAAACAGGCCTACAAGAGTTCTAGACAAAACTACTCTGGAACAGGCCCCCTTTTGGGCCAGATTCCAGACCCTGTGTCTCATCCTATGGACAGGTTCCCATGGTAAAACCCCTAGGCCATGCAAGCCTGAGCCCAGGGCACAAGGAGCACCTTATCCCAAACATCAAACATCACTTTCCAAAGGAAAGGAAGCCTCACCATCCAAGTCCAGTAGATTGTTGAGGGCCAGCTCCTAGGACACGAAGTGCTAAAACCTTGCAGGTTTCCACTTTCCATTTTCCTGACACATATGAGAGCTGGGAAATCCATCACACCTACCCGGTCTGCTTTATAACCCCTATTTAAATACTGGAAAGAACAAGAACCCCAGACTCTTAGGGGGAAAGGTTTTATGTCCTTTAGTATTTTATAATTGAATAAAGATGACTATGACTGACTAGGAGGTTTTTCTGTACTATTAAACATTTAAACATGTTTCTAATATAATAATATCATCATAATTGTTATGCCAAAATGTTATGCTGGTCTCAATCTCAAGTTTTCTCTATAAAACTTTATAACTGTTATCTGCTGATATTCTACAGAGGTTTGGCTTCTAGGACAATCACGATTTGTGAGAAATAACAGTTCTCTGGTCATATTGTCTATTTAAAAGTGTTTGATATCTTGATATGATCACAAAATTAAACTTACTATTCCCATTGCAATGCCAATGTAACTAATCTTTCTGAGTGTTCAATAACTGAGGTTTAGAGACCAGAGCAAAAACAGCTGGACTAAGAACACAGCCAATATTTTTTCCCCAGCCATCCAAGGTCAACAACCCAGGACAGGAGAAGATCTTTCCTAGAAGATTCTATAACTGGTAATTCACCCAATCTCCTGAAGAAGGAGATTGGAGGACATCAAAGAACAAAACTCAAACCTTGTACAGTGTGCTGTAAAGAAGGGTCATCAGAAAAAGTCTGTGCCACTTCTACAGAAACCACATGGTCAAGCAAGACTGTGATCCATCCTGGAGTTGACACAGAGGAGCTGAGAGGCTCTACATATGGCCCCACAAGTAACCATTGGGAAGACTTAGCTGGCCTAGATACTTGACAAAGGTTAATTTTAATTAATACATGTCTCAATTTAACTTAGCCTTGAGCACCCAGAAGCAGCAATATAACCAAAGATAAACCTCTACATTAGATGAAGTGGGGACTCTAATCACCCCTGCTAACAGTCTTCAGGCATACCTGCATCCATCAGAGTTGGAAGACAGGCTAGCCCACATGGTAATTGAGACACTGAGGTTGAGATTAAAGTAGGAGATGGATGCAGAGAAGGAAACTAAATCCAGGCAAGCCACATTTGAGAAGCACAGTTGGGATAAAGAGATGAAAGTTATGGGCCAGAAGAAAAAGAAAAGCTTCATATCAAAAGAAATATGAACTGAGTGGAGTGTGCTGCTCCTAGCCATGTGCCTTCTGGTCTGTTGGGCAGTAGTGGTCTGGAGAACCAGCTTACAAGTCCAGAGCAGAGAAAACACAAATGTTACTGTTAGGTAAATGATGACCACCCAGTAAAGAACACAGACAGCCTGAATTTGGAGGTTCTGGCCGGGACCTTCTGGAACAACTCCAAAGGAGAGTCTAAGTCCAGTTTATTGACTAGATCTTTTACAGATGGGGCAACAGGCTTAGCGGCGGGTGACTCAAGGGCGATGTTAAATCAGCTTAAGACCGCTGAGTATGTGGCCATAGCAACAGGAGGCTGTGATCTAGCAGATGCGGCAGGTGCATCCTGCCCTCCCTATTACTCTCCAGGGGATGCTGCGGGATGAACAAGGGGCTGTGATTGTTTGCAGAGCTCAGGGATTCAGGTGACTGGGGGTTGCTTGCAGATGGGGCTTAGAACTATCAGTTATGGTGAGTGTAAATTTTCCTAAAGCTTTTGATGGGCCATTCTCACCTTCTCTGAGCATCTATGAATGGAAGAAAATACTTTGTCAAAAAGAATATATTATATATAGGTAGAAATCAGTTGTTTATATATAGATGAAATATAGACACTATTGTGATGAGAGAAAAAATATATATATATATATATGTATATCAGACCTCTCCAGCACGGGAGACATTTTTATCTCTGGTTTCTATAACAGACTCAAAAGGATTCATTTACAGAGAATCATCAAAATTTTCCAGTCATGTTCAACACTTCAGTTTTTCCTGGTTATAAAAATATGAAGCAAACTGGGTGTGGTGGTATAGGCTTGTAATCCCAGCACTCAGCTGATGCAGGAGAATCCCTGTGATTTGGAGACTATCCTGGGCTACATAGTGAGTTCAAAGCTGGTCAGATCTACACAGCAAAACAAAACAAAACAAACAAAAAAAAAACCATGAAGCAGACAGAACCATAACAACATTTTAGGGAGCAATTCCCACATTAAGAGATGCGGACTTCAGCAGATGGAGACTGCAGGGCTGGCTGTCTGCAAAATGGTCTCATGGGTAGGTATGCACCTTGGTGAATTCACTTTGTGCATGAATCCTAAATTCATCATTGTCCTAGAGTCAAAGTGAATCAGAGGCAGTGACTCAAAGTAACTGAATTAAAGTCAAAGCACACCAGGGGATTGAAGCTTTCTTAGTGTGCAATGAAAGGTATTTTGATGCACTGACAAGAAATCTCATTTCTCCAGCTTGGGGGCAGCTTCTTCCTGCAGAGGCCAGAATAATAATTCCAAGCTGTGTGGTGAGGACAGAGTCAGAGCACAGGGAGGTGGAGAGTCTGGAAGATTTTATCCAGGCCATGGCCTGATGTGATGAATCACTTCTACCCTTGGTACAGAGTACCTCTCTGATAATTAAATTAAGATTGTCTTGAAAATGCAATGTCTCCACAGCTTGGACAGTGCTGGGAAAACACTGCCAATCTTTGTCCCATTGCACTAGACATTTTGGAATCCAGACTGCTTCAGTATGTTTGAACATTACAATCCAATTGTCAAGCTTTTCCTGTCCAAAGAGTAACACATTCCAGCACTGCTTCTGTGAGACCCAGGTCACCTTGTGCAGAACAGGGGAACCATCCAAATCCTTTGATCACATATTTACAGAAAGGCTTTTATTTACTGATCTCCATTGCCAACCACTGTGTATGGATTGTACTAGTTGAAGCCTTGTTACCTTTATCTGCACCTTTTTAGGGGTACTCAATCTCCATCACACCTTCCCAGCACACAGTCACAGCACAGTGCTCCTCTGAAGGCCCAAGGGTGACAGGTAAGTGCAGGTGAAAGCCGAGCTGCACATCGGGGAAAGAATGTCTGCAGCTCCACAGCAGCACGGGTCAAGGACAGTGTATTATTTGTAATTCGCTATAAGCCAAGGACAGCTGCCAAAATTGGAAATGGGTGTCATTTGAAAAAATATTCTTTCAATAAACACTCTAATAAACTTATAAAATCAATTTCCCAAATGGATGATGTGGGTTAAAAGGGTAACAGGCATTCAGGTGTCAATAAATTCTTTCCAGACCTTTGCAGATCCTTAGTGGGAAGGCATCATTCGGAGTGTGTCTGCAGCCTCTGTGTTATGTGTTGCAGTAGGTCGCCCCACCCAGGAACCCAGGTTCTGTACTGAAAGAGTGACACAGGACCAGGCGGGTGGACTGTGACCCCAGTGGCAGTTCCTGCCTGGTCTCACCCTTAGGCAATGGCGGTCCAGGTGTCCTGAAAACAAACTCTGAGTCTGGGAATTGTGTGCAGAAGTTATGCTGGAGAAGGGCTCTCATGTACAGCACCAGAAAGAGGAGGGAAGCGGGGCAAGCCAGGGGAGACCCTGGGCTGGAAAGAAGATCATGGCAACAGGACCTCACAAGTCCTTCAAGCTACTCCAGTACTGCATGGCTCTGTGGAGTTGGGAAGTGAGTGGTTCTATTAACCCCCATCTCCACCCATCTGGCCAATCACTGAGAAGTTGACCTGGGCAGACGGCATGACCATGTGTAAAGTGTCTTTCTTTGGCTGAGGGAAAATCAGAGGGCAGCCTTTTGCTAGTAACATCCCCAGCAGCAGGAGAAATCCAGGTCCCAACCCTGAAGTGTTCATCAGAGCATTCCCCAAATGGATGCTCACAGACCCTGATCATTTTGTAACCTCTGGTCAGTCATGCTGAGGAGAAGCCCACCATTGAACCTGATATATTCCTGACCCGATGTGCTGTTTACTAAATCCTAGCAGCACTGGGTGAGACATCACTCTAGAATCATGATGAATATTTCACCATGAAGACAATGTGTCCTGTGCTTAGCAGCCTTCACCCACCAACCCAGAAGAGAGCAGGAACATGGCAGAGCCTAATACAGTCTCTCCCTCCCCAGCTCTCCATGTTCTGGAGTGAGCGGGTACTACAGGAGGGACAGAAAGGCCACTCTGGGGGGTCAAGGCATAAAAAAGGCTTCTCCATGTAATCCTGATCATGGTGGAACTGTGTTCAAGGAAAGCTGCTCATCTGCTCACCAAGCACAGAGACACCTTACAGAATTGACAGAACTGCCCTGGGTATGCATTCTTTTTCGTTCTCTTTCTTTCTTCCCTCTGATACCTGTAATTTTGTTTTTTTATTTTTTGGTTTGGTTTTGGTTTTTTTCTGGTACCAGGAATCAAACTCATAATCTCATGCTTGCCAGGCAGGTGCTGTGCCTCTGAGCTAAATCCCCAGCCCCTGGTACCTGTAGATTTATTTCCCCACCTTGTTCTCTCTTAATTGTCAGGAAGGGGAATGAAATTTACTGCCAATAAGTTGTAGATGATCCCAAATTGCTGTTCCCTCCCCATTAAAATATTTATTTCCATGTTGGCTATCAGCTATAATGTCAGAGAGGCACTGATCATATATGTGGCAGCATAAATCAAGGGCAGTCAGAATTTCTGGAGAATATGGAAGAGACTGAGAGATGTCTTCCCAGTAGTCTGTGTTTTTTCCTTTTTCCTAAGAGGAATTCAGTTTTATTTTGTATAATCATGTGCTTGCCTTCTGGAAAGTTGGATGAGGCCAAACTGATTCAAGTAGCAATCCCCAGGAGAAGCGCAGAGGAGAGAATTTCAAATCTAGTCAACACAGCTGAGTTGGTAGGTTTTACTTCTTGTTCCAAACCCCTTTACCTTAAGCTTCCTCTGGTTTTGAATACATAGATGATAGCTAGGGAGTCAAAAAACACTTTGGAAAATGAAGCAATTTGATGATGAAAAGAAAACAAAAGAGAAGAGAAGGGAGGAGAAGAGAAAAGAAGAGGAGAGAAGAGAAGAGAAAAAGAAAAGAAAAGAGAAAAGAAAAAAGAAAAGAAAAGAAAGAAAGAAAGAAAAAAAGAGAAAAAGAAACTTGGCACCTTGAAAACTGTGGAACCACTATACTAATCCAAAAATTATTTGAGTCAGATATTTGGACTTTCTGTTGTATATAGTTGAATCAAGACTTAACTGATACAGAAGTTGGTTCCTAGACATGGGATGCTAGTGACAGGAGAAGTCAAAATATCAGTTTGACTCAGTGGAAGAGATGAGAAGGTAGACGTGAAGGATATAGTTACTGCAATCTGAAGCCCTGTGGCCCTTGTTAATGCCATAGAGAAACATTTGGCAGTCTGCACACAAGCAGTCAAATGACACGCTCATCCAAGTTGCAGCATCAAGGAATGGAAGGAAATTTAAAAGTTCTGGTATGTGCTGGCCTCTTCCTGCTGTTCTCTTCAGAGTCCTACAAGGAAAAGAGAAGTTCATAGCAGCATTGCTGTACTCCAAGTACAGAAACAGAAAAATGCTGTTTACCTAGGGAGATGCTCAGCCCTACAGCCTGCAATCTGAGTTGAGCAGAAGCCTCATAATTTAAGCCTTGTACAGTTGAAAAGGTCAAATGCATTTGTACCTCAAACTGAAGCAGTTATAAATACTGGCTGTAAAATTGCTGGCTTTACAAGAGATTAGACTGGCCTTCTCTCAAAGGAAGTTAGAAGTCTGAGAAATATGAGATTAAAGGTATTACACTCCCATCAAAGCTCACTGTTTCAGATGAGTAAAGGAAGTGACTGTTAACTTGAGAAAACAAGATACTCAAGAGTGCAAAGGCCAGTAAATAAGAGATGAGCCCCTTTCTGGTTAAAAGCACTAGACTTGGCATGTAATTACTTTTCATGTGACTGAGTAGAAGCAAAAAGACTATAAGCTTGCTGAACTTGAGAGAAATGAGGTCATAATAATAGAAAACCTAAGCATGACCATCAGCAACCCATAGCATTTCTACCTTCACAGTGAATCTCAAGGCCTGAAACTATGCCCATAGCAGGTGCCTCAGGAGTGCTCAGTTCTCTAAAAGAATGCCAAACATCATGGAGTGCCAAAAGCAACAGAGTGCAAAGGGCAAGGATGGGGCTTCTTCTCCAAGTGAAACTGAGGCCGTCTGCTAATCAAATCCATTGGATGCTCTGCTGAAATCCTCTAGCAGGGTAGGAATCCTTGCTGTTTTTACCCAAAATGATGGGATAATTTCTATGGATCATTCTCCACTTTTCCAGATGAAAGTTTTCAGCATACTTTTATATTTTTATTATAATTATCCCATGTCTTTTCCATTGTGGTGCTTTGGTTGCTTTGCTAGAAAAAAAGTATACTGCTGGACTGAACACAAAGATGGTGCAGTGGTAAGGAGCAGAGGAAGAACCTCTCTGAGAGTCAACAGTCAGATGCTGGAATATAGCAAATTGAAGAAGACGAGAAGGAGGGAAGTGGGTCTCTTGGACACAGGAAAAACCTGAAGAGTGAATTGAAGCCCACAGAGAGAGTGAAGAGAGCAACTTCAGTGAAAAAGAAGGAGGTAGTCATCGGTGCCTTCTCCCTGAGATGGGACTCACTATGCAAGAGGAATGATTCAAACCTGTGGGCACAGAGTGATTGCTAGTGACCCAAGCCCTCCATGGAGAGACACAGCAGTGGAAGGGAGTGATGGGTGAATGACTGCATTAGCTGGTGGTGAGTGATGAGGGTTTGGTCATCCCTCAAGAGAGAGTGATTGTCCAGAAGGCCATCTTGGAGAGGGGCCAGATGAGCTCAGAACTCAGAGCAGCTGCCGGCTCCATCTGGCAGCTCGCAGCTGGGCTCAGGCCCATGGAAGGTATGCTGATGGCCGAGCACCAAATGAGTCTCGTCTTAGTCAGAAGATGCAAGCTTGCTGAGATTATACACTGCCCTGGTGAAAAGCTACTGCTGGCTTGCTGGAATAGATTTGCACGGGTCAGGACTGTCTCTACATGTTGTCTACCAGTGACAGCAGAGACATACCTGGAAGTTGACTGATTCTTTTTTTTCTCTCTCTTTTTTTCTGGTTATGGTGGTTTTGTTTTTGGTTTTTGCTTGTGTTTTTTCTTTTTGCATTGTTTGATCTTGTTTTTGTATGAGTATGAACATGTTTTCTAGCCTCTTTGTGGTTGTGGTTCTCTTCTGTTCTTCTTTTTGTCTCTTCCTTTTCTCCTTCCCTCCAGTCTTCTGTACCAATTTCCCAAAGTTAGCATGGTCCCCTTTTGTACTCCAGCTTTATTTCTAATCTCTTTCTCTTCTTCCACTTTTCCATTTTCTCCCCTAACCTATTTTAGATATTAATCCCTGAAGGCAAAGTTGACATATTAAGGACTTGAATACTGCATATAATTTTTTGTTTGCTTTAGATTTTGTTATATAACCACAAATCTAGTCCATCCAGTTAAAGGTGGCAAATTAATGGCTAGCTGAGTTTGGCATTTTCTAGGCTGTGTTTGACTCTATTGTCATTGCTGTTGGTATCACTATAGCCAAAAGTCACATAATTGTTTAAACAACTGTTCTTTCTTGTATTCCAAGACTGAGATTGACTAAAGGCCACAGAAAATACTGTGGTACAGTGTCAAAGCCCAGGGACTGAGCTAAACAGGCAACCACTTCTCCTCCCTATCAAATTGAAGAGGATCTTGCAACAGACTCAAAACCCCAAAACCAGCTACACCTGGAAGATACTTTGTTGAAGTAGTCATTTCCTAAGGGTTCTAAATACTAGCAATAAAGCAACCTGTCTGTGTCAGTCAAGGTTTACTAGAGAAACATATATAATACAAGATATACAAATGTACAAAAAATTGCAAGTTTGGCTTACAGTGGTCAGCTACAGAGCTGGATGAGGAAGCATGCAGAGGGTGTCTGCACACTGGAGATTGAAGAGCCCAGCCCTCGGCCTAGAGCCCACTGCAGTGTCTGTGCAAGTCCGTATCAAAGGGCTGATGGGTCTGCGATGGAATGCTGAAGAATCTACAATGAAGGCCGGAGAGCTAACACCAGGAGGCTGAAGAGTCCCAGGTGGAAGCCAAACAGTCTGCACCAGAAGCCAGGAGACAACTAAGCTGAAGGCGAAGACTGGAGCTTCTCTGAAGAACCAACCACCAGTCATTCCCCAATTCCTTTTTTTATGCAGCCTACCCACTCGGTGTGTGTGTGTGGGGGGGGTTGTTCTCTACACCCACACCCTCTGCATGCCTTCCTCTTGCACAGGCTTAGGATGAAAACAAAATAAGCACCCTGGCTCCCTTCTGACTCACATAGTTAACCTTCTAAACTTCTCAAATTAACATAATAAACAACATCCCAGAAGGGTAAGGGAATGTCTTTCTACCCCAAGATACAAAACTGCTGAGTCACTTAGCCAAACCTCTAGACTCCCCAAGTTGACACAATGTATCAACCATAATACCATCATAGGCAATTTACAAGAATTACCCCAGGAATTAAACTAAACAAAGAAAAGAAACTTAGAAGATACTTAAACAAGATTCAACCCCAGATATCCAGTGCAGAAAAGGAAACTCAAGGTATAATGAGGTGGGACAATCTGAAAGCCACCCACCTGGCCTCTCTGAAGTGGTAACAACAAAACAATTAATTGAGACTCTAGGAAAAAAAAATCAAACCAGAAATAATTTCTCAGATACCTGCAGAGATGATGTCCACAATGAAAACCATGCTTAGTGATAGTAGAGCAGGTACAGACAAAAATATAGAGGAGTTTAAGAAAATTATGGAAGCCATGAATGCTCAGTATAGGAAAGCAATGGAATCCGTAAGTCAAATTCAAGCAGATATTCACAAGAATAAAAATTTCACTGAAAGTATCTACAGCATATCAAGCCAATGTGAGGACAAAATCTTAGATATAAAAGACAGGCTTGTGTTTAGTGAACATGAAAAGAAAGATTTCTTTAAAACAGCAAGGGATCATGAGAAATCAATACAGCAGCTGCTAGATGAGGCAAATAGAATAACTTAAGACTGATTGGA
>NW_004955536.1:2524446-2536180 GCF_000276665.1 Chinchilla lanigera
GGACAAACCCTCAAGTCAATGAGAGCTTGGATTGAAGTATTTCAAGTTCTAAAGGAAAATAACCTTCAACCCAGATTAAGGTACCTACAAAATAATCCTTCAAAACTGATGGAGAAATAAGATACTTCCATGACAAAGAACATCTGAGGAAATTTATAACCACAAGCTAGCACTCCAAAATGTTTTGAAGGATGTTCTAGAAAGAGATAACAAGAGCTACAACTCCATAAACCCCAACAGAAGAAATCCACCAGGAAAGGCAAACAATTTAACAGAGGGAGAGAAAAAAGAAGAGAAAAAAATAGGAAAATACAATAACAAAGATAATTCAGTATATATCAGTAATAACCATCAATTTTTTGTTTGTTTGTTTGTTTGTTTGTTTTTGGTTTTTCTCCGGTACCAGGAACCGAACTCACGACCTTGCGCTTGCCAGGCAGGTGCTTTTGCCACTGAGCTAAATCCCCAGCCCCTACCATCAATGTTAATGGTCTCAGTTCATCAGTAAAAAACATAGACTGGCAGAGTGAATAAAGAAGCAAGATCCAACAATATGCTGCATTCAAGAAACACATTTAATTCAAAAAGAAATTCATAGTCTGAAAGTCAAAGGATGGAAAATGATACTCCATGCAACAGGAACCCCCCAAAAAAGCATGGATAGCTATTCTATTTGCAGACAAAGTGAATTTCAAGCCAGAAATGATTAAGAGAGACAAAGGATGTCAGTATATTCTTGTAAAGGGAACAATCCAGAAGAAATACAAATCATAAATATACATGTAGCAAATACCAATGCACCCAACTTTATAAAACAAATATTAATGGGTATGAAAAATCAAATAAGTATTTATGCAATTGTCTTGGGGGATCTCAAAATACCCCACTGTCACAAAAGACAGATCAATTAGACAAAAATCAACAATAAAATATTAGGACTGAACCAAAGTTTTAAAAACAAATGAAACTAATAGATGTCTACAGAGTGTTCCACTCCATAACATCAGAATATACATTTTTCTCAGCTGCACATGAGACATTCTCCAAAATAGACAACATACTAGCTCATGAACTAAAGTAAATGAAAAGGAATGAAACCATCCCGTGCATATTATCAGACCAGTGCAATGAAATTGAAAATCAATGGAAAAGAAACTAGAAGAACTTCATAAATACATGGAAATTAAATAACCCTCATGAACAACCAATGGGTCACAGATGAAACTAATGAAGGAATTAGAAAGTTTCTACAATTAAATGATAATGACAATACAACATACTAGAACTTATGGGACACAATGAAGGCAGTTCTAAGAGGTAAATTTAATAGTAGTGAATACCTATATTAGGAAAGCAGAGCAAGCAAAACTAAATTAATGGTGAACATCAAACTTCTAGAAAAAGAAGAGCAGGTTAAGCCAAAAGCTCATATGAGGGAGGAAATTATAAAGAGCCGAAATTAATGCATTGGAGATTAAAAATCAATACAAAGAATCAATGAATCAAAGAGTTAGTTCTTTGAAAGATTAAATAAAATGACAAACCCTTATCCAACTGTATCAATCAAAGGAAAGAATAGACTCAAATCCATGCAATTAGGAATGAAATGGGTGAAATCACAATTGATCCTGCAGAAATCTAGAAGATCATCTATACCCACTTTGAAAATTTGTATTGTAATAAGGTGGAAAATGGAGAAGAAATGGACAGATTCCTAGATACATACAAAGCTGAATCAAGTAGATATAAAAATCCTAAATAAACTAATATCAATCAATGAAATTGAAGATGTAATTAAACACCTACAAACAAAGAAAAGCCCAGGCTCTGAGAGATACACTGATGAATTCTACAAGAAATTTAGAGAATATGTCACACCACCACTTCTCAAATTCTTTAATGAAATTGAAAGAGAAGCAATTCTTCCAAATTCATTCCAAGAAGCAAGCAGTACCCTGATACAAAAACCTGAGAAGGACCCAACTAAGAAAGAGAATTACAGGCCAATCTCCTTAATGAACATATATGCAAAAGTCATCAATAAGACACTGGCAAACAGTGCATCAAATCATCAGAAAGATCATACATCGTAACCAAGTGGGATTCATCCCAGGGATGCAAGGATGCTTCAACATATATAAATCAATAAATGTAATACACCATATTAACAGAGCCAAGGACAAAACTCATATGGCAATCTCAACAGATGCAGAAAAACTTTTAACAAAGTCCAGCATCCTTCATGATAAGCCTAGGTAATGAGTTCAATTCCCGGTACAAAGAAAAAAAAGCAAATTCAGTAGTGTAGCTGGATACAAAGTCAACACTCAGAAATCAATAGCCTTCCTGTACACAAATAAACTCACTGAGAGAGAAACTAGGGAAAGAACACCTTTCATCTTGCATGATAGCATTCAAAAAAATGAAATACGTAGCAGTCAATCTAATGAAGGATGTAAAAGACCTCTACATTGAAACTACAGTACTCTAAAAAAGGAGACTGAGGGCTGGGGATTTAGCTCAGTGGCACAGTGCCTGCCTGGCAAGTGCAAGGTTGTGAGTTAGATTCCTGGTACCAGAAAAAAACAAAAAAAAAAAAAAAAGGGAGATTGAAGCAGATATCATAAAATGAAAAGATATTCCTTGTTTTGGGGTAGGAAGAACCAGTATAGTGAACATATCCATACTTCCAAAACTGTTATACAGATTTAATATAATTCTGATCAAATTTCCAATAGCATATCTCATAGAATTAGAGAAAAGATCCTAAAATTCATTTGAAACTAAAAGAGATCTAGAATAGCAAAGGCAATTCTGGGCAACAAAGGCCAGACAGGGGACATCAGAATCACTGACTTGAAATTATACTATAAAGCTACTGTGGTAAAAACAGCATGGTACTGGCAAAAAATAGACCTGAAGAATAATGGAACAGATTACAAGATGCAGAACCAACTCCAGACATACTCAGCCACCTTATCTTTGATAAACATGCCAAACACTTTCACTGGAAGAAAGATGGCATGTTCACAGGCCCCAGAGATCAGGATGTGGTTACCTGTGGGGAGTTATTGCTCAGCCTACGATGCCAAGATCAACTTGATATCCTTATGGCTATAGTTATTAGTCTGTGTTTTTCAGTTCTCAAAGTAGCTCCCTCTATAAACCTAGAGTGTTTTCTGAATTTAAGGCTTTTATCCTGAGACTTCCATTAAGATGAATGTACCACCTTGAGGGCTAATGCATAAAGCTGTCGGCTGTACTTCAGAATCCTTGTCATCCTACAACTGCCCTGCAGAGGAGGAGAAACTGGCTGAAAGCCTATGACATTTTACTAAGGAGAAGTTGATGTGTGAAGTTGTGTTGCCAGTGTTAGTAGAAGTCAGGAAGAAAAAAGATGGCATTAGACAGACATAGGAAGTCATATTTTTCCTCTTTCCAGAGTGTTTATGGGTAGTACCACTGCAAAGGATTAATATTAATTGAGCTTTCATTGTACTTTAATGTGACAGATTAAATTATTAGTTCCAATTCTTCATACTTTTTTCCATTCAAACCCATGCCCTTGGTCATCCAACTTTGGAGTTCTTCCACTACAGACAGATTTTTCCCTGGGTCAGTGATTTTAGACTCACCTTCATGTTACCATGTCACCAAATGACAAAGAAGTAGTGGCTTAGTCTGCTCCTGTTTGAGTTTATCCTCTTGTACTTTTGCCTCTAGAATAAAGGACTATTCCTGCCAAGACTAAGGACCCAAAGAGGACAAGGAAATATGCTTCTTGCCACCTGTGGCTTGGAGTTGGTCCAGGAATTTGTAAGCAGGGGAGAAATGAACATTTGCTCTTTCCTGCAGCTGAGAACATTGAGGTTATGAATGTGAAGAGTGTGTTCTGAGCAATCCAAGGACTGCTCTGAGTACTTTACACATATTCATTCATCTAAACCACATTTTATAAAGTAGATATTATCATTCTTATTTTGCTGATGAGGAAACTGAAGCACTGGGCTATTAACAAACTTGCTGCAAGTCATATAGCTACAATCTTCTCCCCTTTATGTCCTATTTTTAATAAGTCTGAAAATATCAGGGATTTTACTCTTTTTTGCATATATGTCAAATTGAAAACTCACTGGGCTAAGAGTTTGGCAACCCAGTTTCTGATCTGTTGGTAGTATACCAACAATGGATACAAAATTACCCAGATACAAGCAAGTATCTTATTTCCTATTCTATTACCCACATTTTAAGGCATAATCTGTTAAACAATGCACCAAATGAACAAGGACAAGTGCCCAGCCAACAGCCATGGTGCAGCTCGGCTGACAGCAAGGGATGCCATTCTGGAAGATCAGATGTGCTTGAGTTTTTATAAATCAGTGCCTCTTTCTTCACTGTAAACTCCCAAAAAGGTGGATGTTGCAGAAATTGTAGGAAGCTGACTCCATCAGCTGGCAGAGGCCCAGAAGTTCAACCAACATCTACAGATGAGACTCAGGGAACCCAAAGTGTGAACATGAACGTGGCAGGTTCAGAGACTAGAAGGAGAGCCAAGGATATTTTCATGTTTCTAGACTTTAAAAAAAATAGAAAGCCAGAAAATCCACTGAGCTTCAAAAGAAATTAATGATTTAAAAATTACTGAGAAAGAGAATTTTGTAAAACTTTTAAAAATAGCTTCTGTGATGAGGGGCACCTGCCCTCTTGCCTGGGAGTAGGTAGTAATAAAAATACTTAACGACAAACCGGAAAGGTGGCTGTGGGGTGCAGGAAGGGAGCAGACAGCCAGGAGCATCACTGCCAAAGCTTAATCTTGGACAACAGTGATGGCGGTGGAAATGGTATGATGGAGGTTTATTGAGCCTTTCTTGTATGGAGCTCTTTATGGAATTTCCCTTATTTTTTCTAATAGAACTCTGCATAGGAAGTGCCAATATTCTATCGTTTTTAGAGGTGAAGACATGAGAGACAGAGGAAAGGAATTTTATTCTCTGAGGGGACAGGAATAGTCAGTGATAGAATTAGTATTCAAATACAAGAAGTGGAACATAGAGAGAAATGATCCTGATATTCAAGAGGGAGAAACTGAGAGTGATTCCCTGAAGCTTGCACACTGGATGGAGGGGCATGCACAATTCTGACTAAGGTAGCGCTGTAATGTATGCTAAACATGTAACATACTATACCCTTACCAGCCACATCTCCCTGCTCCCTCAAGAGAGTATACCCAAAACCTCTTGACTTCAAGCCTCCCATGTGAATCCACCCATGCAGCAAAGACCCAGTGCTCCTCTTATTTGACTCCAGATGGATTCACTAGGGCTGGAGCAGGCCAGGGAAGACAGGTCATTGGCCAGAGGAGCATTCTGCATCCCAGCTAGTAGAGCACAGAGTTCCTCCACTCCGTGGGAAGCAGCAGACTAACCAGAAGCAGCCCAGAAAACTGCTCTGGAGGAAGCAGAGGTGGAGATAAAAGTCAAATCTTTAGACTCAGAAAGTCCAGGCCACACAGAGGTGGGCGCCAAGGCAGAGAGGCCCTGTGCACAGAGCCTTACAGGCAGTTTGCGGTGTAATGCCGGCTTCTCAGAGGCTGGAGTGCACAGCTCTTGGCAGCATGAGTTCCACACAAAGGGCCAGGCGTGGGCTCCTCTAGGAGCAGGGCCAAAGCTTATGCTGTGTGCTGTTTGACGAGGGTCTAAACGTCAGGTTCACAGCTTGCCAGCTCTGGGGACCATGAGTCTCCTGTAATTCACATTTCTGCTGGAGCATTTTCTGACCACCAGTACATGGGTTTGTAACCCAGACATAAGCACAGTTCTGCATGGCCCCTGGAGCCCAGTCCTAGTTTTATCATTGTCTTCAATACTTTTCTCATTGCTGAGACAAAATACCTGACATCCAAGTTGAAAGGGGAAACTTTTGTTTAGCTCACAGTTTGTAGAGGTTTCAGTCCATAATTGGCCAGCTCCAAGGCAGAGGGGCATGTGGAGAACACTTCATAGCACCCACAAAGTAGCAAAAGCAATAAGGGAGACACAACTCTCTTTCCGTCTCTTATACTGTGAGCAGGCTACCCATCTTAAGAGGGACGTAGGACTCACACTTTTAATCCTAGCCAGAACCATGCCAAACCAATGAGTAGACTGATTTACTAATCACATACCCTTGATCTCTGAAAAAGTTCTATGACTGCATGAGGCTTTGCGGGGACATCTAGACACAAACCATAACAATCATCTTAGTTCCATTTTTTCTGCTTTCCTTTCCTTTCTTTCCTTTCCTTTCCTTTCCTTTCCTTTCCTTTCCTTTCCTTTCCT
The DNA here is from genome assembly GCF_000276665.1 of Chinchilla lanigera. Classification (NCBI taxonomy): domain Eukaryota; kingdom Metazoa; phylum Chordata; class Mammalia; order Rodentia; family Chinchillidae; genus Chinchilla; species Chinchilla lanigera. The sequence goes on from NW_004955536.1 coordinate 2,530,764, forward strand.
TTCCTTTCCCTTCCCTTCCCTACCCTTCTCTCTGCCTCTCTTCTCCTCTCCTCCTCCTTTTTCTTCCCTCCCTCTCCCTCTTCCTCTCTCTATCATCTTTTACCTTTTGATGATCCTGATTTTGAACCCAATACCACCGAGAACCATCCCCAAACCTTTTTCTTTATTTGTTTTGAGATGAGGTCTTGCTAACTTACACAGACTAGAACTGAATTTATCTACCTCAGCCCCCAGAGTGCTAGGATTACAGATCACTGCCACTTCGGTTCCATTTCCATTGTCGTCAGTCATACCCATGTTCTATGTGCAGAAGAAAATCATCCCATGACAGTGGAGACTTCTATAATAGGAATCAAATTTGACAGAATTCACTATGGCCCAGAGACATTTTTTGCCTATTGTCCTAAGTACATTCCCCACTCCATTCTGCTCTGGCTTGGACTCTAACAATCTGACCCACAAAGACTAAGTTTTCCAGACTGCCTTTCTAATTTGTTGAGTCTGTGCAGTAGTAGTTATAGGCAGGGTAAAGAAAGGGAGATGACAGAGACTTTCTTTATCCAATCCCTATTTCATGGAAGTGTCTGGAAGTGACTTTGTCTCCTCTGCAACTCCAGCTCTCCTCAAACTATCCCTTGCCATCGCCCGGCTGCTCCCAGAACTCTGACCTGGGCCTGTCTTCACAAGAAGCTTCCTAAACCCTCCCCACAGTACCTCCTTCGTGGGTTACCACAACCAGGAAGCAGAACTGTCTCCCACAATCCTGAGTCAGTCTTTGGTTGGTCTCACAATGCCCTCTGAATTTTCAGCTCCTCTATCTTTCCACCCACTTTCCATATTAAAATCTCTCTATTTGCTGAAATTTTAAACATACATACTCTCTCTCTCTCTCTCTCTCTCACACACACACACACACACACACACACACACACACACACGGCAAGTTCGAGGGGAATAGGGAAAAAGGAAAGTGAGAATGAAGAGAAGAAGAGAAGAAGACATGGGAATAGACTTGGGAGTTGCCAGTTTCACCCCAGCCTGATTCTGTCTGCTCACTGAGGTCAGGAGGTCAGGAGGCTGTGCAACTGGAAGGCCCACAAGCCATACTCACTAATTTCTACACACTGCCCTCGGTTCCCGAGGGCCACAGACCCCAGACCCACTCTAACCCAGATTTCCAAAGTTACGATGGGTCTGGGTCACCTTCCTTTTGCATAAGTGGTCTAGAAATGCTTTGTTTTCAGGAAATTTTTCATTAAGATTCAAATACTGTCATAAAACATCTTCATCACAATGAAAATGCAAAGTACAAAGTTGCCGTTCTGCACCACATCACAGAGGGATGCAGAGACATTATTCAAATGTGTTCAGGACAATTGCTGCACATGCACTTGCGGGCTGATGGGGACTTAAAAATAGCACATTCCATTAAAGGGGAAAAAAGAAAGACTCTTTGCCAAAAAAATAACTGACTGCTCTCTCTGTCCCCTTTTTATACAGACACCGGCCCTCTCCCCAAACCCCTATGAAGCGCTGTGGTTTTTCAGGAAGCATTAGGGACCAGGAGCACAGAGCTATGGTACAAGGAGACCCAGGAAAAGGAGGAAGAAGTAAAGCCAAGTCAAGAAAGTGCAGATTCATGTCAGCACTGCAGCTGGCTGCCCTCCCTTCCCTGTGGGCAGCTTAGCTGCCGCCTGAGAGTGTTACCTGGCTCTCTGGGTGGTGTGGGGCCTCTGAGGAGGAGTGGCAGTGTTACAAAGGAGGATAACTGGAATATTCAGCAAAAAGTTCGTGTTGTCAATGGTTTAATGTTTTTCTAACTCATGCATTTATATTACAAATGGGGACTACAGACCCAAAAGGACCAAGTGACTTGCCTAAGTCTCTCAGCAGGCGAAGAAACACTTGAGCCCCCATCCAGTGTTTTTTATGCTCCTGTTCAGAATAGAATTGAGTGAAAGGCAGGGCAGGCCTCAGAATTTGGATTTAAACTCTTCATTCCCCGTGCAAACAGGGTAAGATGTCTCCCACCCAGGGGCAGATGTGGTGGGGCGCACAGAATGAGACAAACACTGAGAATCTGAAAACCAATCACTCTGCACTAGGGCTGGAGGATGAAGGGCTGGGTATATCACCTCTGTGAGCTTTGTTTCCTCATCAAAAAATTGAACATAAACCATAACTACTGTATAAGGTGTTACGGTGTTAGAATGAGGCAATATACCGAACAGTGTGGGAAATGTGACATGTTTATAGATTTTAGCACAGATCAGGGATCAGCAAAATCTTCCTGAAGGGGAAGACACTAGAACTTTAGGTTTTCAAGTCAAAAGCATTTCCTACTGCAGCTATGCTCTTCCACTGTTATACAAAAGCAGTGATCCAGAATATTAACCAGATGAGCACGCCTGTTGCTATGGTTGATACACTGTGTCAACTTGAGAAGTTTAGAAGGTTAACTAAGTGACTCATCAGGGGGCCAGGGTCTTTACTTTGTAAACATTGTAAGTTTGTGGTAGAGGAGGGCAGAGAGATGGCACTGGCAGATAGCCAGTACACAACATAAGGGAGGAAAAGTGGCTTCTTTTCCCCTTTTTTGCTCTTGCTGCTTTTGCTAGCTTCTGCCACCTTGAGCTGTTGCCCCTGGGCCATGCCACCCTACCTTGGAGCCAGCTCATTATGGCCTGAAACCTCCATAAACTGTGAACTGAATAAACCTTTCCTTTCTTAATTTTGGGTGTCAGGTATTTTGTCTCAGCAATGAAAGAAAAGTAACCAAGGCACCCATGTCCCAATAATACATTATCTGTAAAATGAGCAGATGATTGAACTGAGCCTGTGAGCCATCTCTTGCCAGCCTAGATAAAGTCCTCCCACTTTGCTCAGTGGCCTCTGCTGGAAAAGTCTCCCTATTTCCTCTCTCATTTCTCTTCCCTGAGCTCAGGAGCTGATGACTCAGCCCAGGCCTTATTTTGGAAGAACCAGCTTTTAAAAGCAAAACATAGCTCAGTAGAGGCGTTTAAGACACATAGTCATCTGCACCAGGAAGAAAAAAGCTAAAAGCACATTTATAATCAGAGTGCCAGCCATCTTCCTTTATGAATATGTTTATGTCTACATTTAGACACACAGGTACACATATAAAGTGATGCAGGAAAGGAATATAGCTGTGGATTTCATTGAAGCTGCAATGTAGGACTAGATATAAGCACAAATAACACTTTTACATCCCATCTCTCACTTCTTAAAGCATATTCACATTTATTTTTACTTACTGCTATAGGATTATGAGCAATTTCCTCTTCAACATATAGAAGAGGAAACAGATGCTTACCTACTGTCATGAATCTGGCTGGTTATGGAACTTGGGTTCTGCTTTACTTTGCATCTTGAATATGCCCTGCAGGTCCCTATGCATGGAGTTGTCCCCAGGTGGCAGGAGCTGGTGAACTCAAAGGCGGGGCCCCATGGGAAATGTTTAGGTCACTAGGGGTGCATCCCCAAAGGAACCCTGGCCTTTATTGTTTCTTACTTTGACCTCCTGGCCATAAAATGAGTAGTTTTGCTGCACCACCCACCTCCGCCATGCTACACTGCCTCCCACAGCCCTCAAACAGTAGGGTCAATCAGGGACTGGAACCTCTAAACCAATGAGATAAAATGAATGACTTCAGTTATCTTAGGTTGTTATAATAATGGAAAGCTGGCCAGCATAGGCTCAAACATGTTCAGCAGTGATGTTTTACGACCCCAGTTGAGCACTTTTCCCTCAACCTGAGCATACCCCAGCCTGGCCACCATGTGGCTGGTTACTGTTTTATATTTTCTGCCAATTCCTCACCTGAGTAGCCTGGAATCAGTTTTCTTTGAGGATGTTAACTTCATTCCCCCAGATTAAAATTGTGTTGGTTAGCTCCAAGTAAAGCATGTTGGAAATGCTCTGGGACTGATGGGGAAGCACATAAATCATCTTCAAAAAGTACTAAAACTGGATGGTGCTGGATTGATAATTTCTTGGGCCATCGATAAGTTAATTATCCATAAGTGAGCTGGAATTAGAAAATTTTCCTCAGGCTACAGTGGAAAGTTAGATATGTCTGTGAGTCCCACTAAAATCTACAGCTAGGTCAGCATCCTTGGAAAAGAAGAGCCATGCATCTGCTGGGGGCTTTAAGGAATGAGAGATGAATCCTGGACGCTGGCCTCATCTTGGAAGGAAGGTGAAGAGGCTTTATGATGGGACTGGAGCAATCAGATTAAAAGGTGATGAATGTGCTTCAGATAGCCAGATGGACTCCAAGATTGCAGACTGCACCTCTGTGTCTGGGCCCTGTTACTCACCCAGAGGAAGGTGAATTGCACGTGAGCAAATCCAGCACAATCTTAACCCCAGGGGGAAGTGCACAGTCACTTCTCAAAGTACTTTCCTATTCCAAAGGGCCATTGTTGAGGGATCACCATGGTGCTCAAATGTAAGGCTAGAGAAGTTCTGACAAGAGCCAATAAGCCCATTAGCACTGCTGTGTCTTGCTTTGGCTCTCTCTAGACTCCTGCTGAAATTTAATTGCCACTGAACAGTAAAAATGTGGGGCCCAATTGGAGGTAGAGGCAGAGTCCTCATGAATGGGTTAATGCTACTTTCACCAAGCCTGGACCATCAAGACCATGGCCGCTCTGGTATCCTACAGTCCTCTTGGGCCCCCACCCTGCCTGTGGGGGATCCTGAAGTGGAAAAGGCCCAGCAGTGGGCGCAGGTGCCAAGTTCCAATAAACCTTAATGGTATATAAATGATCTAGTCTGTAGTATTCTGGCATAGCAACAGAAAAAGAACTAAGACATGCACCACTGACATAACATCCTCTTCTGTGATAAAATGCACTCTGATGCCTGTCTCTGGTATCTAACTGAAGCCAGGATGACTTGAAATTGAAGTCTAAACTGGGAATTGTGCAGAATGAAGGACAGGTTTAACTCAATTTTTATAAAAATGTGGTCAGCAAGTATTTACTGGAATGTACTGAGTTTAAATATAAAACTTGTCAAACACTACTCATATTTAAAATTTCTTATGATTATGACTTTTTCTATATTTTACTTCAACTCTGTTATTTATGTATATTTAATCTGTATTTGGAGAACAAGAAATTTTTGATTCAGAAGGCTGAAGGTTTGTTCCTTTAGGACATTGTAATCTACCCACATTCTCAAAAACATTAGTGCTTGAGGACTCATGGAATTGGACAGACTTTGGTGACACATTGAAGCTAGCTGCGTCTTATGCAAAGATTGTTTCTCTGAAAAGTTTCTCTAGACAATTGATGTGTAAATGACTGCTGTCTCAGAGACTCATTTTTATTTTTATTTTAATTTTTTAATTATTTTTATTTTTTTTGGTTTTTCTCCAGTACCAGGAACC
>NW_004955536.1:2536786-2580449 GCF_000276665.1 Chinchilla lanigera
TTTAGCTACTTTTAAATATAAAATGAATTATTAACTGTAGCTATCCTAGTGTGTTACAGCACCTTACATTGTATTTTTCTCATCTAGCTGTAATCCTATACTCTCCCAACCCCCATAACACCCACTGCAGCCTCTGGTATATACCATTATACTATTCACATTTGATACCAAGTATGTTAGCCTCTGCATCTCCCTGAGAACATGTAGTATTTTTCTTTCTATATCTATTTTATTTAATTTATCATAATACCCTCTATATTTATCTATGTTGCCCAAAATGATATGATTCTACTACTTTTTATGGCTGAAGAGTATTTCTTCATTGTGCATCACATTTTCTTTATTCATTTGTCAGTTGATGGACTGTTGTACTGTTTCTATTCCTTCACTGTTTTGAATATGCTGCAGTAAATGTGGGAATGCAGATGTTTCTTCCACACAGCGATTTCATTTCCTTTTGGTATACACCAGTAACGGGGTAGCTGATCATATGGAGGCTCTTTTTTTGCTTTTTTAAAAGACCTCCAAGCATTTTTCAACAATGGTCATACTAGTGTAGATATGATTTCCCATCTTTCTGCATTCAGAGGTTGATTTTTAAGTTCGGCCTGCTGGTCTATGCATAGAGGGTGCTCCTGTGTGCGTGTCTGGTGCCTCCCAAGCCCCTTTACTGGCTCACAGAGTAGTACTCACTCTTTCAGGAGCTTAATCCTGAACTCATTGTTTTGGTTTTTAAAAGTCCTCCTATGACTATATTCACTTATGTCCATTAAGTCCCAGCCCCAATCCAATGAAAAGTAGTTTGCCGGAAATAAAATGATTTCAGCAGCACCTTCTGCTCTCAGCCATCATATTCCATAAAGAAATCTGCAGTGACACCCATGGGCTTATCTCCATTTTGTGGAGTAAAGGGAATCACTGATGCTGTATTTCTTTTCTATTTTAAAGAGCAGCAAAAAGAAATGGGGCAGAAGAGAGTTACTCCCTGATGACACTCACAAGTAGAGAGGTGGGCACAGCAGGGTCAATGAAGTCACCTCAGTGCAGGGTTACAGGTCTTGGACCTCCAGCACCACTGAGGAGCTGGTCTCCAACAAAGGTCTGAGCAGCAGGTTTCAACTCCACCCCTTCTGGGAGTTGCAAATCTCTGCTTCTGGGAGGTAAGAGGAAGAAGAGATTGTTAGAAAAACATGTACTACTGAAAATATGCCAAATCTCTAAAAAACACGAACAAAGAAAGAAAGGAAGAAAAAGGAAATTCATCTTCTCTTTGATTATGAGTCCCACAGGCAGGAATTGGAGCTGTCCTTGCTGCCCTCTTGGTCTCAGTTTGGAAGTGCAGAATAACTTTTCTGACCTATTTTATCTCTAGCACAAGTCAGGAGCAGTTGGGCTGAACTGCTTTTCCACACCCTGTAGAATGCAAGAATATACAAATGTCAGGCACCCCAGAATGTTGTACTTTCTATACGGGGAATGGGGGAGTAGTGTGATTTACAGAGGTTTCCTAGCTCAGACTGGGCAGAGGGAACTTGGTGGATCTGTCCCTGGAACAAAATAATATGGTGATTTAAGCTGACTTTCTGAGCGAGAAGATGATTGTTTGTGTGCTTGGGAAGCCAGAGGTAGGAAGAAAGGCTGAAAAATCAAGATTGCTCATCTATCCAGTTCACAATATCTGCAGTGTAACAGAAAGTATTTGGAGCTTGAAGTGAGAAACCCTGCAGGTGAGTCCCAGCTGTACCACTAGAATACACTAGTTGTGTGACCTTGGAATGACAGTCCTACTTTCTGAAGCTCACTTTTTCTGCTTTATACGTACAGTGGAACTAATAGTGTTCTAGTTTGCCTCAAAGTATTTTATGATAATCAAATGAGAAAATTCACTGAAAATATTGTTAAAACTGTAAATTACATTGCAAATGCAAGGTTCATATACATGTTAATATCATTTATGAGGGACTTAAGCAAGCCAGGTGTTAAGAAAGGCACTAATTTCCAGTCTTGAAAAATGAATTCTGAATAAGGTTATTATGAAGACTTGGCTAATATATAGGTAGCTGAATTTTCTGCAGAATAAACCTATTTGGTCTATTCCTGTTCATTAGTTACATTCCATAGCATCCCCATTTAGATACTTAGCATAAAAATTGACAAATGAACCATTGTTCTAATTTAATTAGATTTGAAACAATATTTTTAGCACATAATAACTTTCTAATTTGTAAATCTACATTTGGGTTTTTTGAATTACTGTGGGTGAATAACAAAAATGCTTCATAGTTACATAGTGTTTCATAGTTAACTAAACACTTTTGCATATTTTAACTCTTTTTATTCTCTCCAAAACTTCATGGAGCATGTGAAACATTAATTATTACATCTATATTATGTATACTCTAAATCACAGTGTAGGATTCCCAAACTCACACAGTAAGTGACAGAACCTGAGCAGGAACATACAATGGCCAGTCCTCTACCCATTATATATTGGCACCTATCCCTAGTCTCAAAACCCTAATAACTCTGCCCTGACCATCTCAGGTCTCTTAAAATGTTCCAGGCTACTCATGGGCAACACTATAACTAGAGATTTAGGCAGTTCATGAAATTGCTGAGTCACCACCACTCAAATACTGGTAATAGACATCTCTCCTCTCTGTGAAGGGAAGAGATGATGAAAATGCAGTTAGACATCCGGAATTCTACAGATACAGGTTTGATGACAAATGGTCCCTCAGTATCAGAACAAGAAGACACGTTTTTGTGACAACACAATCCCTTCCGTAAAGTCAAGACCATCTTACACTTAGTTATAGCAATTTAATTTCCCCTGGATATTTGCCTGGCCAAGCCAAAGAAGTAAGACAGAGGGCGCAGGTGGGGGAAGGAGGCTTGTGGAGGATTCAAATGATCAAAGTATATCGTGTGCATATGCAAATATGCCAGAATGAAACTCATCAGTCTATAAAGCCAATGCCCATTAAAACAAATGTGGAAAAAAAAGTGAGAAAAAGCAACTGGAAGGGACTGTGTCTTTTATTACTTGACCTTGGGAAGGACATACCATTGTTTCTGTTATGTTCTAACAGATTCACAGAATACCCTTCGTACAACAGGGAAGACTTGACAAGGGTATGGTGACCAAGGCTCGCAGTTATGGGATCATCTCAGAGTCTGGCTACCACAAGTTGGATGAGGATGCAGAATTCACAGATGAAGCTCCTACCAGAATAGGGGAAATGCTATTAGAGGAGGAGTGATGGTTGCCTCTGAATCCCAAGAAAGCGGCAAGATTTTAGCTCTTCTTCCAATATAGCAAAGAAGAGTAAATGAAATTTTCCAGGAATCAGACCTCACACCCATAGTGAAGAGGGGAGTCATTTACCATAGATGTAAGGCCACAACTTTAGGATCCCACGAGGCAACTGGTCCAAAGCCATCTCATAGTGGTAGTGAGAGAACACAGGTCTGGTGGCCTGAGGGCCACTCTTGCTGGATGCAAGGTATTGCAGAGCTGTAAAACAGCTAGCCATTCATGTGCAAGTCATTAGCTCTTTTCCAGTGGATAATGGCAGCTGCCAAAATTTTGAGATGGGTGAGGACTAACTACACCTCTGCAAGCTTGTTATACTTTATAGAATTCAGAACACAGACCTAATTCTTCCCCAGATGAACATTTCTTAGCAAGTCAGCATATAGCAATTCATATATCCTGTACTGTGAATGTGAAGAATTCCAGACTTCTGCCCTTAAAAGATATCCAGTCAGTGCTGCATTAAAAATCTCCTCTAAGGCCAACAGAGCAAACTTTTAAAAATAGTATTATTTTATCATTAGTTATTATATAACAGGAGCTTTGAACTATAACTGAGTTCTATGCTGGGTAATAGCAGTGCCAGTGAGAAAACCCCTGGTGCTGTCCCCTGGAAAAAAGGTTACAAAGCTGATTAGATATTCAAGCAAAAGTGAGATTTCTCTCTACAATATTCCCATCATACCACCCAATTTGCATACTATTAATTTCATCTATGAGAATCCATATTTAATATTCATCTTACTAATTCCTACTTAAAGCCTCTGATGTTGGTGGGAGAGAAAGATAGCTGAAATACTTGTATTTTTCATGTACTGATATGACTTAATAATTCAAAGTGTTTAACCCAGTGCTAGATATAAAGTAAATATTGTTTGTTCAGCTTAAATTGAAAAAAAAATAGGCACCTCTAAAGACAGCCACCCTCAGGTGCTAGGGATGAATTCCAGAATTAGACAACTAATAACTCTAGAATATAGTGGTAACTGATGTACAAATAATATCAGGCCAATGTGATTGTAAGTCAATCACAGGACCCACAGAGGTGCCAATAGTCCAAGCAAGATGACCCGTGGTCAGATGGGCTACAGTGTAGCAAATACCCTGGAGTGCAGTCCGGTGCAGGCCTCCTTCCCCCATGGGGAACTGCAACAGTCTTCCAAAAGCCTGAGGAAAAGCGTGAGCATGGCAAGAAGAGGACCTCTGCAAAGTGACAAAATTAACTTCTCCACTTCATTAGGTTTAGGAAAAACTGCAGTAATCGCTCCAGCAGTGCAAAGTTCTCTCTTAAGTTGTTTGGGAGGCTGACATGCTGCAGTCCTTGATGCTCTCAATTCTGCTTTCCTGAGATTCCTACAGCTCGACCATCCCCTAACCCTACAGCTGTCTATATTATCAGCTTTCAGGTGTGCACCCATTGCCTCAGCTCTTGTTATAATCACTTTATTGAGCTTTAGTTGAGAAGTGACTATGCACGTTCTTTATGCCCTTGAAGTGTTCTTCCCAAATAAATCCTCATGGCCCCTAGTCTCTATGGTAATCAGCAAGTTTCCCACCCCCAGTGACAGCAAATGTGACTGAATCACCCATCTGCTATCTTTCTCTGGCTCTGCCATATTCTGCTTCATGCCCACTTGCAAAGGTATCTCATTTGTTTAGAAACATTCTGCCACCCCTGGTTATTTTTGGCTACTTATCACCATGTACTTCACTGGCTGTCAGTGGAACTGTGGAAACCCCTGGCTCCTAAAGGTCACATGCCACAGATCATGGGCTGGGGCCAGGAGGGGAGGTTGTGGAAGGAGAGAGTAAGTGAAATCTCTAGTACTTGGTGTGTTCCCCACAGGGATGGCTAGTGGTCTGGGGCTGAAGTGGAAGCCTCAGTGTCAGCCCTGGGAGCTCTGCTCACCTGTCAGCAGAAAGGTGCCTCACCCAGAACCGTGAGCACACGCACATGCAGTCCACATAATGTAAAACGTACATTTAAGCTGGATACTTAGTGCACTCATAATGTTCTGCAACCATCTGTATCTAGGCAAAACAATCTCATTCTCCCTTGAGAAGATTCCACACCCAGTTCTCCCTCTCCCTAGCACCCAGCCACTATCCTTTTGCATTGTGTTTCTATGGATTTGCTTGTGCTAGATATTTGCTATAACTGTAATCACACAGTAAATATCAGGACTTATGTAGCTGGCTTATTTTACTTAGCATTATATTTCAAAAGTGCATTCATATAGCATGCATCAGAACTGAATTCATTTCTGTTAATTGGTATATCATGTTTGTATTAATTTATGTGGTACACTGTTACAGCTTATAGCTACACATCCTCCCTAATGCTCCATGTGCTGTTAAGGCTTTTGGAAGAAGCCTGGATCCTGTCGGCAGGTGGGGCTTGGTCAGGGGAGGTGTCATTGGGGGTGGGCGTGACCCCAAGGTGGTCTCCCTGCTCTGCTTTTCCCTTTGCTCTCTGCTCCCTGCTGCCATCACACAAGCAGCTCCACTCCCACCAAGCCACTTTTGCTTGGCACCAGCCACGACACAAGAACAGAGACTTCTGAAACCGTGAGCCAAAATAACGCTTTCCCTCCTCGTTAAGTTGTGACAGGTACTGCACCTCAGCAAGGCGAAAGGAATGGAGATATACACGGTGCAGTGATAAATGTATACATGTGTAAAATCAAATAAGATAGTGAGCATTTCCATCTCTTCAAATATGTTCTCTTCTATGTGTTAGAAACTTTCAAACTCTCCTTCTCTAATCATTGTGCAATACATAATCTAGAAATTGTTATCTCATGTGCTCTGAAACAGTAGAGCCAATTTCTCCATCAGACTATGTAGTTTGGCACCTGCCTTCCAACCTGTCTCTATCCGCCCTGACTCCTACCCTCCCTACCTTCCATTGTCCACTACTCTGCTCTTCACCCCCATGTGGTCAGCATCCATAACTTCTACAAAGGCATGAGAACATATGGTATTTGTCTGTGTCTGGCTTATTTCACTTAACATCTCTCTAGTTCCATCTAAGTAGCTGCAAGTGACAGATTTCCCCCTTTTGGTGGTTGAATACTATTCCATTGTGTACATACACAACCTTTACTTATTAATTGTTGTGAATAATGCTGCAATAAGCAAGGACATGTCATTATCACATTAACATAGCAACATCAGTTCATTTGGATGTATATCCAGGAGAGTATGACCAGATCATATAGCAGTTTTATTTCTAGTTTCTTCAGAAACTTCCATACTGTTTTCCATCATGACTGCACTAACTGATATTCAAACTAACAGTAGGAGTTTTCTTTTCTCCTACTATTTGTTCAGTAGTATGTTATTCTTTGTCTTTTAGATAATAGCAATTTGAACTTGTAGCTTTTATTTACACTTCCCTGATGAGTAGTGATGTTGATTTTTTTTTTTATAAACTTGTTACCTTTCTGTAGGTCTTCTTTTTAAAAATGTCTATTCTTGTGCTTTCTCACTTTTAAATTAGATTGTTTTTGTTGTTCTATGTTCCCTACACATTATGGGTATTAATCTCCTGTCCAGTTTGCAAATCTTTTACTCCCATATGTAGGTTGTCTCTTCACTGTACTTTTGTTTTTGCTTTTGTTCTTGCTGTGTAGAAGCTTCTTAGTTTGATATTTTCTTCCTCTTGTTTTGTTTTTGTTGCTTTTGCTTTTGGGGTCATATTTTTTAAAATCTTTGCCTATATCAAAGTTTTGAAGTATTTCCCTTATATTTTCCTCTAGTAGTTTCAGAGATTCAAATCTTCTATTTTGAGTTGATTTTTTCATATTGTGAGAGGAAGGAGACTACTTTCCTTATTCTGCATATGGATAACCAGTTTTCCTAAACCACTTATTGAAAAGATGCTCTTTCCCTCACCATATGTTCATAGCATCTTTGTTGAAAATTCATTGGCTATAAACATATGGGTTAATTTCTGGATTTTCTATTCTGTCCCACTGATCTGTGTATCTATTTTCATGTCAGTAGCACAGTATTTTGATTACTGTAGATTTGTAAGCTGTTTTGTCAGATATTGTGATACCTCTACATTTGTTCTTTTGGTTCAGGATTACTTTGATTTTTTTTCTCTTTTTGTTATCCCATATGAATTTTAAAATTTTCTACTGCTGTGAAGAATAGCATTGGTATTTTAATGGGCATTGTGTTGAATCTATAGATCACTCTGGGAAGTACGAATATTTTTCTAATATATGAGCATGGGATGCCTGACTATTTTTTGTGTCATCTATAATTTTTCATCAGTGTTTTATAAGTTTCATTACAGCAACATTTTACTTTCTTGGTCACATGTATTCCTACATATCTTTGTAGCTATTGTAAATCAGATTACTTTTTTGTTTCTTTGTTGGTATATCAAAATACTGCTTTTGTATGTTGATTTTGTAGCCTGGATCTTTATTATTTGTCAGGTATGACATTGTTTTAGTGAAATCTTAAGGCGCTTCTCCATTGAAGATCATGTTGTCTGCAAACAGGGATAATCTGACTTCATTTTTAAAAACTTGTATGGTTTTTAATTCTCATGCCTATATACTCTAGCTTTCAGCACAATGTTGAATAAAAGTGATGAGATCAAATGTCTTTGGTTTGGAACTTTATTTTTTTAATGACTGAATAATATTCCATTGCATGTATATACTACATTTTGTTTATCCATTCATCTATTGATGACGCTTAGGTTGTTTATACATTTTGGCTATTATGGATTCTGCTTCTATGAATATTCCTATTGAGTGTTTGTTTGATTACTGTTTTTTATTCTTTTGGGTATATACAAAAGGGAGAAAGTGCTAGGCTCTGTGGTATAGTTCTGTGTTTAAGTTTTGAGGAGTCATCAAGCTGTTTTCCAAAGCAACTATATGTTACCTTCCAACAAGCAATGCATAAGGGTTCCCATTTCTCTATAGCCTTGCTGTTCTTTGCTATTTTCTTGTTTTTAAAAACATGATTGTTCTCTAACATTATTATAATCTTAGTAAGTACAAAGCAGTATATCACAGTGGGTGGCTTTAACTGTATTTTCATAATGATTAATTATATTGAACATTCTTTCATGTGCTTGATTATGTGTATGACTTCTCTGGACATTCAGGTGTTTTACTTCTTGAGGGAGTCAGAATTGAACTCAGGGCCTTTTACTTGCCAGGCAGGCACTGTGCTGCTGAACTACATCCTCAATCCTATGTTGTTCATTTTTAAATTGGGCTTCATAGTTCTATTTCAAGGGGTTTTTTCATATATATAGCAGACACAAGAACCTTACTAGATAAATGTTTTGCAAACATTTGGTCCCAGGCTGTGAGACTCTCTTGATAATGCCCTTTTCTATATAGAAGTTTTTAATTTTTACTAAGTCTAATTTATCTTTTTTTATGTTTTTGGCATCAACTCTAGGAAATCATTGCCAAGTACAGTACCATGAAGATTTATGATTTCTTCTAATACTTTCACAGTTTTAGTTTTATATTTAGGTTGTTCCATTTGGAATTAATTTTCATATATGATTAATAGAAGACCATGTCCATTCTTTTGCAAGTAGAGGTCCAGTAGTCCCAGAACCATTTGTTAAAGACAGAGTCATACTAATATTTATAAGACAATTCAAAGGTCTCTGAATAGCTAAAATAATCTTGAAAAGGGAGACCAAAGTTGAAGGACTGACATTTTCTGCAGTGAGATGGATGCTTATGTCCCGTTCCCAAATTCATATCTTGAAATGCTAACCACTGAGGTGAGGAAGTTCCCATTTGATAATGGGAACTTTGAAAGGCTATTAGGTTGTAAGAGAAAAAGTTCATGAATGGAATTAGTGTCCTTCTAAAAGATACCCCAGGTAATTCCTTACCCCTTCCAGCATGAGAAGTTATAATGAAAAGAAATTTATCTTTATAAAATCGAGCCCTAATGAACACTGAATCTGATGGCACCTTGGACTTTCACACCTCCAGAATGTGAAAGACAAATTTCTGTTATGTCTGAGCCACCCAGGCTGTGACATGTTGCTACAGTAATTGAAACACAATAAAACTACTCCATTTTTCAAAATTTACTACAGACCTACAACAATCAAAGCAGTGTGGTATAAGAATAGGTACATAAAACAAGGTATAAAACAGAGCTCACAAATAAATGCAATAGGAAAAGCAATTCTGAGTAACAAATGAAAGGCAGGGTTTGTCATGATTTCAGATGTGAAGTTATAATACAAAATTACAGAGATAAAACAGCATAGTAATAGAAAAAATAAAAACAAAAACAAGCATAACAGACTGCGGCTCTGTCCTTGACAAAGGGACCAAACAGTTTTGCTTGAGCAAATATATCTTCTTTAACAAATGCTGCTGGGAAAACTAGTCTCCCTACATGGGAAATATTGAATGTAGACCCATAACTTTCACCTTGCACTAAACTAAAATCAATATGGATCAAAAATCTAAATATTAAAACAAAAACAATCTGCTAGAAGAAAAAAAAATAAGTAAAACTCTTGAAGATATAGGCATAAACAAAGATTCTGAACAGAACCCCAGTTGCACAACAGATAATACCTAGAATCAACAAATGGGATCACATTAAACTAAAAAGCTTCTGTACAGCAAAGGAAACCATAAAAAGAGTGAAAAGACAGCCTATAGAATGGGAAAAATTCTATCAGCTACTCCTCAGACAAAAGACTAATATCCATAATATACAAAGAACACAAAATATAGACTCCTCTCAAATTTAAAGACCCAATCAAAAATGGGCAATTGAAATAGACAATAAATATATGAAAAAGTGTTCAACATCATTGGCCATTGAAGAAAAGTATGTTAAAATAACACTGTGATTCCGTACACTTGAGAAAGAATGTCTATCATCTAGAAAGCATCCAATGACAAATGCTGAAGGGGCTGGAAGCAGGGGGGAAATGTGGGAGTGTAAATTACACAACCAACATGGAAATCTCTTTAAAAAATAAAAATAGAAATTCTATTTGATAGAATGGAATAGAATAGATAGCAGTTGCCCTCTCAACTATCTCCCTCAAAGTATTAAAGACATCATACCATAGAGATGTATGCATACCCACATTTATAGCAGTGCAATTTATAATAGCTGAATACTGGCAGCATCCAATATGCCCATCAAGAAATCAGTGGGTAAAAAAATGTAGCATTTATACACAATGGTGTACTACTCTGCCACAAAGAAAGATAAACAAGTCATTTGCAGGAAAATGAGTGTACCTTGAGACCATAATGTAAAGTAAAGCAAATCAAACACACAAACTTAAATATTACATGGTTTCTTTAGTATGAAAAACCCAAATTATAAATAAAGTGCAAATTAAAAGACAGACAGTATGAAAAAAAGAAAACAAAATGTTATTGTAACCCAGTATGGACTGTGTATCTCAAAGTGTGTATTGATTTAGTAAAATTGTCCTGTGGCTTTTATACATTTTTGACCTGTTACCCTGTTAATCTTTATTTATAGTAACTAACTTGATAAAGACTTCTAAAATAAATAAAAGAATCTAATTTGGGGAATTTTTTTTTTAAAGGGGGATGGAGGAAAAGGGGAAAAGAGAATTGAGATGCGTTATACAGGTTTAACAGTTCCCACAGTGAATATAGTCACTACTTTGCAAACATATACTCATAAAAAGAAAAAAATCATTTAAAAAGAAACAAAACAAAAAAGAATGAAGTTGGATTCCTTATTCATATCGTACATAAAAGTAACTCAAATTGGGCCATATTTTGAATTATTTTATGTGTTTATTTAATATATAAATATATTTGATATTTATTTTATATGCAATACTATACTGTTTATGTCCATATAGCAGTTATACATACTATACATATACATACACTGTTTTAAAATATGTATATATTTGACCTAAAACTATGAAACTTTTCCACAGAACAAAACATTGTGATCTAGAGTTAATCAAAAACTTCTTAGGTATGACACAGAAGTACAAAGGACCAAAAAAATAGGTAAACTGGACTTCATCTGTTATGGTTTGTGTCTAAATCTCATGCAGTCATAGGGCTTTTTCAGAGGTGACTGAATCTAGAGTGGGTGATTGATTCATGGTGCAGTGCTGGGATTAAGGGTGCTAAGATTAAGGGTGGGTGATTGCTCCAGTCTACTAATTGGATTGGCACTACCCTAATCCCAGTAGAGACTAGATGCAATATGAAGGACAGAAGGAGGCTGGCCTTACTCTCTTGTTGCTTTTGCTGTATTTTGCCACCATGAAATGTTACCCTGCTGCCATACCACCCTGCCTTGGAGACACCCAATTATGGACTGAAATCTCTATAAATTGTGAGCTAAATAAACCTTTCCTCCTTTAACTTTGGGCATTGGATATTTTGTCTCACTGATGAGATAACTAACTAAGGCTTCATCAATTTAGCAACTTAGGACAATTTTATCTCAAAATAATAAACAAAGGGCTGGAGATGTTGCTCATTGTGAAGGCCTTGGGTTCAATCTTCAGTACAAAAAAAAATCATTCCACTATGATTCAAAGACAATCTACAATAAGGGGAAAGATCAATACAGAGAAGGGGAGAAAATATTTTCAAATAACATATATGATAAGGGACTTACGGGTAGAATATGTAAAGAACTCTTACAGCTTGACAGCAAAAAGACGAATGATCTAATTCAGAGAATGAGAGAGTAACAATCAAAGCCAGTCATCTTTCTGGAAAGTAGAGAAAAATGAGTACTAAACAACAGCAATTGTAGTCAGAAGCATGAGGAAGTCTTTTGATGTATGATGGGTGTGAAGCTGGAATGGCATGAAGTGTATAGTTTTTGAAAAAAAGAAAAAGAGAGGACAAATGAAGACAATTATCCAAGGGGAAGATGCATAGAATAATGTCTTAATTACTTTTCTTGTTGCTGAGACAAAATGCCCACTGTCCACATATTAAGGGAGGAGAGCTTTAGTTTGGCTCACAGTTTGTAGAGGTTTCAGTCCATAGCTTGGTCAAAAGGCAGGGTGGCACGGCCAAAGGCACGGCAGAAGAGAAACAATCCACAATAAAGCAGACAGTAAGCAGTGAGCTACAAATCTTCCTTTCCCTTTTATTCCATTCAGGCAAAAGTCCTTTGGGTGGTGCCACCCACACTCAGGGTTGGGCTTCCATTATCTACACCTAGAAGTATGCTAAAACAATTTAGTTATCACACACCCTTAGTCAATATTCACACACCCTCATCCAGCACACACATCCATGATCCACCAACCTACACAAAGCCTGCCTATAAGCAAAGGAAACTTTGAGGAGACATCTAGATACAAGCTATAACAAATGGGCAGAGATGCAGATTACCAAATTGATAAATTCTGTTGAAAATTTAGGAGGAGAAACTTATATCTTAATACTAATGAAGATAGGCATCATCTCTTAGAAGAGCTTTTCTCCTCTTAAAATGGTCAGTCAATACTGCATTATGTCACTGATACCACAGTGATCTGTGTCTCCAGCCAGAATGAAATGGTCCGTATTCTAAAGGGAAGAGTAGTGTTTTTTGCCTGGTAGTTGCCCATGGAAGGTTTATGCTGGAATTAGATGTAATGAGTGGGTTACCAAATACATTGAACCATATTGGTATGTCAAAAATATGAGGTCTTTCAAAATAACAGACACATTAGTAAATTAATAAGACACATGAGTTCATGTAAGAAATGATTATTTAGACTTTTTGCTTTAATATTATATTATATATCTGTAATATTATACAAAGCTTGGAACAATGTCTGGCATTGAGTAAGCAATGCTGATAGTTTAGCAGTTTCTAAGAGTAAGTTAGTGATTATGGGGAGTGGCTGGAGCTGGAGATGGATCACATTTGTGGGGCTGGAGCAAGGCTGGTCCCAAGAACAAAGCACGCCCAAGGTGAGCCAAGTGAACAAGCTACTGAAGTCAGAGAACACCAAGCCCTGAGGCAATCCAAGAACAGGTTGTTAGGCAGAGAGGTGTCACATGATATTAACCTACTGAACGTATAAATAAATGCGCTGTGGTGGTTGAGCAGTTTCTTCCCTCCCATCTGGAGAGAGGATTCCACCTGATCCCAGCTTTCTGTATCTTGTATCTTGTCTTCATTTTTTCACGTCACTGCCCTTCCTGGTCCTCACCCCAGGAAGTTCAAGAGCCATGCGTGTCTAGGCAAGTGATATGTCTTTGGGGGGAATGGCTGAGGTGAGGTATCCATAACTGCTCTGGGAAGGTTATGAAGAACCTGTTCTTGATCTCTAAGCCATGTCACTATATTGCTGGGTGTCCGAGAGCTGGATGTTCTCAGGATGCGTGGAACAGCAGAGGAATATGGTCACCAAACTTTCTCTTATCACAGCTGGGTTGCTCTGGAAGAGATAGTTGACCTGATTTCCTGGTGCAAGACATAGTGAACTGGTAGAGCTACAGGCCTCTGTGGACATGAATGAAATTATACCCTCTCTCCAGTGGCTAAAAATGATATGAATAGCTTCTTATGAAATTTCCAGGGACCACAGGACTTAAGAGTTTCTCACCTTGTTTTTGCTAAATAAATTGTACCATTAGCTTTTCCTTTGTCATCAGTTTTCTTCTCATACACAGTGACTGGAATATTTGGAGGTGAAGGAGCAGTGGACCATGGAGTGGACGTCCCTATAGCTTGGGTAAGGTCTTGCTCCTGGCAACAAAGGATATATCTCCATAGTGTTGCTGTTCCTTCTCTCCACAGAGGTTACATAAGGCAGTCTTTCTGCCCTCCTTTTCGACTGTGGCTGATGCACAGGCATCTGTGCCGAGAGCAGACCAAGTCCTAGGGGAAGCTCCCTGCATTAAGGAGATACATTGTGTGAAGAAAGCCAAGTCCCAGATGTATTTATACACCTTTCCAATAAACTGAGGCTAATGGGCTCTTCTTTGAAGAAGCTAAAAAGAAAAGTCTCAAGAGAAGGGAAAAATTAGGTACCCCGGAACATCTTTTCAAACAAGAGGAGAAATTGGTTCATATCTTGAAGCAAAGAATTTTAGCTTCCAAGGTTATCATCTCTCCCACTGTGAAATAAATATGGGGCCACCAGAGATAGCAAGAAGACACTTAGTCCAGGAAGGTACCTAAACACTCATCTGAAAAACATGTGCTGATGACCTTTAGTGATACTAAATTATACAATAAAAAGATGGGAAGTAAATGCCCTTAATTTAAAGGCTCCACATTTTGTTCACCCCTGCTGATACCAGACCCTCTTTTTTCTGAACTCAACTGTTGGCGGTTCATGAGTTATGACATTATTTGTCATTTCTCTCAGTGAACTGTTAATGAAGATCGCTAAAATTCAATTTGAGGGTGGGAGTTACTACTGTATACTGTTGTTGATGATGGATTATGGGACTTAAAGGAGTGTCCACATTTTAACTTTTTTAAGTGTACAAACTATCAGAAAGAAATGGCCTCAGTAACATGTTAACACAGAAAAGACAAAACATCATCTTGGCAAAATAGCTATTTATGATACTTTGTCATCATCTCATAGACAAAATAGGCTGAAAATCTTATCCTCTAATTTGAAAGGCTCCCCAAGGAAGAATGCAATGGACCTGGGTGGACAAAATATATTACTGCTTCTTAGGTAGCAATACTGACAGCCAAACCTCTGAAGAGCTTCAGAGACTTTAACCAAACCTTTTTTCTTTCCCTGTGGGGCAGAGCTGGATTATATTTCCCAGGTTTCCCCTTGTACTTATGATCCTGTGACTGAACTCAATGTGAATGTGATCGACAGTAATGTGTGACATGCTCTCCTCATAATCTTTCAGGAGTGATATGCACTGTGCCCCTTCCTCACCACACTTTTCTCTGTGGAAACCACACTTTGAAGATGGCCGTGCTAGAATGTGGACTAGCCAAGCCTCTGAATGATTGAACAAAAGATTTTTCCAACAGAATTTTAGATATTTATTTACTTTCTTATTGGTCAGACAATATATCCTACAACCAAAGTTCAAGGAGAAAAGGTTCATTTTCGCTCACAGTTTGTAGAGGTTTATGTCCATAGTCAGCTGACTCCATGGCAGGGCAGCATAGCAGAGGAGCGTGGATGAGGAGAAACAGCCCATGGGAGGGTAGACAGCAGGCAGATGTGAGCCTTTCTTTCTATTTTATCCCATCTCGACTACAGGCCTATTGGATGGTGCTACCTACACACAGAATAGGCCTTCCCATTATCCACACCCAGAACTAATCAGTGGACTAATCCAGTTACCACACACTCTAACCTCAATATCACACACCAATAGTCCAGTGTCACACACTCATGATCCAGACACCTCCTAAAAATCCCACCCATGAGTGCACAAGGCTTTGGTGGGACATCTACATACAAGCCTTAACAATGGGTGGGGAATAATCTATGACTGGGTTAAACTTTGAAGGCATAGGAATTTATCTCTATTATTAGTGGCTACCATTACCTTTGCTTTTAAAAGTGCTTGAGAATATGGGCTTTGGTGTGCCCATACTGATTTCAAAAAAATAACAATTTTTATTCCTTTCTGAGTCTTTGACACTTTGGCCATCACTTCCCAATTCCTTCCCTTCTAATGCCTCCCACTCTCATAACCACTCACTCTTTGCTTCTGTGACTTCCATTGTTTTAGATTGTGCATGTAAGTGAGATCACACAGCACTTAGCCTAGTGTTCTCCAGTTCATCCACAGTGGTGCAAATGACAGGATTTCTCACTCTCTAAAGGCTAGATAGTATTCCACTGGGTATATAATGCCTTGATGGACACTTGGCTTGATTCATAATTTAGACATTGTGACTAGCACTCCAGTGAACGTGGGTGAAAAGTCTCAATAAATAGACTTTAAATCTCTCAAGTGAATACCCCGAAGTAGGATTACTGGATCTTATGCAAATTCTATGATGAATTTAGCAAATAATTGAACATTAAATTTTGCTAACTTGGGTGTGGTGGCACATACCTGTAATACCAGCGCTCAAGAGCCTGAGGCAGGAGGATTATGGAGTTGCAGGTTAACCTGACTACAGACTGAAGTCAAAGACAATCTGAAGTACTGTCTCAAACTAAACCAAAGTAAATACATAAATTCTGCTGAAAGGGTAAATCTCAAATATTTTGTTGACTAAATGTTATTTGAGATAATGAGTATGCTAATAAGCTTGATTTAATGTTCTACATGGTACTAAAATCGTAGCACCAATTTGCACCCCATAAATAATCTACAACTATAATTTGTTGATTAAAACATCATGGAGAACATGAGTTTGGCATCATACAGATCTAAATGGGAAAGCTATTCTGTCAGCTTAGCCATGTGAACCTGAGCAAACTCCTGGGTCTCCCTGAGTGCTGATTCTCCTGTCTCTAAACCCACATCTTAGCTCATTGATAGAGACCACATTAGTCAAGTGCTGGCAGATGCTGGGCACAAAGTAGGCCTCATTTTCCTCTAAAAGTTTATTCCATTCAAGATGTAGGTGCCAACCTGGCTCAAGAGATTTTTCCAAGGTGTGGGAACCAGCATGTGGAAATCCAGACATGAAGGCACAGAGCCGAGTCAATAGATGTCTACCTGTAGTGCCTTCCTTCAGTGCAAATCTTTTAAACTAGAAGCCTATGGGTTGAATTCTACCCTTACTATGTTTTCTTTGATTTTTTTTTTTTTTTTTTTTTTTGAGACAGGGTCTCACTGTGCAGATCATGCTGGCCTTGAGCTCATTTTGTAGCTCAGGCTGGTCTCAAACTCACAACAATCCTCCTGGCTCAGTCTCCCAAGTGCTGGGATTACAGGCATGCACCACCACACGGGTTCTTTGATATTTTTAGTGTTAAGTTTTTAAATTACTTGCCAATATTTTATTTTATTTTATTTTATTTTATTTTGGTACTGGGGATCGAACTCATGACCTTGCACTTGCCAGGCAGGCACTGTGCCACTGAGCTATATCCTCCGCCCTTTGCCAATATTTTAAAATCACCCTGGAAATCTAATTTCTGTTTTTTCTAAAACAACTGAATCACCTGGAATGCTTGGCCTGCCTCCCCAACTCAGGGAGCAGAGCAAGGCTGTAGTGGGGTGTGGGGCATGCCATCTCCAGCTGTCCCAGTTTCTAAAGGAGCTGCCTGGACTTTACTACCTGTTGGATGCTGGAGAAACCTGAATTTGCAACCCTGGGGCTTTAGTCTGATGACAAAGATTGAAAACCTCCATCCAGTCTTGTAATCACCCAGGATTTTGTCTATAATGTAATTTAACCCTTACAACAAACTTACGGACAAGGTACCCTTACAATTCCTGTTTCTTCAAAGAAAAATTGAGGCACAAGAAGGTCAAATAACTTACCCAAGGTCATGCAGTAAGAAATTAGAAGATAGGATGAAAACCCAGCATGTCTAACTCCAGAATTGGGTCCTGAAACTGAGAGATATCCCATATGGCTGATATTATCTAGACCCCAGTGCTATAAACTTTGAGTAGAGAAAGAAGAGAGGAAGATGGGGAGAGATGGGAAGAAGGAGGACAGGCAGAGGGAGAAAGATACCCTCTTCTACCAAGTCCTTCTGGTAGGCAGCTTGTAAGAGTTCACTGCCTAAATACAGGAAAAGCTACATGAGAGTTCACTTCTGAAATCAATTCTTGGGGAAATAATCCAGAGGATCCCAGCGACTTAGTAGATGAAAGTTAATTACCTATGACTCTGATGAGGTAGAGAAAGTTCCAAATGAAATGGAGAGAAAACCAGATTCTGACAAAAGAAATATCTGCCAGATTCCTCTTTTTCCTATCTTCACAGGAAGAAATAAATGCATTGTTAAGACGTCCCCAGATTCCTTTTTTCTGCAGGAAGGAAGTAGTTTCTGACTAATTTATTTGTGGCTTCTTTATTTATTATGACATCACTAGTTAAGACCTCAACTATGAGAGAGAAAAAACAAACCCAGTACCCATGAAGCAGCCTTATTTGGGATAGTGACCACCTGGAGATCCCCTGAGACAGATAATGTTAATATTATCACTGCATAGTTAGCTACCGGAAGCCCTGAAGTGCCAGAAGTTTAGCAGACTTCTCTGGGCTCAATATTTGTCCAGGTATTCTGGCTCTTTCCCAGTGTTCTAGCTCTGTCTCTCCAAGTTGCCAGTAATAATCCCTGTGTTGCTATGCAGACTGTGTAGTTATTGCTCAAGAACTAAAAAACATTTTTATTAGATTTGAATTTCATGACAACTCTATGGCATAAAGACAATCAATTTATCTAATTTTTAAAGATTACACTTGAGCCTAAGAGAGATGACTAAACATACTGTAGGTCAAGAAATAGAGAGTAACAGGGGAATAAACCCAGTTCCCCTGAGTCCCACTGCAGTGAGTCTCCTATAACATTAACTTCCTCTGTAGCACTTTCTCCCTAAAGTCTAGATATTTGGGGCTGTTTCAGAGGGCTGAACACAAAGTAGTACTACCAGGAAGTGTCCTTGGGGGAAGAAAAATCATTTACTTTCTAGGTGGGTAGTCTGAAAAGAAATAAGATCCAGGAACCTGGAAATAGCAAGCAGGAGGGTAGTGTTGTAAAAACCTGGCGAATTCAAGACTGAGTTCTATAGGAAAGTTATATAAACAGCCAGTGGAAAGTAAGCAGGATCAGAGAAAAATTCTAAGCATCACTTAGGATCACCTTGGCTGCCTTTGACAGTCACCAACCACAAAGACTCAGCAAAGGTGGATTTATTTCTCTTATATAACAGGTCAGTTGGAAATAGGAAGTACAGAGCTAGTACCACAGCCACCTCAGCGCCTTACCTTTCTGCTGCTCCCTCCTTACCCTGTTTCTTCAGCTTCAGAAACTCACCCACAGGGAGTCATCTCTGGCCCCTGGATGGTGCAGCTCCTTGACATATGCTCTCAAGGTGTATACACACACACACACACACACACACACACACACACACACACAGAGAGAGAGAGAGAGAGAGAGAGAGAGAGAGAGAGAGAGAAGACACCTAGCCCCCTGCAGTTGCTCGCTTCATGGCAGTTCCTTGCCAGGCTGCACACACTTCTATCACTATTTGTTGCTGGGCTATTCCAGACAAATACAGCACTGGGAGTATTAGTATTCAGTAGGCATTTGCTTGGATTATCATAGCAGAATAGAACCTACCCGCGGCGTGGAGAGCATGGAATATATGCAGACAGTTGGAATATTTCATTTCAGCCTGGAGGGTGATCCCTTGGATAGTGCTGAGAATGGCTCTGGGAGAGACTGAAGCAGCCACTCCAGAGTCTCTGCCCTGGGCAATCCTGGCAGGTTTTCAAGGTATCCCAGTCCTTTAGTAATGGATTTGGAGTTCCCCTACCTCCTACGTGGGTTATGGTGAGGGGCTAGGAACACTTGCAGTTAGTTCTTCATGCGGAAGAAATGGCTTTGCGGTACATGTGATGGCTTAAAGAAGGAGGTAGCGGGAGATTTGGTTAAACGGTGCCTGTACATCTCTGGCTATGGAAGAATGACATGCATGAATGATCCAGGAAAGCCTTTTTCTCCACTATGGGCTTTGGTAAGTAACCAGAGCCCACATTTCACCAACTTGCCCCCTTGTCTAAGGATGACTAGCATTTCTGTCTTTTCAGGATATAGCAGGAGTTTCCATTTGCATGTGATCTAGTTCCAGCGACTCTTATACTAACAAATCCTTTCCTCATTCTATGCCATAATAAATTGAGGGGCCTGAATACTCTATATATTTCTTTTACACTCAACAAAGACATCATCTATTTGATCATGTATGTTCATTTCTAATTTTTTCAGGACTTTAAGCATGTAAAATAGTCAGCAAGCAATAGGTGTTAAGTACATATGTGTAACTTTTCATCACTATAACAAAATACCTGAGAAAACATTAAAATTTTAAGGTAGGAAAGATTTAGTTTGGCTCAGTTTCAGAGGTCTCAGTGCATGGTCAACTGCCGGGGCAGTAAATAGGCAGAATATCACGGCAGAAGGTTATGATGGAGGAAGCTGCTAATCTCATGGTAGAGAGCAGGTGGAAAGAGAACCAGAAAAAAGAGGCCAAGGACAAGATAGACACTTCAAAGGTGTGTCCCCACTGACCTACTTCCTCTGACTAAGACTTACCTCCTAGAAGCCCATTTAGCTGTGAACTCATCCATGAGTTAGTTCCTCGATGAAGTCAGCACTTTCATGATTGAATCAGCTCTCTAAACCCCATCTCAGAACAGCGCTGCAATGGGATCAAGGCTTTAACAAGTGAATCTTTGGTGGACAGTTCATATTTAAACCATAACAACATTTATGTGTTATATATTACATGTAATATGGTATTATATCTTATATATCATATATATATAAAACATACATTGCCATGGTACTGTCTTTTACTGTCTTTTCTCTTCATAGTAATTGCATAGGTTTTCCTCCACTGCTCTGTCCTGTTTTCTGCTTCAGGTGATATCCTCAGAGCAGATCCTCCTGCTTGAGATGCAGTTATTTCAAAACCTACTAGATGAAGTAATTATTGTATTTTAGTATGTTTAATTATGTTTGAGAACACCTGGACAAATTTTAGAATGCAATCTAGTGTTATTAAAAATACATTTCTAAGTCATTCAGAGACTCATATTTTCCCCTTGTTTCCAAATTATTGAAGAAGGTGTGATTTGAACTTGTCACGGGCCATACATTCTATAAATAAAGATCCTGAGCTTCTATGGATGCAAGTTCAGTAACATAAGCACAGTTTTTCCAATGATTTATGTTCTATAGAGCAGTATTTCTTTGAATATACTGTAGGTAGATTTTGGTGGAGGCCTTTCTTTCATGTGCAAAGATGTGGGTTTGAGTCCCAGTACCACACACAAACAAAAGACTTTTAGTAAAAGAAAAGGTATTGTACTTTAGAGGGGTTTATATAAATGAGCTCTCCAGTAATATAGCTTTCCTAATAATCTGCTCCTTACAAAATAGTCCTACAACACTGTTAAATTCAGTTACAGTTCCCAAATATTCATGGGCATTGTAAACAGATGCTGCAGTCTCGCTCATGGACAGCTTACCACCTTGCTACACTGCCTGTGCCCAGCCACCTCCCACACATCCTTCCAGGGCCCAACCAAATACGAACTGCAGCCCACACTGATGGCTCTCCTCGTCAATTCTGTCTTTAGGTTTTTCTTCATTCCAGGAAGTCCATTTTAACATACAATATTCAACCTCAGCTCTACTCATCTGTGATGGGTAATTTATAATTTTATTATAAAACTTCATCTTTTATTGTATGAGTATACACATTTATGTTCTAATTAATAATACAGAATAAATTCATTGAGATTTTTTCCTGTATTAACTCATTTAATCTTCTCTATAACTCTTAAAGTATGCACTGTTTTTGCTGTTTTATCAGATGAATAGATACATGGAGAGCCTAAGTAACTTTTCCTAGATCACATGAGAGTAGGCTAATTCATCCATTCTTTCTGCAGTCATTAAATATTTATTTCTGGAGATGTAGTATTGATGTGAGGTACTGCATAACTGTTTGTTCTTGTGCAGGGGTAGAAATTTATAGTTTTGAAGCTATAACTAAACCATAGTGCTGGCTGCACAGGGCTTGCCAGACATGTGCTTGTTGACTGACTGAATCAATGTGACTTACAATGTTGGATATTACAGGTGACTTTTAACTTGCTACAGAAGAATTTCTGCCATTAATTTAATGTTAAGCTAAGGTAAAATCCTTAGAAACCACATACTCTCTGACATCTGCCCTTTGTCCCTCAGCAAGATTGGATAGCCACATGGTGCAGTGGAAGAATTTCCACCTCCTCCAGGAACAATTTGATTTAGCATTAAAAATCCACTTTCAAACTAAAATGTCCCCATCCTGCTCTTTGTTTTATAACTGCATATTGTCCTCAATGCAGTGAATGTCTGCATCCCTCTGTCCAGCTGCCTACCACTGGGAACCTTCTTCCTAGAGTATTTCATAGTTTGTCAAACATTGTTTCAGTTCTTAGCTTGCTTACAGTCAAAGATTAGTATCTGCTAAGATTTTTTGTGGAGGGTCAAGCATATTGCTCAGTGGTGGAGATCTTTCTTGCATGTGCAAAAATGTGGGTTTGAGTCCCAGTACCACACACACAAAAAAAGACTTTTAGTAAAAGAAAGATATTGCATTTTACAGGGGTTCATGTAAATAAGCTCTCCAGTAATATAGCTTTCCTAATAACCTGCTCATTACAAAATAGGTAAAGTACAAATTCCAGACTACATAGTGAAGGAAATATAGCTGGGTTTGGTTTTAGTGCCCTCTAACTTTCCCAAACCCAGTCACTAACTAGGTTTACATTGACTTCTCTGTCAAAGAATTTAAAGAATGAGACAGAGTCTAGTTGTCAAAACTTCCCCTCACTATTAATTAAATGAAAGTGATTATAGCTTATTGTCAAAGCTGTGATTAAATGGCAGAATAGTGTTACAGTTGATAATAAAATACAGACCTCTTCAGTACCCTGATAGTTTCAGCAGCTCATACAATATATTATTGCTATATTTAAAATACATTTCAATTTGAGAAATTCTGATAGAGACAGAAGGTCTTTGAACTCCTCCTTGTGAACCAAAGTGAGGCACACCTCTAACATAAGAGATATATATATTGCTACAGTGCCTGAGGGCTTCTACTGCAGGAAAAGCAAAGAAAACCAGGGAAGGATGTGATTGTGAGACTAGGATTGAAACAGTACGTAAAATATGAGCAATGCGCACCGACTGCACTGGCTTTGTGTCACTTACTTGCTTTGCCTTGTCTCACCCTTTAGGGGCTGACTGAGGACCATCCAATACATTTAGAAGCCCCAGAAGCCTCAGCTCGTGCCTCAAGTGTAAGCGTTCATGGATGAACAACACAGAAATGTCATGGCTTCTGCTGAGTAAAAGTTGAGGATCAGTGCAGAGAACTAGATCTGATTTCCTTTGCCCGTGAGTACATCTCTGCAACCAGACCCAGGCTGTGGCTGGAAGACCAGACCTCCAGAGGTATAATTTCTGAAAATGATGAGCTGTTATATTAGCATTTTTCATGACTTATAAAATACAAAACTGGAGAATAGAGGTCAAAATGCATTACGCTTCAATCAGGAAATTCTCATTTTAAAAACATTGAATGGAGAATTTTTTTCTCACAGCATAAAACATCATTAAGCATCAGATGCCCCCAATAAACAAGGAAGTACTATACAATTGAGCTTTTATAATGTGTACCATGCTTGTGGTACATGCTATAGATTATTGTTTAAGAATTAAAATATAGCTTATAAACCTACAGAATTTATATTGTAAATGCCACTGGAACAGACCCCTTAGAGAACAAATAAAGCAGAATATAAAAATAGGAAACGCTACATTCTTTAAAACAAATGGGGGTCAGATCAGTATGAGATGCATGGTTGTGTAGTCAATTTTCCATCAACGTAAAGAAAAGTACCTCGGGTGATCATATTGTAATGAAGAAAAGTTTCTTTTGCTTGATGGTCTCGGTGGTTTCAGTCCATGATGTCTTGGCCATGTTGCTGAGTGCCTGAGCTCTCTCAGTTAGAGGTACAGCAGAACCACTTTACAGATTCAGTTTTGTAATTGATTGTGAGAATTATAGACTGGATATCTGTGACTCCTTAGCATTTCTGCACTGAAGTTCTGACTCCCAGGGGGATAGTATTTGGAGGTGGGGCTTTGGACAAGTAAGTAAGTTGGAGGGAGCCCTAGGCTACTGGGTTTAGTGCACGTATAAGAAGAAACATCCAGCTGCCTTGTCTAGCACTCTCATACTGTAGCAGGCTAAGGCAGGATGACTGTAAGTTCAAGTTCACCCTGGGCAACTTAGTGACTTAAAGAGACCCTGTCTCAAAAAAAAAAAAAAAAAAAATTTAAAGGGCTAAAATGTAACTCAGAGCTAAGGGCCTGTATTCAAACCCATACTCCAAAAAGAGACTAGGAGAGGAAGGGGGAAGAGAAAAAGGAGGAGGAGGAGGAGGAAAAAACTAAGGAGGAGAAGAAATGAAATTATGTGAGTTACATAGAGAGGTGGTAGCCACCTATTTGCTGAGAGAAGAAGCTTCAGCATGAAGTACCCTCAGGATGAAGCCTCAAGATAAAGCCCTAGAATATACTTGACCTTGGACTTGTAGCCTCTGGCATTGCAAGAAATTAATTTCTATAACTGAAGCCACCACAGGGTAGTCTTTTGTTATGGAAGGCACAGTAAAGTGAGGGAGTAAGTCTTGAGAGACTCTATACACGCTGCTACCTCATCATGCTGACTTTTGGGGCACACAACAGCATAGGAGGAAAGCTGCCCGGCCCTGTGCTAGCCGGGTTAGATCACTACTTGAACACCTGTTTTAAATGAGTTTCTGTTTCCTCATTTGTACAGTGGGTATACTAATGGGCTCATCTAGACCAGTTTGCTTATGGATGTGTGTTATATATAAATTATATATGTAAAGTACTTATTATAACACACAGACCATAGTAACTAGCCAATATAGGGAATCTATTGTTTTATTAATTTCTATTTAACATTTACTGATAGGCTGCTGTTTAGAAGTTTCTTTTAAGCATAGAAAGATAGAGTTTGTAGTGTGCTTACTGCTTACAAGGATAAATAAGGCAAGCAAAAATTTATAATAAAGGACAAAGAATGATTAGGGTTATCAATAAAATTGGATAAAATCAAAACTACTGAGAGCAATAAGAAGGAAGAGGAATTTCCAGGCTCATAACTGGAAACAGCTTTGTAAATGATGGATTGTTTAAAAATACACACCAGAAGGTAAACATCCAAATATCACCTGTCCTCCAGCCATGCCAGGAGGCCACGCATCTAAGCCCTTGAGGTGAGCGTTAGTTAACATCAGCAGACCTGGGGACACCCCTTTGGGGAACAGGCTCCGCTGTCATTTGCACAGTCACCTGGCACCCTTACCCACTTCCTTTGGGAAGATGTGTTTGTGGCTCTGCATCCTGAAGACTTTCAGGAAGATGCAGGCACTCAGGTGACAAAGACAGAAGCGCAGATGCGCAGTGCTCTGTGTGACATGTACCCTGTGCCGACGGAGCCCCAGACAAGGGTGGGAGGTTGTGATTAGGAAAGAAACCAGTTTCTGGTCTACAGGAAACTCTCTTGTTGAGAGAGTCATCCAACTGTACCTGAAAGCACCCGGGCTTCCTCCCTCTACGTATCTAACCATGACGCTGTACCCCTTGACCTACTGTCTTCCCCCAAGACATGATAAACTTCTTTTCTTAAAATTTCTGCCTATCAACTTTATGTGTTTAAATTTTATGGGAAAAAAATGTAAAACAAAATTTCATAATAAAATAATAAGAGAATAACAGTATTAATACATTGCATGTTGTTATCATTAAAGTAGTTGCTCAGAATACAAGATATGGTCATAAAAATTTCTCCAATTGATATTAGCACAAACCTTCCTTTTCAATGAACTGAGACACTAATAGTATAACCGACTTGTATTTTTCCCTTCCATCATTTCCCCTTTCACCCATTCTAGTTCCTTCTTCCTTTTGAACAATTTCTTCCCATTTCACTATAAATGTCTAAGGGTCCGAGTCTACTAACTATCCTGATTGGATCCTTGCATGAACCTCACATTGTACCCCATGAATGTGAAGTTATTATGCAATCAAAAAATACACTCATTTATAGACAACAACTATAAATGATCCTGGCTAAATTCTTTCTCGTTTTTATGTGTATATGTGTGCAGTACATAATGGTCACATATGTACATTCACCACAGGGAGTTGGCACATGCACATAACACATCTTAATTCTTTTGGCATCCCCTTCCCCTTCTCTCCCTCAATCTTCCATCCATTTCCTGGGCCTCTTTCTATGTGCACAGAATGTCAATCTAGGGTGAATTCTTGCAGGAAAGCTGAGAAGGGGAGTACAGGAAGGTTGGGAGACCCAGAAGTGAGGAAGTGAGGGTGGCTAGGCAGTGACTCCGACTCCTCTTTCCAGAGGGTGGGCATCTTAAGGTGAGAGCCAGTCTGGATGCTGAACAGCAGTATGCATTACCAGACATTTTATCCTTTTTCTGTTTTTAGAGAGAGTAATTTAAGCAGTTTAAAATTAAACGTGTCAATTATGGTACTTTTATATAATGGAATATTACTCAGCTGTAAAGAAAGATAAACTCGAGGCCTTTATATTTAAATGGTCACAACTAGAGACCATACTCATAAGTGAAATAAATCAAACATACATGTGCAAGCACCGCATTGTGTCACTAGTGTAAAACTTGAAAGAGTTAATTTAAACTCGGAGGTATGATAGACACTGTGAAATGATAGGAAACCACCGAAGAGCAAAGGGCTTCTGGGATGTGGAAAAAGAGAAGGGAAAGAAGGAGAAATTTTGTATGTATGTATATACAGGATAGATAACATGGTTGTTCTTCTATCTGCTGTTTCTATGCTGAAAGAAACTGTCAATGAGTCTTTGGTTGACTAGTATTGCATGTCTATATCTGTTTTCATGAGAAGCCACTTTGAAGATATCAATATGTAATACAACCACCATTGTTAATTCCCTACCACTTTGTTTGTAACTCTGTATTGTCTGTATTGTGCTTGTGATATGTTGCAAAATGTTGTATGTCTGTTAATGTTTCCCTCCTTTTATCCTTAAAATAAAAAAAAAAAATTAAACGTGTCTTTGCTATAGCTTTTTATTTAAAATTTTATCAGGTTAAGTGTCAAGGAAATTTCTTTTTGCTGTTCCAGGTTTGGCGAGAGTATTTTATCTTGAATGGATGTAGCATTTAATTGAATAATTTTTGGCTTCAAATGGTATTGGTTTTCTCTTTAATTTGTGTATTCATGTAAGAGATTGTGTAGCTAGGCTTTTGAATGTCAAGTCAACTTTGTGTTCTTGGGATAAGCCCAGCTTGCTAGGCTTGACGATGCCAAATCACTTCCCAAAAATACTGCAGAATCAGACTTGCTAATGTTTGTTGAGGACATTTTGCT
This sequence comes from Chinchilla lanigera, assembly GCF_000276665.1. Lineage (NCBI taxonomy): Eukaryota > Metazoa > Chordata > Mammalia > Rodentia > Chinchillidae > Chinchilla > Chinchilla lanigera. The sequence goes on from NW_004955536.1 coordinate 2,564,245, forward strand.
GCCATGTGCTTGAGGCACACTGGCCCCTCTTTTTCTTTTTTTTCCTGTCTTTGTTTCTATTATGACTATAATAGCTTCACAAAATAAGTGTGGGAGGATTCTCTCCGTTTTGCTGGAAGACTTTTTACCTGATTAGAAAATGCTCATTGAAGATAGCATTTGACTAAACTATTGAGATGTGATGTGTTCTGAGTGGTAATATTTTAAACTAAAGGATCAATAAATTAACAAAAAACTTATTTCTTCCTGAGTCAATTTTAAGAAAATTTTTCTATAGATGCATTTTGCTTAGGTTCAAAATTATCTACTTAAATTTTTTATAATATTCATACTTTTTAATTTCTGTTGTTTCTTATAAATCTGTAATATTACTTTTTCCTGTATATTTCTAAAATCCTTAATTTGTGTTTTCTCCTCTCCTTTTCTCTTAATCAGCTTAAGTAGGTTTTATTTTTCACAGTTCAAACACACAACTTCTGCCAACGTGTTTGTTTTCTTTTGCATTTGTTTCTACCCTCATCTGTATTATTTCTCTTCTTTTTATTTTACTTGAACTTATTGGGGCTTTTCCCTATACTTTTAAATTTTCAGCTGGATATAGGCGTTTTTAAGTTTCCACCTTTTGCACTTTCTAATAGAAATATTTTAAATCATAATTTTTCCTTGGAATATTGCTTTTACAATATCACACAGATTTGGATATGTAATATTGGTATTTTTCAGTTTGATTTTCTATTTAATCTGTAGCTTACAAATAAATCTTATTTCTAAGGGGCTGGGGATTTAGCTCAGCGGCAAAAACGCCTGCCTGGTAAGCGCAAGGTCGTGAGTTCGGTTCCCGGTAATGGAGAAAAACCGAAAAAAATAAAAAAATAAAAAAATAATAAATCTTATTTCTAAATGTATGTTACATTTGTTACTTTCATCTATTATTTTTCCAACTTCTTTATTGCTAAAGAAGAATACTGCTTAATTACTTCAATTGTTTGCAACAATTTGTTGATTTTCTTTGGTACTGGGAATTGAACTTTGTGCTTGCCAAGGAGCTATGCTAATGAGCTATATCCCCTGCTGTTGAGACTTAATTAGTGATCTGATATAGCCTTGTCCAATTAAAACATAAAATAAGCAAATAGGTCATTTAAATTGTTCTGATAATTATATTAAAAAGTTTTTAAACAGTGAAATTGATTTTAATATTTATTTAATTCATGATCATGTTAGCGTAAACAATATAAAATTATTACTGTCATATCTCACATTTTTCCATTACATTTTAGAAATCCAGTGTGGGTTTTAGACTTATAGTACAGCTCAATTCAGACGACTCACATTTCAGGTTGTGGAGAGTCATCTGTGGTAAGTAGTAACCATACTGACATAGTGAACAATTTTAAGTATGTCTCATAAAACTTACCCACTGTACTGCTTTAGTCTTCTACACACTAATTTTGATTTATTTGGTCTATAAATTACTAATGAAGGCATGTTTAAAAATAGATCCTTGTGATGATAGACTGGTTAATTTCTCCTTGTAATTTAATTACTTTGAAAGTGGGATATACTATGTGACTGTGTTTCTAATTATTATGTTTTGTCTTAATCTCTACTTTGCATGAATATGTGGGGGGATTTTTTGAGTTATCTAGAATTTTTAACCCTTTGCTTTCATACCTTTTATATGTGTTACTTATAATCAGAATATATATCTTGTCTTTTCTCTCTCCATAGATATATTCTTTTCTTATTTCCTCTTTTTCCTTTGTACTTTTGTTTTCACCATTTAGTTTCCTTCTTCAAAGATTTGGCACTTTCCTCCTCTCTTTCTCTAACTCCATCTTAAAAATTTTAACATAAATAAAGTAATCTTAACACAGTATCATTTCTCCCAAATTAAAACTTATGCTGCCAGGAATGTAGCTCAGCAGCACAGTGCCTGCTTGGCAAGGGCCAGGCCCTGAGTTTGATTCACAGCATCCCCCAAAAAAGTTATGATATCTATAATTTTATTTCTATCCATGATAAGTTATCTAGTAATTAAATATCAGCACTAAGGTGTTATTCACTAAGTTACTTTTATTTTTGTCTTGTGAATATTTTTATTTTAGGATTCTTTGCCTTTCCTCTGCCTTAGAAATAATCTTTTTGGTCAGTTCTGGAAAAATCACAGCCATTATGCTACAGTATTTGCTTTTACTATACTATTTTAATATTAATTCAATGTTTATTAAATTTTTAATCTGCCTGTGACTTTTAGTTATATGCTAAATCTTGTCACTATATACCTTTTTAATTTTTTTCAAAAACCTCTCTCTGTAAAACCTCTCAGGTATTTCCTCAAGAATATTCTTCATTTCACTCTCTACCTCTCTTCAACTGTGTTTAACCCAGTAATTGAGTCACTAACCAGAGTCTTTTACTTCACTTCTAGTCATCCTCTCCAGTTCTTTCTTTGAATCTGTTCAATTTTAAATTCTCTTATCACCATGTTCTAATTTACTTTCCAATTGTGCACACATTTATATATATCACACCATTTCTACTTCCTCTGCCCTTCTCTGTCTTGTCATCTCCCCTTATCTGTATCCTCCTCCCATCTACATTTTTATCATTCCATCAGCTACAGGATTTTTGCTTGAGTTCTGTCATTTTGAGTGTGTGTGTGTGAAGCTTCTCCTCTTCATGATGGATTCTTAGGTGTTTACAACTGTGATCTCATTTTCATAGAAATGATCCAGGGCTTTCCTTTACAATCTTTTTTTACAGAGAAGATGGAATTGCTTTTGCTAGGACCTGGATACATCTCTACCTGCTAGGGCTCTGAACTGGATTCAATGCCTGGGGATTTTCAGAGCACATTGGGATTGCATTTCCAGACTCAGTTCTGTCTGAAATTTGACTTGCCGTGAAGACTTTCAAAGAGAACATTTATGTTTGTTTGCTTTCCTTGATGAACTGGAGGCGTGACTGAAACAGCACATTTCTCAGTGATCTGATGGCTGGATCTCTGGTCTGCCCCAGCCCATGCTGGCTTTGTCTGAGTCTCTGTTCCAGTGTCTTTAGATGCTGTCACTAAAGCTAAAGCACTGGATTGCATAGGATTAACATTTGTTCCTTGTGCAGATGCCCGTTTCTTCTCTGTTCACTATCCTCTGAGATTTATGTGCTTGTGACATGTTTTCTTTTGAAATATTATATTTAATATTTTCAAGAGGTTTTTCCCAGAGTCTCTTCAGGATGTATAACCCTCTGTGCTTTTTCCCAGAGTCTCTTCAGGATGTATAACCCTCTGTGCTTTTTTCAAATTTTACATTTTACTAGTTTGTGTTCCCAGTACATAACGATCACATTTCCCCTGCTGACTTGGTATATATACATAACACATCTTGTTTCTTTATTCATGCCCTTCCTCTGCTCTTCCCTGCCCAATTCCTCTCTTAATCCCCTTCCCATTTGCAAAATATATATCTCCCTATTTCCTATTATCTATCTTTCATTTGCTTTTTATTTATATTTGGGGTTTGTCACATAAGAGGAACCTTGTGAGATTGAAGCTTGTGTGTTTGATTTATTTCACTTATAATTATGGTCTCAAAGTGTATCTATTTTCTTACAGATGAGTCACGCTTACCCTTCTTTCTTATATAGTAGTGCTCTGCTCTGAATAACCAGCACATTTTCTCTATCCATTCATCTACTGAAGGACTTATAACCACTTGCAAGATATACTTGCTATGTTGATAGAAAACACAATGAAATTTATTAGAGCTTCCGTGGAATGAGTGACACACCCATACCACTGTTCTTGGAGCCCCCTATTCATTTCTTCTGCAACTCTCCAAAAATTCAGTATTCTGTTTGTATGCACCCAGTGTTAATAACTAAGTCTTGGCTTTGGGGAAGTGTGTTTCCCATGTTGCTTCCAGCAGCTGATTGTTTTCACAATAAAGGGAATAGCTGAACACAGAGAGACCATTGATGGGGAGAAAGTTAAAAGTAAATTGTGGGTGGAGTACTGGAACCAATCCACAGAAAGAAAGTACAAGAGGTCTCTGCAGTTGATGGAGCCTACTTTGCAAAAGATTTTGGTAGAAAAATTCTCCAGCATATAAAGGAAGGATCTCTTTGTCCCTAGAGAGTGGAATTCTACTTCAACCAGGTTAGTATACACTCTTAGAGACCCTGGGGAGAGGTGGTGTTTTCTGTCTGATGGTGCAGTTAGATGGATAAAACTTTACTAACTGTAAAGAAGACCTAACTAGAAGGGAATAGAGAATCTTTTATTATTTAAAATGTCTCCACCACAGGAAAACCAAATTATATAATTAACTTCAATTTGATCCAAATTTAGTGGACACCTAGTTGTATAGCTATATTGTTGGTCCTGGAAGAGACAAAGGTGAGTAAGAATAGTTTATTCCCCTAGAGACTTTGCATAGAACAAAACACAAGCATGCAAAATTGGGCTATAGGTGCTGCAAGGATATACCTTTTTAATTTTTTCAAAAAATTAAATTGAATATATGTAAATTTATTAAATACGTGTATGTATATGTAATTTATAAGTAGTAAATATGTATATGTAATTTATTAAAAATTAAATTAAATATATGTACTGCAAGAATAAGAGATAACAGAATGTTATGGAATGAATGATCGGGGGAAATTGAATTTGACTTGTAATCAAAGAATCTACACAGAAGAGCTAATATTGGACCTAGTTCTTGAAGTACAAGTAGATTTAAACATGTGTGAGGTTATGGAATTTTTTTTGAGACAAGTCTCACTTTACACTGCAGGCAGACCTTGAGCTCACTGTACAGTCCAGGATAGTCTTGCAATCACAACAATCCTCCTGCTTCAGCCTCCGTAGGTCTGAGATTACAGGCATGCAACACCATGTCTGGCTGAGGCTATGGAATTGTAAGTGCTCTAAAAGCACTATGTTTCTAGAACAGAACACAAGCTGGAAAAACTGCAATGTAGGGTCAATGGGGAAGCTTGTATAGTACACTGTTAGTGATATACTGTGGGATAAGACTTTGACAATGTACAGAGGGGGTCAGATATAAGAATCACATTGAGTGGACAGCAAGCACCTTGAACAAAGTGGTGAAAACACTGAATAAGATTTTTAAGCTTGGGAAAATGAATACTTAGGAATATCAGCACCTATAGTAAGAAACCTAGCCAGAAAAAAATTTGAAGTGAGATAAATGAGATAAAATTTAAGCATATTGAAAATGAAGTTTTGTGTGATAAATGTGGCCATAGAGGCTGCCTAAGGTAGGAAAATATGTGGCCTTAGCCAAGAAATAGGAATACTAATTAGACTAGTGAGAGGAAAGGGTAGATGAAAAATTAGGCTACAATTTAAATGGAAGGAAAGAGTTGATATAATTTGACATAAATAGCCTTAACTACCAGCTATTCTACAATTATCCCCCAAAATATATCTCTGAGCAGCCTATGTCCTTAAAACATAAGCTACATGTTCAACTAAATTCTCACTATCATTGCTTAGTTATATGGCAAGAATCTCAAACTTAACACTTCTAAAACAGATTTTCATTGTTACTGTATAGAAATATTACTGATTTCTCCTTCCTCTGTGTGTGTGTGTGTGTGTGTGTGTGTGTGTATCTTGATTTTGGATCCTGCTTCATTGCTGAACTTGTTTAATAATTCTAATTTCTTCTTTTCAAAATATAATCTGTAGGTTTTTCTACATCTAAGGTTATATTATATGTGGGCAGAGATCCTGTTTAATTGTGTTGACATTACTTTATTTGCATAGTAGTTCTGTCAAAGACAAACAGTATTCTATGGAGTAGAAGTGACAAAAGTGGACATCTCATTTTGATCCTAATCTTAAAAGACAATTTTTCAGCCTTTTGCCATTAAGTATGATGTTGTATTTTTTTCACATGTAGATTTTATTGTGTTCAGGTGGTTTTCTTCCATTTTTAATTAGTCCAATATTTTTAGTATGAAATATTCATCAATTGAAGTGATTGTGGTGTTTTTCTCACTTTCTTGCTGTTAATGTGGTATAGCACATTAGCTGGTTTTGTTATATCTTGTACTCTGAATAACTATTATGGAGACAACAATACACAATGTATTAATTATTGTTCTATCTTCTTAATATACTGATGAATTTGATTTGCTAGTATTTTATTGATACTAGGATTTTTGAAACTTTATGTAAAGGATACTCATCAATCATTTTACTCTAACTTCTTTTTCTAGCTTTGGTATTAGGGAACTGCTAATTTCATAGAATAAATTAAGAGCATTCCTTCGTCTTCACTGTTTTAGAAAGGTTTGAGAAGGATTAATACAAGTTCTTTTATAAATACTAGATAGCATTTGCCAATGAGTCTATCACATCCAGGGCTTTTGATAATCATTTTTTTTTATTATTTGTTTAATCTCCTTAATACTTATAGGTCTCTTCAGATTTTCTAGTTCTGCCTTATTTAGTCTTGATAGGTGGTGTATTTTCTAGAAATTTATTTGTTTAGTCTAGGTTATTGAATATGTTGATGCATAATAGTCTCTTATAGTCCTTTTCATGTCTAGAATTAGCAATGAGTTCTTCATGTTCCTTTATTAGTCTTCTCTTTTTTTTCTTGTCCCCCTGGAGATTTGTGAATTTTTATATCTTTTTATAGAATCAACTTTTGGTTTTGTTGATTGTTTCTATTATTTATTATTTGTCACCTTTTTTGGATTCCACATATTAGGGGGAACTTGTGACATATGCAGGGTTTTTTCTGAATCTTGCCTATTTCATTCAACATGACAATCTCCAGATCCATTCATTTCCATCCAAATGACAAAATTTCATTCTTTATGGCCAAATAATACTCCATTGTGTATAGATGCCACATTCTTTTATTCATCCATCTGTTATTGGTTACATAGCCTGGTTCTATATCCTGGCTATTGAATATTATCTACAAAATCATGGGTATGCACTTATCCCTATGGTATGCTAACTTTAATTCATTTTGCTATACACCAAGGAGAGCTCTGTTTTTAATTTTCCGAGGAACCTCCATACTGCTTTCTATAGTAATTGCACTAATTTACATCCCCACCAGCAGTGTAGAAATGTGTGTCTGCATCTTCTCCTGCATTTTATTGTTTTCTGTATTCTTAATGATAGCCATTCTGACTGGGGTGAGATGGAATCTCAATGTAGTTTTGATTTGCATTTCCTTAATGGCTCACAATTTGAACATTTTTTTCAAAAACTTATTGGTAAATTGTGCATCTTGTTTTGAGAACAAACGGATCTTTTACCCATTTACTGATTGGGTTATTTGGTTTGGGGGTGTTAAAATTTAAGTTCCTTATTAATTTTGAATATTAATTCTCTATCAGAAGTGTTGCTAGTAAAGATACTCTTCCATTTTGTAGGTTGTCACCTCACTCTCAGGGTTGTTTCCCTTGCTGTGCAAAATCTTTTAAATTTGATTTAGTACCTTTGTAAATTCTTGGTATTATTTCTTGGGCTATTAGATCCTTTTAAAGAAGCATTTCCTGTGCTTACACCTTCAAGTGTTTCCCTCATGCTTTCTTTTAGTAGCTTTGAAGTTTCAGGTCTTATACCTGAGTTGTTCAGCCATTTTCAATTAATTTTCTTGTATAGAGTGAGAGGTAAGGATCCAGTTTCAGTATTTTACAAGTGAATATCTAGTTTTCCCAGAAGCATTGTTAAAGAGACTATCTTTTCTCCAATGTATATTTTTGGCTGTTTTGACCAGAATGACATGGCTATAGTTGTGTAGGTTTTTTTCTGTGTCCTCTATTCTGTTCCATTGGTCTATGTATCTATTTTTGTGCTAGTGCTGTGTAATTTTTATTACTATTGCTTTGGAGTACAATTTAAATTGGATGTGGTGATGCCTTTAGATTTGCTCTTATTGCTTATGATTGCTTTGGCTATTCTTAGTATTTTGTTTACATATAAATTTTAGGCTTCTCTTTAATTCTATGAAGAATATCATTGGTATGTTAGTATGGATTGCACTAAATCTGAAGATTGCTTTGGTATTATGACCATTTTAATAATATTAACTCAGCCAATCAATCAACACAGGAGGTCTTTGTGTCTTCTATTAATTTCTTCAATTTCTTTCTTCAGTGTTCTGAAATTTTCATTGTAAAATCTTTCACCTCCTTTGCTATTCTCCCTTCTTACATATTCATCCTTAGGTATTTTATTTTGTTAAAGCTATTATGAAAGGAATTATTTTCTTGGTTTCATTTTTAGTAAATAAATCTTTTTTCTTTCCATCTTTAGTAAATAAAATTTTCTTTCCATCTTTAGTAAATAAAACACCAAATATTTTTTTCTGTTTCTTTCTTTTTGTTTTTGTAGGGAGAGAATTCCTAAAAATATATGTTGGTCTATTTGATGGTGTCCCACTAGTCATGTCTGTGTTCTCTTTTCTTGAATCTTTTTTCTTTTTCTTCCTCAGGCTGCGTAATAGTTTTCCATGCTCACTGATATGTTATTTTCCTATTTAGGTACTAACCAGGCCTATGCCTGCTTAGTTTCCAACAAGATCATGCACATTTGGTGAGATATGGCTATAGACATAGATACCTTCTGCCTGTTCAAGTTTACTTTCGGATCCTCTGGTGAATTTTTCATTTCAGTTAATACACTATTCAGTTTCAGAATTTTTTGGGGGCGGTATGCTATCTCTTAATCTCTACATTTTGTTAGATTTCTTGACTTTGTCTATGTATTTCTTTAAGTTTAAAATGGAATGCAGATGTTTGATGATTTGCCTGGTATGTGCAAGTTCCAGAGTTTAATCCACAGGTAGGGGAAAGAGATGGAAATGGAGAAAGAGATGGAAGCAGAGAGGGAGAGGAAGAGGGACAAAGAAATAGAGAAAGAACAGAAAAAAAGCTGACACTCTCTGGTCTTTTTTAGCGACACTTTCTGCTTTTTGCTTCAGTTTCAATAATGCACATTTTCCCTGTTCTTTGTATATGCTTTACCATTTTGTTAAAACATCATTTGAGTGTAGTAACATACTAACTCTGCTAATGAGGTTCTCCTCATTCTCCAGGGTTTTCTGCTTTTTGTTTGTTTACTTGATTTGATTTGCTTTTTTGTTTTTATTGCACTAGGCTCTCTGTAAGCTACAGATTAGCTTAACGTGTAAAACTTCAGTCTTCTTTTATATTTTCTAATCCTATATCTTCCCCTGAGCATTTAACATGGTTTTTAAATATTCATTACAGATTTAGTCCCTTTTGAAAGTCTTACTCTGTAATGTTTGGCTCTCAAAATGGGGAAAAGAAAAGAGGAAGAGAAAGACAATCAAGAATACCTTGTATTTTTAAAATCCCTGGAACTCCTGGAAGTACTTTCAGTCAGAGAACGAGAGCCTTTAACCTCTGCGTGTGTGTGTGTGTGTGTGTGTGTCTGTGTCTAGGGGTAGGGGTCAGTATAACAGTAATGGTTACTGCTTCTTTTGTCTGCTCCTCTATGCTCAGGAGCAGCAAACAGCAATCACATTTGTTAACATATTTTCCATCTCTGGGTCTGTTTTATTGATGCATTCTTGTTTTGCTTCTTTGAATATAGTTCAGTATTTTAATTGCATTTTTGGCATTTTGAATACTATCTGACCGAGTGTTAGGATTTTATCTCCTTTTAAAGAGGGTTGATCTTCATTATGGATCATTTTGATTCCCTTATAATTTTTTTAACCAGAACACTGACATTTATTTAAATACTCAATTAGAAAAAACCATATAAGCTAATTAGAAAATAGACAAAGAGTCTGCATTAAACAGTTATGAAATGGTCAATAAACATGTGAAATCTTGTCAATTTCTTTCACCAGGAAATGCAATTAAAACCCCAAGATGTCACCATTACCTACTCACTATAATAAATGTTAAGAAAAATAATAAAATGTCAAACATTGTGATACATGTGGAGCAACTGGCAGGAGTCAGCAGAAATGCTTTGTTAAAAACTATTTGGCAGTGTCTTATGTAGTAGAATCAGTACATCAGTTAGGTCTAGAATATCCAGAAAACCATGTAAGGGAGAATCTAAAATATCTGTTGAGCTACAAGAACTATATCCCAAGAGTGTGACTTTTCTCAAGTATTTATTAAATCCCAATCAGAAATCTACCATTTCCAGGTTCAGCTTGAGCTATAAAATCTTTGTTGGTTTCATACCTAACAGCAGGCATTTCTATCCACCATCATGGAATATTTACCCTGCCTAAGAGCAGCTTAGATTCTTCCAAGACTCAAGAGGAACCTTGTGCAGTTGGCTTAACTTCTCTACAAAGCTCCCTCTTCTCTGGTATTTATCTTATAAATGTCTCTCATCTCAACTACCAAAACTTTGGTTTATTTGTCCTCACCTCTGCAGTGCTGAAATAATCTCTACAATGGTTGTGGTTTTATTTTGTCCTTTATAGATTTGTATGGACTGAATTGCTGAGCTACTGTTCAGAAAGCACCTCTTCCTCTACTTACAGCACTAGTCCAGACTAATCTTGTGGCTTCCTGAATTCTTTTCCATTTCTTCTAGAATTACTACTTCATGATGGCTGTTGTCCAAATTGGGGAAATAACTGTTTCATATATTTGCTACATTTTTACAGAGGCTTATTACTTTTTATGGTTTGTGTCTGAATGGCCCCCTAAAGTCCCATACAGTCATAGGGCAGGCTTCTAGAGTTTATGATTGATCAATAGTCCAATGTTAGGATCATGGGTGTGAGTGCTACATCCGCCCTGAGGAAGGTAGTTTGCATAAAATGTAAGGGAGGGAAAGAGGTTGCTTGCCAGTACTCCTCCCTTTTGCTCTTGCTGCTTTTGCTATCTTCTGCCATCATGAACTGTTGCCCTCTGCCATGTGCCACTCTGCCTTGGAGCCAGCCAAATATGGACTGAAACCTCCACAAACTGTAAGCTAAATAAACCTTTCCTTCCTTAACTTTGGGCATCAGGTATTTTGTCTCAGCAATAAAAGAAAAATAATCAAGACCGAATTTGGTACCGGGAGTGGGGTCATTGCTGTGATTATACCTAACCATGTGGTTCAGTGTTTGGGAAGTGTTTGGAAAGATTCAGAAATGTTGCCTGAAAGAGTAGAGTTGGAACACCTTCAGCAGTTCTGTATGGTAGATTCTGGTCAGAGGTCTTAAGACCAGAAGGCTGGTAAGAATCCTACCAGTAAAGACAGGGATTGGGAGGTTTCTGCTGGGAAGAAGGACTGCATTAGATGCTGGACTCCAGATGATATATGCTATGGCTTAGCAGAAAGTTTGTCTGCATTTTGTTTGTGTCCAGAGAATTTGCCTGAGACTAAGATCAAGGGCAGTGGAGTAATTAATCTGACAGAAGAAATTTCAAGGCTGTCAAATATTGTGTCAGTGGCTTGGCTATTGTTGGGGGCTTTTAGCCAGATTTATGTTGAGAGTCAAGAGAGAAGAATCCAGCAGGATGATTTAAAATGTGAGTTTGGCCAGAAAGGAAGCTCCAGTAAAGCTGTGGACTGCAAAGATAAGGCTGAGGAGAGCTCCACGGCTGAGAAGGATCAGGAGAACACAAAAGATGGCCTGGGGGCATCACTAGGAGCAGCAGGTCTCTATCCTTTGCAGCCTCAAACCTGCAAAGACAAAAGACTTTGCTTTGAGGAGAGGGCCACAGAGCTCCATATTCCAGAATGGAGGCAGTGGCCGTACCAGGTTGCAGCATGGCAGTGGCATAGAGAATTTGTTCCTCAGAATTGGATTCAGAGTGCCCAGCAATCCAGGCACTGGACTCCTATGGCCAACAGAGAGGAAAGCTTCACTACTGCTCCAGCTGGCAGCAGATCTTGGCATCATCCACATGGCACTGGTTTTAGGCGCATATAGAATACAAGAGTTCTGAGGTTAGGGAGGCTTCCACCTAGATTTCAGAAGGCCAGGCAGTGTACCCCTGACAGGGCAGTGTGTGAGGCTGTGAGTGCGAAGCAAAACATGCAGTGGAGACTCCACAAGTTTGGAAAAGCCAGGAATATGGATTTTCTGAGGATGGCTGCAAGGAGGGAGCACAGCGGGTCTAAGAGTGAAGCTCTAAGAGCTACAACCACAAGAAGTGCCATAGGGATGAAGTCATTCAAACCTTTGGAGCTCACATGTGCCACAGATTGATTCAGATGCTGGACATGGAACTACAGGACATAATGTTCACCCTGCTGGATTTTGGACTTGCTTTGGTCCCAGTGCTTTGTATCCTCCTGCTTGTACCTTTGGAATGGCAATGTTTGTCTTGTGCCATTGAGTATTGGAAGTGTTTAACTTTGTTTTCCTTTGTAGAGAGGCTCACAGCTAAGAGTTTACCTTACATCTTGAAGGAGACTTGGGACTTGGACTTTTCAACAATGCTGAAACTGTTAGAACTTTGGTAACTCTTGGAAATGGACTAAATGCCTTTGCATAAAGGGATGTGCATGAGTCCTTGGAGGGCTAGATGCAGAATGTTATGGTTTGTATCTGGATGTCCCCTTAAAATGTCATGCAACCATAGGGAAGGCTTCTAGAGTTTATGACTGATCCATGATCCAACGTTGGGATTATGGGTGTGAGTGATACACCCACCCTGGGGCAGGTAGTTTGCACCAGGGAAGAGTCTACTTGCCACTGCTCCTCCCTTTTTCTCTTGTTGCTTTTGCTATCTTCTGCCATCATGAACTGTTGCCCTCTGCCATGTGCCACTCTGCCTTGGAGCCAGCCAAATATGGACTAAAACCTCCACAAACTGTAAGCTAAATAAACTTTTCCTTCCTTAACTTTGGGCATCAGGTATTTTGTCTCAGCAATGAGAGAAAAGTAGCCAAGACATTGCTATAGGGATAGCCTAGTGTCATTTACTTTATAATTACCAGAAACAGAATTCTAACATATTAAATAACAAACACAATACCATTTTATCATATTTACTATTTATTTTTTACTATTTATTCCTTTTATTTCCTAATATTGACTATTTATTCCTTTTATTTCACATTCCTTTAGAAATTCCCTACCTTACTCAGCAAAATTATTGAAGTTCTTTGCAAGGTTTTTCTGTAGACCTGAATCATTCCTCTCTGATGTTTCTCTGGTCACTAATCCCATTCTACGCCCCATTCTCTTAAACCTGGTCTTCCTCAACTGCACAAACTATACAATGTGCTCAGGATATTTATGCATAGTTTTTTCTAAGTGCTCTTTCCCTTGTTATCTATGTAATTTATGCCCTCATTTCTTCTTCATTGCCCAAAATTCACGTATAAATATGTCCTTCCCTAATAATACTGTATGTAATTTATATTTCTCTCCCCAATCACTTTCTATTCACTGCATCTTGCTTTTCTAAAACAATATAGTACTCAGAAGCACTTAAAACATTCTGAACTCCTGAACTCTATAGAAGCTCTGGAACCTTTATGTACTTCACAGCTTCTCAATCGTCGTTTAGTGCCTGGTAACATGGAGTCTTATCCTGTACATCGCAGCTAAGAATTCATCTAAGACTCAAGGAAATGTCTTAGCATGCTTTGTTTGCTCTCATTCTCTCTATCAGAATATAGAAGCACAAATATTATTTCACTTTATCCTTGCTACCTGTGAGTGCCTACCTAAATTATTAATTCACAGTTGTTGATTCTGAATAATAAAATTTCATGTGCATTTGGAGAAAATGTTACCTAATTTATAATCATGAATGAAAGTAAGATATTAAGAAGAAGAATAAATGTTTGGGTTTTCTATTATAGGAAGTGTAAGAGGAAGTCAACTAGAAATCATTAAGAGAATTTCTGAAGAACACTGAGAATTTACCGGCAGACAGAAGTCATAAATTTGGAAGAGGTCCAATAGATATAACAAACTCCCTTGTTTCTCCCTTGGAGGAATAGAAGGAGACCAAACAGACAAACAGTAGGAATTAATAAAGTTGTTGGAATGGAAAAGCGTGGTAAACAGAGGGCTGAGAAGGGTGAGGAGCCATTTAGATTGGCTAGGAAGCTAAGGAAGCTAGGAAGAGATTGAGGGCCTGGAAGTCATCACAGGGAAAAGAGCGTGTAAGGTCAGAATGTAAATGAAAGTGAAGTGAAGGAAACTGGATAAACTTTGAATTTCTCTACTTTATCTTGCAAGGGCTGGAAAGATGTTAGCAAGATGTTCATCTATGCCCTTCATTTTACCAATGAGGAAGTTACACTTCAAAAGGTGACATGTCCTCTTCAAGATCTGCTATTTAAAAAGGTGTTTACCAGAATAGAGTGTAGGTCCCCACTTATCAAGGAAGGACAAACCTCTCCCTAACTGAAGGGCAGCTTTTCCCAGCCAACTTCCCCTTCAGGTGGAGTCCCCTTGCTGGCAAAGCATTCTACCCAGATTTCCTCCAAACCTTAAAATTCTCAATGACAAAAGAAGATAAATATCTATCTCTCTAGAGCCCTGTACTGTGTTTTACCTGGTTCAATACATTTTTGGCTTCAGAGCATTTGGAAATTTGTTTTGAAGACAAGTGGAAATGTCACTGCCTGGAAGCACTTAGCTTGCCAGCAGGAAGCCTCTTTCTAGTGACAGGACTGGCTGCCTTGTGCTGCTTAGGTTTCTAACCAGGTTGTCAGACAGCAGGGTACTTCTCAATTTGATCAAGGACAATGGGCTTTAGATCAACACTCATCCTTTACCAGGATTTCCTCCCAGTGAGGAAAATCTCACTTCCATGGGGCTGTTGGTTCTGGTGGACTAGGGGAGAGGCAAATATGACTTATCTGGTGCACAAGAGCCTTCTGGATTTGGTGTTGTGCCCAAAAAGAGATGCTTTAGGTGGATCAGGGTCCTGCACTTCTGTCCTTCTCCGTGGTCTACTAAAGAATGTGTTGCAAAGAAAGTCATTTGGCCTCACTAAGCCTTTGTTTAATCATCTCCAAAGAGAAGTAGCAGAAAAATTAATTTCTAAGGCTTATTCCTGTTCAAAAATGAGGAATTGCATAGATATAGGCAATGTTCACATGAGGAGCTATAAGACGAAACTCAGCACAAATGAAGTGATGTAATTCATGTTACTGCTGGTTATTGATCATTGTGGAAAATGAGTTAAGACTGGGCCAACGATAGCTAAAGCCAGGCAATTGGAGAGATCCTGAACATGGCGCTGAGGACTAAGTTAAATCCTTTCATATGATGCATACAGAAGTAGAGAGGTCTGAGTCTGGGCATACAGAAAACAGAGCAGATAAACCCTGATTGTAGGAAGAGGAATTTAGTGATTTCTCTGTTTTATGTTGGAGATGAATTCCTGAGGACCCGTGCATGTTAATTTTAGCCAGAAGAGTGCCAGAACATTGCAATAGCAAGATGTACCAGGGAAAACACGATTTGGAATTTAACAAACCTGGAGTCAAATCCAGTTCTGAAACCAATGATATATCTTTGCTGAATCCAAATTCTGTCGTTAGTAATTTGGGGATAATTATATCTTGCATCAGTTTTATGAGGATTAGAGATAATATATGCAAAATGCTTGGCACATGGAAAACATTTGCTAAATATTATCCAGTTTTATCAATGAGGCATTGGAAAAGGGCAAGATATTTGGCTTAAATAACACCATGGGTACACTGAGACTTTGCCAAATTCAGTGCATCTAGGGATACTTGCAGATCCATATGTGAAGCCATATAAAGGAAGCAAAGTTCTGAGGAAACCATGGTGGCTGTTGTGGAAGGATTCACAGGAACGTTTTTCTGAGCTTCCATTTGGGGAGAACAGAAAATGGTGATTCCAAAATCTCTATAGAAGATTAAGGATGAGAATTGAGTTGGAAATGAGGACTGGCTAGGGTCTCAGTTACTTTTCTTGTTGCTGAAACACAATACCCCAAGCCCAAAGTTAAAGGAGGAAACGTTTATTTGGCTCAAAATCCAGTTTCAGTTCATAGTTTGCAGACTCCAAGGCAGGGTGGTATGGCAGAGGGACATCATAGAGGAGAAACAGTCCATGGCAAAGCAGGGTAGGCAGAAGCCAAAGCAGCAAGCAGCAAGCAAGTGACCTCCAAGAGACACTCTTTATCCTATCCAAGCTACCCACCCTTGGGCCAGGTGGCACTCATATCCATGGTGGTACACCCTTTTTTTTTTTTTTTTTTGGTTTTTCTCCGGTACC
>NW_004955536.1:2580579-2628435 GCF_000276665.1 Chinchilla lanigera
TTATAATCCAGCTACCTTCACAAAGCCCCACCTATGACCTCATGAGGCTTTGAAGGGACATCTAGATACAGGCCATAACAGCCTAAGGACTTGCTATCAGGTTAACTTCACACAAAAGTTTATGGAGGACCAGAATGTGTCAACTGTCCATATCAAAGAAAGGAAGACTCACAGAGAGTGGAGGGGAGCTAGGGAAAAGTACCCTCCTTGTCACTTCCATCTTGATGCCTCCACTAACATCACAGCAAAGGTAGACATAAAAGTAAAATCTTGACACATAGAGTGTTGTGCTAGCTGGGGTATCAGAAGCATTTGAGCCAGTACTCTCCCTTTGTGGTGTGTAAGTATGAAAATTAAAAGTCAAATGCTAAGCAGGGTGAAGGCACACATCTGATTTTTGGTTTTACTCTCCCTCTACTTCCGTAAATACACATACACACATATGCACACAAGGTGCCCCTAGAAACAGGACTAAGACCAGCAGGCAACAGTGTTTTCACTGGTTTTCTACTTATATACCCTTTATTTAATAAACATAAACATAGAAGAAACAAACTCAAATTCAAAGCAAACTAGCAGAGAATGAAAATTAGTCACTTAACGGCAGGTAATGGTGATAAGCAAAATAATTACGTTAAATACAGTATGCCGATTGAATTAAGTATGGGCTAATTGCTTTATGAAGATTCAGAGATAAAGTGAGTGTTCGTATTCTCTAGGAGCCCCAGTCCAGAATGCCCCTTTCCTGAACGTTCTCACTGTGGTTTCAGTAATGCACCACAGGAGTGGGAGGAGCACAGCATGCTGTAGGACTTGTTGGTTACCTAAGAGACCATAGAAGAGATGAGAAGGTGCTAGAAGGCTTGTGGTCTTTATTAGAGAAAGGCAATAATACCTGCCTGGACAGATTCAGTGAGAATCAAAGGCATTAATGTCAGCAAAAAGCCCTAAACTTTAAGAATCCTATACAAATGCTAATTATTGCTATTTTCTGCTCCCTTAAGAGTGCACTTGGCCTGCCCGAAAAGGTTTTTAAGAGAAAGATAAAGGTAACCTTGGGATTTCAAAACACTTTCAGGTAAAATCTATGAATTATGATTTGAAATTTAAACACTAAGATGTATAACTGTCAAAAACTACCCAACTTTGAAATCTCTTATTTTCCTCCTTGCCTCCACTATTGTTATTTCCTGCGTTTTCCCAAACTTCACATCTCCTGAGTGGCAGTTTTCTTCCTGCTTTCCTGGTCCCTTTCTCAAATCCTCTATGAGAAGTACAGGCCAGCTCAGCAGAGACAGCAAAAGAGATGGCAATTATGAAACTTCAACAAGGAAAGATTTCAGCTGGTCTTTACAGAAACTTACTGTAAAGAACACTGTAGAAATAAATTTAATACGTTAGTATAAGAACTGCTCTTTTTGGCATACACTTTTTTTTTTTATTTTAAACAGAGTAGTAAATGAGAAACAAACAAACAAAAAAATAGAACAGCAGCAGCATACCAGTATCACAAACATAAACAAATCAAAGCAAGAACATTCAAAGTGATACAGGATGTCTAGACAAAATAATGCAAATCAACAGTGGTTGTTACATTGCATATCACTATCCTCATCTACATTGCTCAGATTACCAGATGTAAGAATGAAAGATTGCTCAGACCATTGATGATAACAAAATGTCATTCCTGAAAGCATCCTCATGTCCTAACCTTGGGCACAAAAGTGTAAAGGATTGCAGGCACCCGACAGGTACCTAAGGAGAGGGACAGAGATTGTACAGAGTGTGAATCCTGCTAAAGGGAGCCACTGTTACCATCTTTTAGTCACTTTTTCAGATGTGGACAAGAGGTTCCATCACAACTGGAGTAAATGATCTGGATTTTTGTTATTCCTTAATTTTTAAATATTGACAATTGATTATTTAAGAAAAAATATAAAAATCCAACAAGACTTTGGCCCCAGAAAATACCATTTTAAAACACCATGGCCACTATATTTTAAACTCAGGAAGCTAGAGAAAAAGAATAGAAATCCATGAGCACAAATTTAACTCTAATGCATAGGAAAAAAATTCCTATTAAAGGAACATGAAGAACAAGGGCTTTGGAAATTAAGGTCACATGAATGTTCGTGTAGGTTTATTTATTCAAAAATACATGTGTAGCATGTGTGTTATGTCTTATAATGTAATGTAATAAATAGGTAGATAGTAGCCCTTGTAAATGTCTGAATAGAGTACAAGGCAAAATACAGAAAACATTGAGATCATGCCTGGGTTTTGACCCCAGGAGCATAAAATCTAAACAGGAAGACAATCTGTATAGAAATGAAAACAAATAATAAAAATTAAAATCTGATGATATAGTTCAGTACTAGAACAGTTTGCTATATGTGTGAAGTCCTGGGTTTTATCCTCATGCACTGCCAAGAAGGAAAAAAAGAATACTATGTATTTAAATAAGCCTATATGATGTGGTTAGCAGCATTGACCACAGCGTCAAAGGGCCTGGCCACAGACCTTGGCAAAAGACCTCTTCTCAGTCTGCTTAATTGTGAGTACCTTTCTCAGGGGAGGTCATGTCACAGCAATGTGGTGAACACTAAATGACATAATACATGTAAAGTTTTTCCCAGCACTAACTTGATAATATATGCGTGCACAATAATAATGACAGCAATAATAAACAAAACAATAATGGAAGTGAGACAAAGGAATGTCACAGGCACACAAAATGAAGACCATGCGAGGGATACACATGATATGAACTAGACTCTGGCTACTTAAGGTGTGGTGCATGGGTAGGTGGCACTGGCATCTTCCAGCAGCCTCTTATGAAGGTGGGGTCACTCTTTCCCCAGTGACATTGCCTCAGCATCTGCATTTAACTAACAGTGAGTGCAGGACCTTTGCACACATCTGACACCGGGCAAGCAAAGTGCTAAACATCTGAGAAAGAGGTCACAGTGTGCCATGGAGGTGAATAGAGGCCTTGGTGGAGTGGGATTTCACCAGATCATGACCATTTCCCTTCTTACTAGTAAGTGAGAACCCTGAAATATTTGTGTGTTTTATCTGTCCAATGTTTACCATCCGAAGACAGCCAGAGCTCTCATGTCAGCTTTGGCTTTCCATCTGTTGTATTACTCTGTTCTGGTGCATAAATGTGGAACTTGAAAAAGCAAGAGCACTTTAATATGCTTTTCAGATAATTTTCGACATCCTCTTAGATATTCTGTAAAAGTTCTATAAGTGGTCAACTTGTGAACTCTTCAATTCAGTAAGTCAAAATTCAAAGAATAGCATAAGTCTGTAAACCAATATTTTCCAAATGACCAGGGCATGCTGTTACAGAAAGCAGAAGATGGGAAAAGATCCATTCAAAGTAGACTAATGGATTGTAATGTAACTGTATAAACATAGACTAATGGGCTGTAATGTACCAGTATAAAAGGTTCATTGCCCGAATGTTTTCCCTGAGACAACGATGGTATTTGGTATGCAGCAGCAGAACTTTTTGTGTGCTTCCTATTTCTTCACACAGAATATTAAAGACATAGGGATCAAAATTGATACAATTAATAATTTTTACTGTTTTGTCCAAAACATTCTTAAGTAAAGGTACAGTGGTTAATTCGCTACAGGAATGCTGTGACTATCGACATGGCTAAGACCATGGCCTTGAGGGGGCTTATCTATTTCCGTTCAGCTCATTTATTAAAAATGCCTCAGTGAAGAAGTTTTAATTTCAACTAGTCTACATTTTGTAGGTGGAAATGAATACCTTGGTGATTAATTAAAGGTAAAAATTCAAAGCATAAGCAAACAGATAATTTGTTATATTAAACTAAAGAATCTGTACTTGGCCTATGAAATTAATTAATTAATTAATTTTTTTTTGAGACATGTTCTCACTATATAGTTCAGGCTGTCCTTGAACTCATTATGTAGCCCAGGCTGGCCTCAGACTTACAGAAATTCTCCTTCTTCAGCCTCCCAAGTGCCGGGATTAGAGGCATCTGCCACCTCATCTGGCATGGGGAGTATTATTTTTAAAGCAAATTGCCATTTTTGTTTTATAGTTTGGTTAATACCACTTTCTGCATGAATTACACTTCCTGTAATAAAATCCAAAGGATAGGGATATGATTACCAATTTTTATTTTATACACTATTGAAAAAATGTTTATAGCTTGGAAAACATAAAGAATTAAAAATTGTGAATCCTTTTGATTGCTAAATGTGTAATCTTCATCCATGTAGGGGTTTTACCTTGTTTACTATGAAGAATACAGCTAGCACATAAGCCCTAGTGCATTGACTGTTTTTCTCTAAACGTTTCACCCAAAAATAAGAGGATACTGTGAAATACTAACGGAACAAAAGCACTTTAAAGGGGTTATCCCAGGGACAAGTGTAATTCACAGGAGCTGACCAGCACCTGCCACGTGGAAAATGTCCACAGAACACAGGGGACAGCCTGAGGACGTGAGCACCCCTAGGAGTCTCTTTCTGATCAGGCTATGACTACTTCTCACCCAGATATCCCCCACCTGGCCCCTTCAGGGACTTAATGTAGTAGATCTTGATTGTCTACCTTGCCCCAAAGGCTGAACTTCAGGCTCACGAGCTCACCTGACTTACCTACAGGATGAGCCCTCGCCTCTCCAGTGTCCTGGAGGATGAATCCCTCAGAGATGTACAGTGAGACCCTTTCTCATCACACTTCATGCCTGGGGCCTCTCTGATTTTCTCTGAAACAGACTTTAAGAGATGGTTGGCTGCTTACATCATTAGAGAAAATAACTCACAGGAAAACTTTACGTTAACATAGCTGAACATGCTATTATCGCCCTATTCAAAATCCTGCTCTGTGTCCTTTTTATTTTTTTAACCTGATTTAGGTGTTTGACTCTTACTTTCTGAGAAATGTAGAAAATAATCTCCTTTAAATTGTAAAGCAAATGGTTATTTACTTAACACATTGTGCGAAATTACCCAAAGAAAAGCAAATTAAAATTACTCATACTTCAGTGCCCCAAAAACTCAAAACTTGGAAAGGAATCATAAGGGTGGCATGCCCAGAGAGACCAAAATGGTAGAGTAGCAATCAGCAGAAAAGTACACATCTCTGGCCTCTGCAATCCAGACATATGGAAAATAACAACTTGGTGAAGGGGTGAAAAGAACTAGATCTCTGGGAATCAGGAGGAAACTGACAGAAAATTAGAGAAATGGGTCAGAATACAAAGAAAAGAATGAAGTCTAGAAACTCATCCTGGCTCCTGAAAGAGGAGGGTCTGTCTCCCCAGACACTAGGTACACCCCAAGGTTTGGGAGTTCCACGAAGGAAAAACAAACCAGGCCAGAACCCCTGGTCCCCAAGAAAAGCCCACAGCTATCATAAATATAAAAACAGTTTGGGATTTTACTGTGACAGTGACTTCTTCCATACTGCAGGCTACAGTTGGAGAAGGAATCTCACACAGCACACAGCATACTGTGAGAGGTGTTCAGTCAGGTGCCATTTGGAAAAGGGGTTAATCTAAGATTTTGTAGTTTCTGAAAAACTACAACATAACGTAAATGTTCCCAGTGTTACCTCCTCATAGTCATTGGGTGAGAGATAGCTATGGACAGGGAGTGGGTTAGACATACCTCCCTGAGATGTTTAAATTCAGGCTGGAAAGTCCATGACCACACCTTCTGTGGTGAGAATGCAGTCCTTACATGTGTGGCTTTCAGAGGTAGCTGAATGAGAAAGTCCGGATATAACTACACCAGTTTGATTGAAACCTTGCCCTGATACCTATACCCACCACAGAGAGCAGAGGACTGACTGCTTTCCCCATCTACCAACGTGAGCAAGAATCTGTCATGAGCAGCTACCACAGCCTGGAGTGAATAGATGGAGAGGCCTCTGGAACAGACGGGCACCTCAAAAACCACAAACTTTAAAGGCAGGTGGAGAAAACCATGAAGTGCTGGGTTTGAAAACTGTGCTTCCTGGGAAGAAATCACTGATTCAAAAATGCAGAGAATTATTTTTCTTTTTTGGGCTCATGGTTTTTCTCTCGGTTTATTTCCGTTTTCTTGTTTGCTGAGTTTTGGGGGTCTGGAGAATTTTCCTCTCTCTTTCATTTTTCTTTTTAATATTTTCTTTTTAGACTTCTTAATTTTTCTCCACTTTTCCTTCTCTTTCTTATTTGTTATTTTCTACTACTTTTATCTAAATCTATTAATTTCATTCTATACTTAATAGGATCTTTATCTCACTTTTCTCTCCTCCTCATCTTTCACTGTTTAATTTTTCAAATTATTTTTTTCATTCTCCCACTCTCTACTCCTTCTGCCTTTACTAGTATAACCATTAAGCATTACTAATCTTTAGCTATTTAGTTAAATCAATGCTGTTATTGTTGATTTTTAGTGCATGTATTGCTGGTGCATTAAGTAGACATTTACTGTATGTCAGTATTTGATATGTTTTAATAACTATAAAATAAATACTGTTTTCTTTTCTATGGTTTAGGGTTATGTATGATTGGTTCTTATGGTGTGTTGATAACCAAATTGCCTTTGATACTATTGTTGTTGCTGATTCAGCTCCTACTGCCAGGGTGGCATAGTTGTTGCTGTTAATAGATTTTCTCTGCATCTGAATGTCCGTACTGTCACTGTCTTTGTTCCATTAATGATACAAGGGTCCTTTCTTGGAGAACTGCCCTAGAAAGAGATAATGAAGCCAGCAATGCCAACAGAGCTAATAGAATGACTACAGCAGGCAGGGTGAGCAGTTAAGCAAAAGGAGGAGTAAGTCAGCACCAGGAAAATAAAGCAAAGACAGGAATAAGTCAGTAACTCTCAATGTGAACGCTCTCAGTTCTCCAGTGAAAAATCACAGATAAGCAGAATGAATCATAAAAATGAACTTAACAATTTGCTGTATATAAGAAACATTTAATCTAAAAAGAAATTGACTAAAAATCATAGGATGGAAAGCAATATTCCATGCAACAGCAGCACCCCCCCCCTAAAAAGAAGGAATGCCTAGCCTATATTCAGATAAAATAGATTTCACACGAAATGATGAGAAATGGCTACAAGATCACTAGGTATTGGTTAAGGGAGCAATTCAAAAGAAAGAGAAAACAGTTATACATATACATCCACTGAACACTAGCAAACCCAACTTAATGAAACCAATACTACTGGACATAAAAGACCAGACAGACATCACTTCTAATGAGGGCCTTAATAGCACACAATCACAAGCAAATTAACTAGAAAAAAAAAAAAAAAAAAACAAAAAACAGGGAAATATCAGAGTTAAAACAAACCTTCAAAGAAACAAATGGACTCAAAAGATACCTACAATGTTCCACCCAAGAACAACAGGCTACACATTCATCTCAGCAGCATATGGAACTTTACCTAAAATAGACTACATGCTAACCCATAAAGCATGTTTAAGTAAATGTAATAGAATCAAAAATACCATGCACAGTATCAGATCATAGTGCAGTGAAACTAGAAATTAACGGCAAAAAAAAATCACAGACATTATGCAAATTCATTATTAAACAATACTCTCATGAATAATCAATGGGTCACAGAATTCAAGGAAAAATTAGACTGTTTCTAAAACCAAATAATTATGTCAGTAGATTCAAAACTTATAGGACACAATGTAAGCGGTCCTAAGAGAGACGTTTATAGCTATGAAAGATCACAGTATAAGAACAGAACAAGCCCAAATAAATAATTAAATGAGTAACTCAAGATCTTAGAAAAACAAGAACAATCCAAATCCAAAGCTACTGAGAGAAAAAAAAAATTATAAAGTGCAGAGCAGAAATTAATGAAATTGACACTAAAAATAATACAAAGAATCAATGAATTGAAGGACTTTTTTTTAAAGAATGAACAAAACTGATGAACTCTTAATCAAACTTATAAAAAAAGAAAAGACACAAATCTATGCAATTAGAAATGAAAAAGTTGCAGTGATAATGGACATCACCAAGATCTAGAAGATTATTAGTAACTACTTGAGAATCTGTATTCCAATAAGTCAGAGACTCCAGAAGAAATGGGTAGATTTCTAGATACATATGAATTACCAAAACTGAACCAACCAACACCCTGAATGATTCCAGGCAATTAAACTGAAGCAATAATAAAATAATTTAAAAACATACCAACTAAATAAAGCCCAGAATCCAGCAGATTTGTTACTAAATTTTACAGTGTGAGGGAAGATCTAAAAACCACCTTGAAATACATCTAAAGGGAAGGAATTCTACAATTATTCCTCACCAATTTCAAAAACTAGAAAAGGATCCACCAAAAAGGAGAACTACAAGCTGGGCATGGTGGAGCATGCATCTAATCCCAGCACTTGGGAGGTATAGCTGGAATATCACCATGAGTTCAAGGCCAGTCTTGGCTATATAATAAGTTCAAGGCCAGCCTGAACATCCTGAATGATATAGTGAGACCCTGTCTCAACAAAACAAACTACAGAACAATCTCTTCAGTGAAAATGAATGCAAAAATCCTCAACAAGATACTGGAAACAAGAATGTGACATATCATCAAAAAGAACATACAACAAATAGGCTTCATCGCAGGGATGCAGGGATGGTCCAACATACACAAATCCATAAATATATTTCATGATATAAACAGAAGCAAGGGCAAAAGTCAGTGGCGTACTATTCTGCCTTAAAGAAGGATAAACTCCAGCCATGGAACCTCATGCATTTTGTGCCTGCACAACTCCCACATGACAGCAGCACCAAGGTCACCTTGGAGTTGTGTGACACTCAGGGCACCACTCTCTGATCTGGGAACCTCAATAAAATGTAGTCCCATTAAGTGGCTGAAAGTGAAGAGGATGACATGTACCCTAGGACCATCTGGTGAGGGCATACTTCTACAAAGTGGAGACTAATGTCATGTTTCAGGTCCAGGGATAAAAAGATTGCTATTGTGCCCTTGGATGAGCCCAGGAAACACTGGGTGGTGAAGCTGATTACTGATTAGTTTGCGCCCTTGCTTTAGTAGAAACGGAGTTAAAACACACATGAACTTATAGGAAAAAAGTTTTCATTGGAAAGTAAGGGGAAAGCTAGGACCATGATCCAGCTTAAGCAGCTGGAAGGGAACATCTGATGCAGGAGTTGACAGTCCTACTGGCAGAAGCAAGAGGTCTGCTTTTAATGGTCACCTGGTAGGCTGGGGTCCTGCTGACTACTATCCCAGTCCTGGTGTCAGAGCTCTGGAATTCTCACTGAGTGCTGCTCTCATTTCCAGGAAAGGGTTATCTCTCTTTGTGGAGGTCTTGGTCAGGTGCAGCT
Source organism: Chinchilla lanigera (assembly GCF_000276665.1). Lineage (NCBI taxonomy): Eukaryota > Metazoa > Chordata > Mammalia > Rodentia > Chinchillidae > Chinchilla > Chinchilla lanigera. Next base: position 2,589,942 of record NW_004955536.1, read on the forward strand.
CGTCTTTCCTGGGATTCTGAGTGACCCTAGGTTCAGGACTATGGCTGGAGACTTCTGGGCCTCCTCAACATCCCTGCAAATCATGTATCCTGTGTCTTCAATCTTGAGGGAAATGAGATTATGTAATTTCAGGGCTAATCAACTTTGTCTTGCCAACTTTTAGACAGACATGCCCTAAATGATTAACACCTATATGCAGAGTAGAGCAAGGGCTTGACCCAAAGCTCTAAAATAACAAAAAGACAAAATTATCAAGCTTTGTTCTGCTTTTAGTTAGGTATCTGTAGGTGCAAATGAAGACTCATGGTTTATAACAAAAGTGGCTTTTGAGTCCTGGACAGTCCTAGAAGAAAACATGAGCCATGCTTCTGATGAGCGGGAGGTTAGGGCCTGGGATTCTGCGTGGGCTGCCTCCCCATGCTGGTCTGAGTTATGACTGCATCGCAAAGGCCCTGAGATGCTGCAGTTGAGTGGGAGCGTAAGAAGCCCTAGCTCCCTAACAGCCATGCTCCTTCCTGCACCTCTACAACACTTCCTTCCCCCTTTCTTTCCCTTCCTTCCTTCTTCCCTCCCTCCTTCCCTTTCTCCCATCCTTTCCTCTTTCCTTCCTTCCATTCTTCCTCCCTCTCTTTTTCTCCATTTCTTCTCCTATTCATTCTTTTCCTTTTGTCCATGCCTTCACCCGGTTTTGATGTCCAGCACTGCCCTGTGGCTCTCTCAGTGGTAATGAAGTGACCAGGCCCTGCTTACCACACCCTGGAAAGTGTGCCAAGCTGGTCTGTCTTCTTAGTCCACAGCAGGGCTGCCGTGAGACTCATCTCAGGACATTTATCTGCTTCTGAACAGTGACATCTGCTTTGGTGAATAAATCAAAGCTACTGCTATGTAGGGCAGCACAATGCATAACAGCCTCGCTGCTCTGGGTGAGGAGCTGGAGGCCCTGGCTATGAAGCAGGTTAGATGAGGTCTTCACCTGTACTCGAGCAGTCCCAGAACAGCTAGCTGTGCAGCTGCCTTGGACTCTGCCTCTCTGCTGAGGAGTACATTCAGGTGCTGGGGGAGATCCAGCCTGGCAGGAAGCAGCTTGTCCAAGACCAGCTCTCTCTGACTATCAAAGCGGGTCAAACCTGGGAAGGGGAGATATTAAGGGCAGGGTAGTATTTTAACCAAATCTGCTTCACTGAGCTCAAAAAGAGGATATGAATAGGATATGACAATCGTTCCCATTAAAAAAGGACCCTTGTCAAATAAAATAACCCTCATGAGCTGGCTGCAAACCCCCAGCAGGACAACTGACCTCATGGTCACTTGGCAGTCACAAAAGCTAAAAAATGAACTCCAATTAAATTTTAAAAGCAGGGAAAAGACATTGTGAATAACAAACATTATTATTTCTCTGAGGCAGAGGCTTACATTTTTCCTTAATGACCTTGGGACAGTGAATGACTGAGCTCTGGCTGCAGAGGAAAGCTGGGAAGCTTTGTGTGCCTCTGACATTGCTCTTGCCCTGCAGCCTGCAGGATGGGCGGGGGAGCCCTGAGCACTTGGGCACAGACACCAAAGTGATGCAAGAGAAAGGGCGGGAACCCTGAGTTCGAATGTCAGTTTCCCCACATGGGGTGGTGTGATTTTTTGTTTGAGCACTAGTCAACACAAGAGAGCCTTATTTGTTTTAGTTGAGGCTCAACTCAGAACATTCATGGGCACTATTTCAGGTTATTAGCAAACACGAATTCATTTGATTTGGATTCAGAGGCTTGGGGCAATGCCTAGAAACCTGGCTTTTTAACCAGACTCAGTGATTACAGTACCAAAGAGGCATTAGCCAAGGCTACTGTGGTCCAAGAGAGTCCCTGGCAGGAGTGAGGAAAGTCACAGAATGACTTCATGCACGGGGGTCAGCAACTGTCAGGATCCTGAGGCCAAAGTAGTGCTTGAATTCTTGGTTATTTGTAGGAGCTGGCATTACAGAGCCCCACCTGGGCTGGGCACTGGGAAAGGAAGTGAATGGATCCATTTACTGTGTGTATTTTTCAGATTGCAGAGACAGTAGACATGGGAATATGAATTCATTCTTGTCTTCCTATGAGATGATATGGAATAAGCTTTCAGAGCATTAAAAAGAAAGGAGGTGCTGTACAAAACCCCTTTGATATATGCTGTGGTTACTCACCAGATAATTTTCACTCTGTAGAAAAATTGGCAGAATATTATTAATTTACTTTTAAAAAAGTGTAGCCAGGTATGGTGGCACATGCCTACAACCCCAGCTCTTAGGAGGCTGAGGCAGAAGGATTACCCCCAGTCTGAGTTCAACTAGGCTACATGATATAAAGTCAGCTGAACTACAAAGCAAGACTCTGTATCAAAATTAATAAATAAATAAAAGAAAATGTGAAAGGATGAGGGAAAAGGGGGCACTTCAGCACCCTCCTTTAGAATGCTTTCACAATTGTCCTGAGTTGGGAGACGGAGACCAGGAAACAAGGGTGACAGCTGTGTGACCTTGGGCAGAGCCTTTCTCTGCTCCTGCACAACATTCTCATTGTGGAAATGAAGGGATGGAATCAGATTATCTTTGACATCTACTACTGCTCTGACAGAATATCACTGCATGCACCATCAGAAAAACTGTATTGTAAATCTAATTTACTCTTTGAACTGTTAAAATAAGTATGGCTAAAAAAAGTGCATATGTATTCAGGGTAAGAATAATGGCGTACTTTCTAATTATCTACGCCAATGTAACCATAGTTAAATTTATGATGACGGCAGCACGTTTATCGGGCTGATCAGGCTGTAGTAAATTAAAACTTACAGCTGCCCTTTCTTAACAGAATAGTACTTGAAGGCATCCCCTGCCCCCAGCCATAGAAGTCCTATCAGCATATGAATGAGGCCTATTAACACAGCAGAAGTTGTGTGGTACAAACTCAAAGTCTCGGGCTAGACACCTAACCTTGTAAACGCTGCTCTTGAACCTAAGCAGAGGGAGACTCACCCTTACTGTTCCTGGCTTGCACCCAGCTTCCCTCCATCGCTCTGAAGCTGAGCTCAAAAGGGGCAGAAGAAAGGTTGGCAGCACTTTCCGTTCCTTCTCCTCCTGAAGGACATCGGCACCCACTGCTGGCAGCGGTGGATGCACCCTGCTCCAGGCCAGCCTGCTATGGAAACATCTCTATCAAACCACTGGTCACCAGATGTCACGGCTTCCTTACAGAAAGAGTGCTCTGTTTTTAATGAAGGTTAACAAATGGATTTATGGCAAACAAATTCTCATGTAAATCTCGAGTACGATTTAATATCTAGAAGCAATGTATGCCAAAATGTTCAGAGATGTTATTATATGAATAATAATAAATCTACCATCTGAATTCCCACAAGATGACAGGATCTGTTTAATAACACTATGAAAATTCTTTCTTATATGCCTCAAAAAATGTATATCATCTGCTGATAGCTGAAGCTCAAGGAGTTTAAATTAAACATAACTAAGGATGTCACAGATATTAGAAATAATTTAGTTATTGAGTTCATAGTTGCATCCATTTAACTCTAAAGCACATAATCATTTTATTGCAGCTGCTGCCAAAGTAAAAAATACATAAATAAAACCCAAGAAATTGTTTATGACAATGCCTTTTAAAAGTATAGAATTCACCCACTCTTTCTTAATTGTAAATGAAATAAGCACCTCTTATTGCCTTGAAGTTTACAGTATGTTTTCTCACTTTTCATTCTGAATAGTTGTAGTTAGTGATGTGCATTGTTGTACTGTAGCTAAGAATGTGCTAACCTAGGAATTTCAAAATAAAGAATTCTGGCATTCCCAAGAACTTTGGTAATATTTGTATACTTTTAGATCTTTCCTTTTAAAAAATAATATTGAATAAAATACTATTTTTAACATCTATGAAATAAAAAATTCTATATAAAATGATACTGTACTCTGCATTGAAATTAGGTTGTGCATTTTCAAAGTGCTTTGAACTTAAAAAAGAGGTTTGCTAGCTCACTGTGGGCCATATCAAGTAAAGAGAAAAGCCATGTGAATTATATAGTTGTCCCTTCCCCACACTCAAAACCACAGCTCTGGAAATTTAAATTTTAAAAAATAAACATATAGAAGTTTCTTAGGTTAAAGAAAGGAATGGAGAATAGTCCTATTTTTTGTAGAAAAAATTTAATGGATTTGAGGGTGAGTGCTACCACCTGACCTTTTGGCAGTGGTTATGAGATATAGAGCATATGTCTGTGTCTATTCTTCTTAAGTCTCTACTCTGTAGGATGGCCAGTGTAATGGAGCATATTGTTGGAATATACTTGCTAATTCTGAGAGTAAGTCATAGAAAACACCACTATTCTGCTTACTTCTCCCTCAGATTATTTATGGACCTCCATTTGCTTGTCATGAGACTCATAGCCACCCTATGCAGAGGTGCAGCTGGCCTGGAAGGGAGGCCCCTGTATAAAGCCTGATTGTGAGGCATCCTGGAAATGACACTTTGATCCCTGCCCTGACCACATACATCCCCACTGGACATCCTCACCACCCAGCTGAGCTGCTCCCAAACTTCTGACCCACTAGAACTGTATGAGATGCAATTTTATCATTGCTCAAGGCACTAAGTTTTTGATAGGTCTCAAGTACATTCTAAGTTCCAAAAGCAGAAATGTAGATTCATTCATTAGTTAGGCTACCTAAGGAATAAAATGTTCAGAATAGGCTATTTACAAGGGAACTTTCAAGTGTTGTATGATCTCAGATTGCTGTTGATAGACTACCTGGGGTCAGAATGAGACTCTGTGACCCCAAGACTCCACATGGACATGAGCAGGACATCCATTATTCTACCAGCTCCCCAGTTCATTTCACTTATTTTTGCTGCAGATTCCTCATTTCCTCCAAATTAAGGATAATTAGATTACTTGGTCCAAATCAGGAAACACACCATAATTGAAAGGTAGAAAATCTGATTTTGTAATTTAAGCAAATTTCAGTGTTCTGATGAAGCCAAAATCCCTATTGGTGCCTCCAATTGTTCTAAATAGCTGCAGAAAATGCTTATTAAAAAAAAAAAAGTAAAGGAAAATAAATCTTCTTGAATTAATCCTTAGTCATGTGTAACTTACTATAATTACCCTAATTTTTATGCTATAAAAGTAAGTTTTTTCTTAATATAATACTGATAGCTTTTAATTAGTTACAAGAAGCAGCAAAAAATGTGAAAGTAAAAACAGATGCTACATTCTTCAAACTTCACTGTAGTGCAAGATTGCATCAAACGACAACTAAAGATACTATTTAAAATTAGTACACCAACTGTGGTCATTCCATGAGCAAATAAAACTACTCATGATGTTGCCTCATATTGTTTGCTAACAAGAAAGAATATTTGTACTTATTATAGTTTTAGACACTTTCATGTATTTTACATCAGTTGAGTTTTATATGTTTATGAGCTATCCAGTAACTTAGTTTGAAGTTAGCAACTTAAATGTGTGCACTAGTGTGCCTTGACAGGGGTCTGAGAGCAGCCAGAAGGGAATGTAAAGGACAAGCTCACCGACCACCAATCTTGGTGGAATATGGGACACAGAGTTAAAAATAATGTTTAGAACACTTCTTTTTACCAAGTCCCACTTATTTGCAAGGTTATTGGGATAATTATTAAAGCAGTAATGCTACCTAGATAAAGGTTTAAACAAAGCTGTTAAAGTAATAAGTAATAGTTTTTTCATACTATTAAAATTCCTTTCATTCTTAACTATTTTTAAAATAACAATTGGGCTGATTTCCTCTACTGAAGGCAGGATAATCCTGAATTAAGCAAATTAATTTAGTACTAGTATTTTCTTTCCCCTAGTAGTTCCAATACTACATTTTCAAATCTGGCCATGCAGAATGTGGAAGGTTTCCATCCCTCTGCACTTAAATAATCGTCTTGAGTAGCATGTTAAGAACCTTGAGCTCTTGGTGCCAGCTTATTTTCAAAAAGCTTCCCAGGAGTATCTTGTCTATAGCCAAGACTCCATGGGACAGAGGTCATCAGAGGTCAGGTCCCAGGCTCCAGAGGACGCTTGATTCAAGGTCCTGCTCTACACCTGTCTTTTCAGGTTCATTCCAAGAAATCAGTGCTTCCTGATACAGACTTGGCTCAACCAGGAGGCTCTGCAGTTTCCAAGCTAAGGTTTCTGGCCTAGAAATGCCTATACTACTTCTTTAAAAAAAGAATACTTTCCAGCTGGGTGGTGCACATGTATAATCCAGGCACTTTGAGGCTAGGCAAGAGTAATGTGAGTTCAGGCAACTCAGTGACTTAGCAAAACTATGTCTCGAAATAAACAAGGGCTGGGGACTCAGTAATTGAGGTCTTGGGAAGGAGAATTGGAGGAAGCAGAAAGGGAAGGGGAGTAGATTTTTCTAAAAAGATCAATGATCAACTTTACCAAAGGTACCTAAAACAGAGACATTTGTTAGCTGGGAAGTCAGATTCATGAAAATACCAAGTTTGAGAGTATAGCCACAGCAGCATCCAGAGGACACACAACCTTGGTATGTGTGTATGTAACTCAACCAGGTTGAAGTGGAAGCAGCCTCACCCAGCTCACTGTCCCTCCCCTTGAGCAAGAGCACCTCTTTCTCTGGTCTCTGTAGCTAGTGACTTCTTACACATTCCATGTTCCTGTTGCAACCCATTTCCCAAAGCGTCAGAGCCTGGGGCTGGTGAGACAAAACAGTGCCACCCAGGAGTAAGCGGCAGTTTCCTCACCCCTGTAGACAGTGCTGGGCTCCAGGTGTGGCTGTGCCTGGGTCCAGAACCCTGTATCTCCATTGTTAACGATGCGAAGCAGGAAAGAGGGTGAGATGTGGCCACAGGTATGCACCCGTCCTGAGGAGCGCCCCCCTCCGCCCCTGTTCTGGGCTGTGCGGTTCGCTGTTGGGCTCTCCAGCTCAGTGCCTGACCGTGGAACCGCAGTTCCAAACACCTTGAGCGGCTTCGCACTCGTAGTGTGACTGAGCTACAGCTCATGTTTATCCTGTGTGAGAAAAGCAGGGGATTAATGGTTATTTGATTGTCTTTAGATGGTTTCTTATTGTCTTTCACTTTCTCTTGTGATGTTTTGGCAGAAATTGAAAAAAGGATCCCAAGCAAGATCAGGCATCCAAGCATCTGTGATTCATAAGAGTTGTGTCTGGGCTACATATTCTTACAGCCTCCTTTGAAATACATAACACATAATATAAGATGTAGAAGCACGTGGAAAAGCAGTTCATCACTCAGGAACTCTCTTCATGCTCATCAGAGAAATACTTTAGAAAATTCACTGTAGTTTTTTCCAGTGGCACAAATTTTGTACTTTTTTTTTTTTTTCAGTACTGGCCATCAGTCTCAGGGTTTCATGCATGCTGGGCAAAGGCTGTATCACTGAGCTACACCCCCAGCCCTGGATACTTAGGAGACAGGGTCTGGCTCTGTTGCCCAGGTTGGACCAGAGCTCCTCAGTTAAAGGGATCCTCCTTCCTCAGCCTCCTGAGAAGCTGGGTTGACAGGTGCTCAGCAATATGCTCAGCTTCAGTTTAGCTTTGTACTCTTGCATCCAAATGTACTTACAAGAAAAAAATAAAGACCTGAAGTGGGGAAATGAAAATATATGAAAGATCTTTTGGATTATCCTTTGTGAGGTAAATTATCTTTTTTTTTCCTTAACAAAACTGAGTACAAAATGTTTCATCATTTTGGCTTCCAATCCCGACCATCCTCGGGGCTAGCACTTTCTTGTGTTCCTCTGTACTTCAAAAATCTCTTATGGTTAAAAATCACAAAATAGACTTTTTTTTCCCAGTGTGTCTTAAATCTGGAGCCCAGAAGAAGAGTTCCCAAATTGATTTTTCAGTAAAAGCATTCCATGTGTCTGGCATTTGAACTTCATTTTGATAAGAAATTTGGGCATATGTAAATTTTCCAAATCTAGGCTCCAGGTTATTTCTCTTTGCTATAAACTTATGCAGCTCCCAGCTGCAGAGAAAGAAATTTCAATAGTTAATCTTCAAAGAGTTACCTTTGGAATGAACTCTGTGACAAATACACATACAACCCAAGCACCAGAATTTTCTTGCTGGGTGAGAAATACTCTGCAAGGAGTGTACCCTGGGGATAGAGCTGCATGAGCCTGAAGGAATAATTACTCCCGGCCTCTCCCTCAGTGCATTTTGAGCAATGAGCTTCTGTCCAGCCTGTCTCTTCAGCCCAGCTTTCTGCTCCTCCTCCAGGGTTTCCCTCTGTCTAGAAGCAGAAATACCCTTTCTCAGGAGGCCGGGCAATGTCTTTGTTCGTCACCTCAATCAGAGGACACACAAACAAAAATAACACAACAAAAGGAGGTAAAACCCTTTGGGATAAAATCCTTTTGTTCTGAGTATATATTTTTTCCTTGTGTTGCAGCTAGCAATTTTCTTAGAGAAACCTGAAAGAAGAGGAAAAAGGGGACTGAAAAAGACATATGTGATAGAAATTAGCTGTTATCTTCAGAATGCCACTGGATTGCACATGAAGTAATGAATTAAATGAAGTAGAAACCATGGCCTGAACTGGAAATGTGCTTTATGCCTAATGTAATTAATCTTTATTGAAACAGCTAAGCCATTTAATTTGTGTTGCATGAATAATGAAATGAAAGGGGCACGTATGAATTAACTTCTTAACCAGCAGAAAAGATGCAACCTCCAGGCTTAACAATTGATTAGGCTTTTCCTGGTAGCTCTTTAGATCCATGTTCATCAGCCACAGTCCTTCCGCTATGGGTTGGCACAAGATTGGTCCTGCTTTTTAGCCATGTCTAGTTCACCAACAACTTCTACAAATCTACATTACAAGGACATTCTAGTACCATGATCACGGTGTGTGCATGGATAGTGTGTGTCATCCAGAAATCTGCTAGCTACAGTTTTGTTTTTTCCCCCTATAAAACATTTTGCCTTTTCCTTCCAACACTGTTTTCCTCTCAGTAGATAGAAAGGACAGATACAGGAGTCATCCTATAGCCATCTCGATGCTGGCTATGCCTCTGCCTTCACCATGCTCCTCTGAAAGCACTCGTGTGATAGATGGCTCAGAAGGGAGTACCACCAGGAAGTTCCGTTGCCCTTGTTACTCCTGCTAAGCCTGGAAATTCACCTCCACCTTTTTAGATTTCTTTAGCATTGAGCAGCTTTACTACAAGCTTAGCAATAGCACATGATAGCTGCAAATAAAAACAAAGCTGCACAGTAAAATATCCTCGAGCTGACTGCTCTGTTCCCACCAGCTTCCCCATAGACGGTCCCTCTCCTCGCCCTACCACCACATGGCAAACTCTTGTCTCATCATATCTGTGTTCAAACACAAGCACAAGTGGAAGGGTAAAGAGTTGAATAATATTTCTCAAAAAAAAAAAAAGAACCAGAATTTTCTGGGACAGCCCAATTTAGATTTCTAGTTAGAAACATAGGGAAATGGTTCTCCAAAATGATACTGTGGGGAATGTGTGGGACATACATAAGCATGTGCTCTTTCAGATAACCTCTGGTACTCTTTCCACCTAGCTGATTTCTTCTCTGTGCCTCATGTCATCACATGAGTCACACACGCACTCACTCTTGCATCAGTGAACAGGACAGAGTTCTGATGATCACAGTCAGGAAAAAGTAGAATTTTGTTTTGGTTTTGCCTGTATTGTTGTTATTTTGTTATTTTTTATTAACTTTAAAATAAAATTTTAAAAAAGAAATTTAAGATAGAAGCAATGGAGGATAGAGACAAGAGAAAAATAGAAATGGAGGGATCTGGTGGTTTACAAGCCTGAGGAAAAAGCATTGCCAATTACAGCGATTGACTAGTTTGAGCTGGACAGGAAAGATGGCATTGGCAGATATGGTCTATCTCACTGCAGTCTGCAGCCTGCTCTGCAGCCTAAACAACTCTTTCAGTAGAATGGATGCTGAAAAGCAGAAGCCACCATCTGGACATCAGGCTGGTGTTCCAAGGATTCAAAACATTTCTTCACACCTTCTTAATACTTCTTCCTCATCACCAATCGCCTTAGAGATGAGAAGTCACTCATACTCTCTGTTCCCAACTTCCTTTGTAGGAGCTTCCTGGAATGGTGGGAAACCATTTCATCCAGGGAAACAGAAATACCTGGATGCTTTCCTTAAACTGTCCCAGAGACCCACATTGGCTCTTCAACTGCATCCACTTGCTTAGCTCATGTGCTTGCCTTCTACTTCTTTTCTCATGAGGCACTGGATAGAATCCAGCCTAAATAAATGTAGAGGTAACTCTCCTTAGTCCAAGAAGAGTCTTCAAGTGCAGCAGAACAGACATTAAGATTGGTAAAGAAGGAAGAAGGTTTGGAGGAAAACCAGGAAGATCTCCATGCCCTACACATTGCCAAGACAGGCACGAAGCCAAGTGCTCCCCAGTCCCAGAAACACCTCCTTTGTCAGAAAATAACCTGAGAGAGAAGCCCTTGGTTTCTTCAGCATACCCCTGTTTTTCCCTAATCATCAAATATGGGATTCTGAGATGAGGCCATCATAGGCATTGTAGGGCACAGATTGCTCTCTCTCAGTCACTGGCTGTGAGGAAAGGCAGCTTCCATGCTGTGATGGTGCCCAAAGGATCCTGAAAAAAGTCAGTGGCCAAGGAACATAGGCCTTCTTCCAATGGCCACAAGATTAATCCATCTTGAAAGAAAGTCCTCCAGCCCCACTCAAGACTGTGCATGATATAGCCTTGGCTGACTGCTTATCAAAGGTCAGGAGCCACCCTAAATCAGAACCACCTGGTTAACCTGTGCCTGAATTTTTTTTTTTTTTTTGGTTTTTCTCCGGTACCGGGAACCGAACTCACGACCTTGCGCTTGCCAGGCAGGCGCTTTTTGCCGCTGAGCTAAATCCCCAGCCCCCTTTTTTTTTTTTGAGACTGGGTCTCACTGTGCAGTTCAGGCTGTCCTTGAGCTCACTTTGTAGCCCAGGCTGGTCTCAAACTCACAACGATCCCCCTGCCTCAGCCTCCCGACTGCTGGGATCACAGGTGTGCACCACCACGCCCGGCTCAGTGCCTGAATTTCTGACACTGACTGTGAGGTTATAAATGTTTATTGCTTTAAGACACAGGCCCTGCTTGTAGGGTCACTCCTGAACTAAGCCTTCTTTCTAGTCATGTCACTCATCTTCACATCAGAATGTCCCCTACAGGCCTTGCACTGTTTTTCTGTGGAGCTGATATCATGGTGACAATTATTCCACTCTTTCTTGCACTCTATACTCTAAGTGATTGTTAGCTAACTATGGTGACAAAGATGGCACGCTGCCCAGAGGGGTGGAGAAAATAAAACAAGAATAATGTGCAGTCAGCTGTGGTTTGGACCTGTCTGCTCCTCAAGGGCCATGTATTGGTGACTTGGTCCTCAGACTTTGGTGCTGTTGGGAGGTCCCAGAGCCTTGGGAAGTGGGTGGGAGGAGGTTAGATCACTGTGGCATGTTCTTAAGGAATGCCAAAGTCCTTCCCCCTTCCTCACTCACTCTCTTGCTCCTGTCTAAAAGATGAAGTGACTTCCTCCACCACACACTCCTGCCATGTCACGCTGCCTCCCTACAAGTCTAAAGCAGAGGGCTCCAAAATCAAGAGCTAAAATCAGCTTTTCCTCTCTTTAAATTTCTTGTCTTGGGTATTTTGTTACAGTGAAGGAGAACTGACTGAGCCACAGCCCCAGCAGAATTCATTGACTAAGAGGACAGTATGTTCCCACAGTGCACATGTGCGGGCCTTAGAGCTCAGGACTCCATGGGTCTGAGGGGTCAGAACCATTGATCATACAGGCAGCATCTACACTGCAAGATAAATCGTGGATTTTAATGATTATAGTTTAAAAACTATTGTAATTCTTTCAGATTGTACATCCATTAGCAGCTTACTCTCTTTAAATTTAGTGCATTTAGTAATATAGCAAGATGGGATTTGTTTAGGTGTATTGGTACATGTGTGTATATTTTGGATATTTTAATTCCCATTACTTCCTTCTCCCCTTCTTCCCTCTCCTCCTTATCCCCTTCCCCATCAGTAAAAATCAATCTTTTTACCTTTAAGAACTAACACTTGTCATGTTTGAGCGGGGGTTATAGCAAAGAAAAAATTGCAAAATTATCTGAAAAGAGCTACTAATGTATTTCTCCCTTTGCCAAGTGTATCTCAGCATGAGGCTGAATGTTCTTCAACCAAAACAACATAACACAACAGATTGGCTGTGAAGCAGATATGAGGATCCAGCTGTCATCTGTTAAGACAGACCTTCAACAGATTCACAAAATGTAAACCAATACCTATTTCTCACTAGTTTATTAAGATATTTACGTTAACATACAAGTTTATTATTATTATGTAAAACAAATTTGTAAAATACATTTTTTAATTTTTTAGTTTTCAATATGGTAAATCTTGGTGGACAGAGATCATATAAAAAAACCATAGAGGCTGATTTTTTATATGATCATATAAAAAAGCCATAATTTTTAAAAGGTTAAAGAAATCCTAAAACCAAAATGTTTGAGACCACAGTTTGAGAGAACCTCCAGCTTCTAGCAGTCACCCCTTTCACTGCCCCAGGATATCTTCAACACTTTCTATCACCGCTGAGCCCTGCTTTGAGAAGCATCTCAGTTCCCTTTGCAGATCCCTCTGCAGTTAACTCTGAATCAGAGACTCTTTGTGTTGGCTCCATAATTTCTTAAAGTTACATTAAAGGAAAATTCTGCCATTGTCACCATCATTTTCTAAGGAGTGTTTTCCCAACTTCCTTAAACAACACAGCACTCAGTGGCCCTTCCAGGTCAAGAACCACGGCTGCAAGCAGAAAGCCACACTGCTGAGCCTCTACCTCCAAAGGATAATCTGGACATGCCCAAGGCGCTCCTCAGGAGATGAGTTCAGAATTCTCCATCCTCTAGGTTCTGTCCAAAGTCATCTGATGTGTTCACATGGGTTTTGAGGAAGAGAACACAGGGAGAATATGAAATTTTGCAAATACTATGAATGGAACAATATAAGGATATTTCCATAAGAATAAGACTCAAAATGGAATATGTAAAAGCAGAAGGAAAAATGGTTTTGTCAAGTTTGAGAAATTATATTTTCTTGTCCTAAAAATTAGAAAAGCAGAACTCTATGTTGCTTTTACTATTAAAAGTGATTACATGATAAATGCTGTGTGTGATATTTGAATCTTCTGAGCCTTCTAGAAGCTTAAAACAACACTCAATGCACTAATCGACTGAAAACAGACTTTTCAGACAAATTTGATGAATTTAGTGACTGATGAAGCTGCAGGAGACCCAAGACACCAGACACCTGTAACCACTCTGCACTGTCTCAGCTTCCTGTCATGAGGACAGCTTCTCAGGCAGGGGACTTGCCCGGAAAGGAGGTGATAGGCAGCAGCAAAAAACAGGGTCTAGCATGCTGCTTGTTGTTTGTCTAAGTGTCTTTCCCAAGAATCACTTTGTTTCTCTCCCTCCCTCTCTCTCTCTCTCTCTCTCTCTCTATATATATATATATATATATATATATATATATATATATATATGAATGATGATAACTCTCAGTGACTTGAGACTCCTGGAAATTCAGCAGCTTTAAAGAAATGCATCTGTCCTCTCATTCGGGATGGGGATCACTTATCCATGGCACAACCAGGTTTCAAGTCTTCACTAAGCCCATCGAGTGAATTAAAGTCTAGGAATCCTTTATCTCAAGTGGGCACCTGGGCTTTACCCGGGCCGTGCCCTCTGGGGAGGACTGGAATCTCAGGGATGCCTTGGGAAAGGGCCCAGAGAGGACCTGCCCCACAACGGTGGCTCCTCTGGAGCTAAGGTAAAAGCCTTGGTGAGTCTGGTTACTGTGTTCACTGCAATGCTTCCTTGTTTTGGAAAATAGAACAATAGTTATAAATATTTGCATTGGAAACCAAAACATTTTGACAACAACTGCAGCTGCTAAATGATGTATGAAACTTGTGAAATCAGATAGAGACAGAAGACAAACATGGCTGCTCAGAAAGGAAGGGCTTCATGACTTTGACTTAGCAGTTGAGCCAGGTTTCTTAGAGCATAATTACACAGTGAATACTTCTTAAGAGGGTTTGGTTTAAAAACATGATACATGTAGTTGCCATCAGATCATTAGCATTTGGCTGTCATTAACCTTCAGCTGACAAATTACCTACTTAGGAGAGATATATTCTAATTTAAATGGTTGGAGGAGGCGGTATCTGCCGTCCATTTGGGTCAAAAGCCAGATCTATAGATAAAAACAGAACTTTGGAACTCAGAGAAGCATACTTCTCAGTGTCTCTTCAACACTCCACAATATATAGGAAATTCTCAAATAGTTAAATGTGTTAACCAATCATATGACATCTATCTCTTTTTGCAATTTATGTACACAGAGTTGTCCAGCCCCTGTCCAACACCAAGGCCTCACTCTATTGAACTGAATTGCTTATAAACTGAGAGTTAGAACTCCGTCCTCCTAGGGATCTTGCTCTTCCCTGGGAAACAAGCATGGCACGGGTCCAGTATTACACAAAACTCTTCTCTCGCTCTTATTAACTGACTGACTCAGGCAAGTTCCTTCACTCCTCTGCACCTCAGGTTTGTCACCCATGAAGTAGGAAATAAGGAACTAGTGCTATGGTAATGCCGTTTATAATGAGATAATTCTAGTAAAGATGCTGGCAGCTTAATAGAAGCTGGATAAATAGTAGCTGTAATTGCTATAAGAGTTTTGAAGAGAAGTTTGAAATAATTGAGCTTGTCTTTATGGAGAGTCCATTAGACATAGTGACTTGCACAGAGCAAAGATCTAGTTGGTGAGATGGGTGTTCTTCCACTCACCCCACCTTCCTGCTCAAGGGGGAGTGGTCATCTCTGGGACCATAGAAGTAAGCATAGGTCTACAAATCCAGGTGAAAGGAAATCTAGCTGGAAAGAGAAACAAAAGCCAAAAAAGGCAGAAGTCCACACCTCCCTCTGCAGCTCTGCCAAGACTTAGGATGTTCACAGACATGGACAGAACTGCACCCTCGGCTGCACCTCCTGAGTGCGGTCCGGAGGAGCAGGGAGAAGCTGAGTTGGCCACGACCCTGACAGAGGCCTCAGGCGGGCCATGAGCCCTGTGCCCTTCACCCCCAAAGCCACGAGACTGTCAGTGCAGGAACAGCTGTGACAGAGCAACTGCCACCAGGAGGACACACAGACTGTGTGTGTGTGTGTGTGCGCGCGCGCGCGCGCGCATAGGTGTGTTGCTGGGGGTGGGGCAGGAGGCTCAGGAAAAGAATTCACTCGCTTGGAGCTGCGCAGTATGGGTAGAGCTTCAATATGACAATCGTAGGCAACAACAGTGATAAAAAATAAAATTACTAAAAATGCCCAGATGAAGGGTCCCCATTGTCAGAAAAACTCCAGGCCACTCACTCACCTTCTGTGAGAGTTAAGACTTCAGTTCAAATGCTAACAATGTCTCAAATATGCCAGGTCACTGGGGGACAGAAAGCAAGGCGCTGCCTGGAGAAAGTGCATGCGTGAGAATGACTGAGTCCTTTGTTTTCCCTGGTGGGGCAGCGGTGGAGAGTGCTGCTGATGCTGAGTGAGGGCATAACTAGGGCTGTGCTTGTGCTGTCTTGGGCACACAACAGGGCTAAGACAAAGAAGAAATCACTTTGCACTGCGAGGCTGAAATAAGCTTCATTTCAGACTGAATCCTGAAAAGAGACAGAACTTAGATTTTTAAAAAATAGAAGGAAACTGGCCTGATGAAAACATGGTGGCTCAAACATGCCTGCTATATTCCCAACTCAGCAGGGCTGCTGTCGGAGTCAGGCAGATGGCCTGGAAAGGTAGGAGACCAGGCAGGCATAGCTTTCATTTTCAGGCTGGAGCCCTTGATTCAAAGCCAGAGTACCCAGAGACTTTCATTTACTATCAACAGAACTCTATTGCATACGGGGAAATTTCCTGAACATATTATCTCTTTATAAGTTTATTGTCTCAGCTGATTTTCAAAATCAGCAAATATTTGTTACAAAAATAAAAGGAAAATAACTGCTAAAATCTATTTTTACAGAGGCTACTGCTACAGTCTCCTCCCTGCGCGCCTGGCAGGCAGCAAAGCGAGATACTGTTAATGTTTAGTAGCTGCTGCGGTCACCTTGGCGTAATAGAGTGAACACACACTTTAATGGCAGTTTAATTAGATTTACCATGGGGAAGATGTCACAGAAGAGATGGGATGCTTCTGTATTTGAGAACCTGTATGATGACATCAATAAATAGGAAAATGCACACAAAGTGAAGCACTGAGGACCAGAGCAGTTATTTCTCTTCCCTTGCTCCTCGGGGTTTAACTGCATCTGGTGTTTTTCTCCTGCCGGTGTCTAAGTGCCTTTACTGCTTACAGGAGTGAGTATGCATGGGGAGAGGCACGTTACAAGCCATTTTTCATATTTTAGGAGCAAGTGTGATAGCTTCAAGGATGACTTTTACTTCATTCTACTTTTGTTGAATAAGAAGAGAAGGCAGTTTTATGTACTGAGGGGAGGACGGTAGATTGTGTGATCAGGAGAAGCAGGGGCATTTTATAGATGCCATTTCTACCCTGCCCTCCAGAGACTGAAACCTCAAGAGACCTTGCATGTGTATGTTTAATCAATTGCCCTATAAAGGGCTAAAATCTTCCATATGGGAGGCAGGCATAAAAAGAGCATGTGGAAGGAATAATTTGTGAGGCATTTCTACAGTTCTCACACCAAAAATATGGCTAGACACTGTACCATCATTTCCACACCTGCCGCAGGAGCCAGCAAGCACCAGCTTCAAGCAGCCCAGCACTTTTTGTAGACTAAATCATCCGAGGACCCACTTCCTGCAGGTGTTGAAACTCTAATAAGAGGATCCTGAGGAGTTGTTGATGCTTCCTGAGTATGTTTTGGGGGAAAAATCCCAATGTATTTAGAATGGTTTAAATATTCTACATGTGATTCTTTCAAGAAAGTTAGGCAGAACTTGGAACTGCTTACACATAACATAGAGGTTTTTGAGAGTTCTTTAAAGAAATTTAAACTGCAAAGAGTTTTCAACACATAAATATGCTGAAAAAAATCAAATTTAGTAGCACATCAGTACATTCACTAAGCCTAATATGAGGGCCTAAACTGATACTAGGGCTGTGCTTGTCTAAGTGAAGTCTACCATTGCTTATGTGAAAATGGAGAGGGCTTCACCTCAAGTCTACTGAAAAAAAATCTTCTGAGCATAAAATAGAGATGGATTTCCTGTGTAAAAATCTGCATTTTAACAGCTCTCACTGCCCCTCCACACACATATGTAGATCTTAACCGATTCCTAGAAAACCTGCCGGGGAAATCTGGAAATTTTACCCAAAAATGGGGCAGGGGAGAAAAAAGAAAGAACAGCAAAATATCCTCCTTTGAGGATTTCACAGTAGCATTTTCTCCTTGTTTCTTATAAGAACTGAGAAACTACACTTTGTTGTTTTACTAAAGTCTCTCTTGAAATTGACCAGAGGGGGTTGGACACAATCCATTCAGTGTTGACCAACAACTCATTGCCAACATTTTCAAGAATGATCTGAATGCTTCTCCTGTATTATCTCATTTAATCCTTACAACAACCTTATCTGGAAAGCACGTGCTTTGATTATCCCCAATTTGCAGGTAGAAAATTTGAAGGAATTTCTTAGGTCAGACCCTGCCCACCACAAACTATGGTTAAAGAGAAGACAAATTAGAGAAGTGGCAGAAGACTAATGGTCTTGTCTATTTTCTGGCTAACTCCCCTCTAAGTAGAGAAATGAGTAATATAAACTTTTAAAACTCAGATTAAAAAGGGAATCAGGGTGCCCTTTAGTGCAAGAAACAAGCATAACAATCCCTTCCAGATCTAATAAAGGTCTAACATCCCAGATTTCTCTTTTTCATTAATTTTTATGTATTTAGGAATAGGAGTCACTGAGAGGTGGTCAAGCTCCCTTTAGTTACTTGTTTCTATGTATAGAATAAAACCCTGGAACAGTCCCATAAAACACATGACACCACTCTCCATGGATTTATTAAAAAGACCCCCTGAGAAGAAAGTTATAAAATCTGATCAAGTCAGCAATTCCGGCTGTGTAATTGATAGCCATTATTTTCTATTGACCGCTGTGCAGAACTTCAATTTCTCTAACATAAACAGAATCCCCATTTCTTTTGCAAGGAGATGCCATAGGGTACAGCTAAAAATAAGATTCATCAGCAAAATCGTTTCATAAATTCCTAGAGACTGTTGAGAGGTCTCAGAGAATGGTTTCCTATATTTATACTTCTCCTTAAATCACTTGTATTTTGCAAGTCATTGCACTTGTTCTACATGATTTCTCTGTGTATAACATGCAACACAGATAGAGTCCAACCTCCGAAAGGATCAGAGAACAAGTAAGAAAAAGGAGGGATGCTAGAGAATATCTGAGTCTCCATTTTTCCTTCTTCTGTCCTTCACAGATTCTAAAAGAAAATGCTTTGCCAAAAGCAAATTGAAACAAATATGCTGAACTTTATAATCATTATCATCTCCATGACTGCTCACTACGGCTTCACATTTTATTTTAGAAAGGAAATATTTCCCTGATAAAATTTGCAAATCCAATGACTAAGTTACATAAAACAAAATAGGTCCCTTTGTAAGTACTAGAGAACACTTGGTAGGACGAACTCCCTTTTCACAGGATCCAATGCCAAAGAAATGTGACAATAAGCAACACTGGAGGTAAAAAAAGTTCAAAAGGCAGTCTCTGTTGTACCAGCTAAAGGTTCCAAGTTTGTAAGAGGTAATGAAAGCTTTTGTGGATTCCTCTTTATCATCAAGGGTGGCTAACCTCAGCTGAGGCCTAGACAACCCTGCCAGGCCAGGTATTTGCATTTCTGATGGTTTTATTCTGAGAGTTCCATTAGATAAATAGAAGTAAGAGATGTGCCTCTCCCTTCAAATCTTTTGTTCTTTTATTTTCCTTCTGCAGACATATGCTTATTGAAATTTTAGTTTCCTTGGCAGGGTGTTGGTGAAACTATTTTTGTAAACATTTTTTAGGAGGGAAATACTGTGAAGTCAGCACAGATAAAAAATTAAGTAAAGATATTTTTGAAGTCTTTTTACAGTGAACACTTACTTTGCTCAAAATCACTATTCCCTCTGGAACAGAAACTATTTCACAGTGATCAGATTTTTCAGATAAATATCCTCCATGACATTACCCTTTGGGAAGTATGGGGGTGAGTTGTTTCCACGTAGAATGATGAGCCCCTAGACACAGTCATGTGCTGTGTTTGTTGGACTGTTCATTTGTTTCTTTTACAGGCATTAAAGGTATTTAGAGAAAGCCCTTGGGTTCCCATAGCTTTCTCCAAATGTGAAAAAGCGAAATACCAACATGTGTCTGTTTTGATACTTTCTCATTTTTTCCAGAGAATTTGAATCTTTTTTACTCATCCCAAGGTGCTGCTACTCAACACCTCCTGATCCTTGCAGCCTGCTCTCCTCACCATATGCACCCTTGGTGCACAGTGCCCCACCTTCCTCTCACACTATGTCCTCTTCTGCCCCCTCCTGTTCCTCCTCTCAACTCTCCCTTTCGTGTATCCTGCCCAGAAGACCCCTCACCCAGGACACCCGCATCTTCTGCTCTGCATGACACCTAGGATGCGCTTTTCCACAGCTCCCAGTGCAGCTCCAGTCCACTACTGCAGCCCTTCACAAATGTGGGCCCTCTTTCCGATGCCCTCCCTTCCCCCGTGTCCAGGGACCTTCTTGTCCTGACGGAGAGCACCTCAAGAAGGCAGTGGCTAACACTAAAGAGAATGCACTCAAAGGTTGCGTTTCAGCTACAGAGGAACAGGAGTTGGGGGGTGGAGAGTCACAGATTTGTGACTTTAAAAAATAAGACTTTTCTTTTATTGGAGTATGAAAAATTATGACCATTTTACTTTGTATTTATTCCTTTGGCAATTCAAGGGTCTTTGTGCTTGATGCATTGCAAGGAAAGCACTGGCCTCTGTCCTGCGTTGGGGCCTCAGTGCCGAGCCAGGAAAACTAGCAGCACAGTGTCAGTGCACAAGTCAGGTATGCTATGCTCACCCGCACTGCGCAGCTGTTCCCAGGAGATATTTTATACGTGTTTCCACAGACTCTCCTTCCCTGCCAGGCCTCCGGTTTTGCAGTAAGAGCCTCTCTTCAGGTCTGAGAAGAGGTCTAAATGATCCTCTTTGCTTTAAGTAAAACAAAGCAGTGTGATTCCCCCTCACTCCTCAAGCACTGTGCAGCAATCCCAGGCTCTTCCACAGGGGCCAAGAGGGGACAAACGTATTCTCTGCCCAGACACTACTTAGAGTCAGAAGATGGCCTGAAGGTCTGGGCCACAACAAACTGCTTACACAATTTCCTTCTCTAGTGGAAGGCTCTTACAGGGAGCAGAGAGACTCAAGGTGGTGAAATTTAAAGTAAAGCTTTACAGGACAGGGGAATGTGCACAGCGTGAGGCCCTCAGCCTATCCTTGTCTCTCATCCCCGAGGAAAGCCTGCTTCTCTCTCCCTTTGGGTCCTGACTGCCCGAGTGCAGCTGTATCTGTAAGCTGTGACAGCGGCCTGAACATGGGCTCCCTTTTTCTCTCCAGCACAGAGTCTGAAGCAGGCAATTGATATTGCCAGTTCATCTATTTAGTGACTCTGTTAGGAACCACTGCTCAAACTGGCTTTGAATTTCTTGTTTCAACTTTAGAAAATTGCCTTTTGTCACCACATTCTTCCATTTGTAGATAAAGATAGATGTATTTCCCCTTGAAAAGCTACATCCACATTCAAGACAGAGAAAAGGGAAGGGTGAATATCCAGCCGCCTATGACACTTCCATCAGGAAGGAAAAAAAGTTCCAGAAAACCTCTTCTTCAGTTCCATTGCTCAGAACGGTGCATGTGCTTGGAGCTCCCTGCCACTTGCCTTGGGTCAGCTTTGCCCTCTTTGATCGTTGTCGCCACCACGCTACATAAATGCTGAGCTGATTGGAAAGCTTGCTCTTCCATCTCAATTTCAGTTTTTCATTTGAGTCAGCTGATGGCAACTTCACACAGCAATTGAGAATTCTTGTTTTTGTTTTTGTTTTTGTTTTTGTTTTTTTTTTCTCCGGTACCAGGAACCGAACTCACGACCTTGCGCTTGCCAGGCAAGCGCTTTTGCCACTGAGCTAAATCCCCAGCCCCCAGCAATTGAGAATTCTTAATCCTTAACCACACTCAGACTCCCTCCACCCCTACAAAAGTGGATCTAAAAGAAGGCCTGAACTCACCATGCTACCAGGATAAAATAATTGGGCCTACTGAGATTAAACAAAAAATCTGCTCTGGTGAAGGCATCAAACGATCAGGGTCATCTCCCCCATTAGGGGGAAATCAAATGTAAAGGATCGATTCATTTCACTGGGTGTAATTATTTATTCCCCTAGCAAAATTTTCATTTTCTATGGACAGACAGCAAGAAAAACAAGAAGTTTTACTTATCGCTAAAATAATGAACTCAAATTACTTGCTGGTCCCCTCTTTGCTGGATTCTTCCTCCTCTAGCTCTCACTTGGGAGTGTGCCTCTGATCCTCCCTTGAGGATCATCTCCTGACCTGAGCGGGAGCAGGCGCTGCCTCCCTACATTCTTAAAGCCCACCCAGACAAAAGTGTTCTGACAATTACTTACAGGTAATTGTTCAATTTTGTGGCATTTTACTCTTTTCTAATAAGCACACAAAGTGCTTTTATTAGCCAGTCCTTCCACTGCCAGGCTATTTAGGAGACATTTTATGGCAAGGTCATTATTACAAAGAAATAGAACACAAGTGAAATTTACGCTTTTGTTTCAAGGTGGAGCAAAGGTGATTTCCCTTAAATGCATTACCCACTGCTTATATAGAATTAATCATAACTGAAGGTCACAGAAATAGTAGACTTCTGAATCTTCCAACAGCACAAACCAGTCGGGTTTAGACTTAAAATGTAGAATTCTTAAACACTTGCTGTGGCTTCCAAGTTATGGATTAGCATCCAAACAATTCGTGAATCAGTTCCCAAGCTGGATGGTGATGGCGTGTGGTTACAGCTTTTCTCAGTGAGGGTCCAAAGCCAGCCACCGAACACTGAGTTATTTCTCACCTCTTACTCCATGATGGGACTCACCGTATACCATCTTTGGAAGAACTGAGGTATGACTACATTCACACTCTGGGAAGACGCTACGGTTGATCATTGGGCTCTGTCATGGCTCTGGTTAAGAAGGAATGTCATGGGTATTTCCAGGGCTTCTGGAATCTCTCTAATTGGCTAACCTTAAATAAGTTAAACCACAAAGAAAATGTAACAAAGTCCTGACTATGCACACTCTTTTACGCGATGTAGATTTTGCATTTTGAATTCTAAAAGTTACTGATAGCACTTGAAGTTTTGAATGCAGTCACTTACGATTTAACAAAATGGTCGGACAAATGATTTTTAATGTTCCTTTTAGCTTAGAGTTTTTATGATTCAATAAAGTACTGATTTTTACTATCAGTAACACCCTTCATTTCTCTGCCTCACTTGTACCTTCACACATTTTTAACAAGATGGTATTTCTGAAGAGTAAAGATGCAAACACTACCTGCTCAATAAGGTTAAAAGTCAATTTTTCTTCATGTTGGACCCAGATGACATATTTAAAGAGTTAAATGGAAGCAAACAGAAATCCTTTAGTCCAAAATTCTATATCTGAGAAAATTATCCTTCAAAGATTGAGGAAATATTAAATATCCCAAGATATACAAAAACTGGAGGTGTTTGTAGCTGGTAGAATACTTTACAAAAGATGCTGAATGTCAAGCTGAAATGTGTAACTTTAGATAGAAACGCAAGACGTGAGCACTGCTAGTGAAGATAACCACACAGTTTGTCACAATTTTAAAAATAAGAATAAAAATTACCTGGAAGTAGTTTTCACTTTTGAGCTATTGATTCTCAACCTATTTCTTCAATTTTGACAACTTTTTGAATGGGGAATTCTATACTTTTAAGAAAGAAAGAACAAAAGTGCCTACATCAAACATAATTATTTGAAGATTTTGACATTTTAATGAATAAAAGTTATAAAGTACTGTTCCAGAGCTATAGGAATGCCTCATTTTTCATCACATTATTTACTGCTTCGTTTCTTTAGAATTTTTAAATAGATTCAGAATCCTGAAGTGTAGCTCTTTGTTGCTGTATGATTCTGTCTTTTGCTGTCACTGACACAAAAGTTCAAATGCACAGATGTTTCCTACCCCCAGGGCAGCAGAGAAAACAAACCATCAACCCAGAACCCATTGCGAAGAGTCTACTTTACCCAAGAGACTCTTTACCCAAACCTCGCGACAAGGAAAAAGAGTCCAGGACTCAGAGAAGTACTTTTACCCTGCTTCAGCCCTTTAGAGCAGACAGAAAAGTTAATTTGTTTGGTGATCGTGACTTCTGCCACGTTATATGAATAGTAGGTACACAACTGAGTGTCATTACATCAAAATGTTCACCTACAAACTTTTTCCATGAGGCAACAACATACAAAGTACTAGGCTCAATATTGTGGCAAATACAGTGAGTTATCAGGCAAGGGTCCAACTCTGAAGAAACTGATTCTTTAAGGAGGACCCATAAATACTAAAACAAAGCAAACGTGCAGAGCCTGAGTAAATATTCTGTACTATAATATTAAAACTCTTGTGCTCACTCTGTGTTCAATGAGTAAATTTGTTTTTAGAATAAACCAGTTTAGAGTCGGAATCTCTGGAATTACAATCCTTTCCACAGTATTTACTAGTTGTGGGACACAACTATAATGTAGTCTTTCGGTGATTTACTTTCCTTGTTTGAAATGAGGCTAATAGCATCTTTCTCATAAAATTGCTGTAAAGAGAAAACGTACTATGTATGTGTATTAGTCACACAGACTGGGCACTTTGATTTTCAGCCCACAGTCTGTGTGTGGAGTCTGGCTTAGCAGAGCTGGGTTAGCTTAATTCAGATCCATTCCATGTGGCATTCATTCTGGATCCAGGCTGAATAAGCAATAATCATATAGGCCTTGTTCATCACATGTGGATGGCAAGACCGCAAAAGGGCAAGCAGAAATAGGCGGTGTCCACTGGAGAACTGGTACACTGTCCACTGTCAAAGCTAGTCACAGGGCCAATACACTGTCCCCTAGGACACCCCAGCATGGTAGGAGACACAGTATATTTTATCAGCCAGTAATCAACTTTGTCACAGTATACAAAGTATGTTATGCCAAGTGGTCGACCTCTCCTCAAGCATTTGCTGTTAGTGCCACTACCAGCACTCTGCGCTTCAGTCTTTTATCAATCTGTTCAGCTCCAGAAAACAATTGTACAGCTAGCTATTGCACAGTAAAAGTAGACCTCTTTGAAGACTCATATGCCAGCATCTGTTTGGATATGGTTTTCTAAGACAGTGAAAAATCCTCAGAAATGGAGATTCTCTTCCAATATCCCAGGCATCTACTGTATTGTCCTTTTCCAGCTTTACCTCTACTAAGCTTTCTTTGATAATAAATGCAGAAAAGTATATCTTTCTTCTCCCTTTATACCAGCCCTGTCCAATATAATGTTAACACATGTGTTATATACTGTTTTCTAAGCTACATTTAAAAAGTGTTTTAAAATGTTCAACAAAACTATACAAAATGTTTTAATTTTAACATGTGATCAATGTAAGAATATTGTTAATTAAGAGCACATTTGATAATTTTTCTTCATATGAAATATTTAGAATCTAGTGCGTAATTTATATCATAGTGCCTTTTAAGTTACTCATTTGAAAGTTCTCAGAGGCTTCCCATGGTCATTAGCCACTGTGCTAGAGTGAGCTTGCCTTGTGTTTCTCTTTTCTCATTTGTTAGTGTGGGTCTGATTTTCTTACTTCTGTTAGAATGAATTGTATTTGCTTTTGTCTCTCCCCCCCAGTACTTGACATTTATTAAATGTTAAACTTCTTTTTCCTTTTTTGGACTTACACAAATCATTCAAGATATTTTATAAAGGAGAGAGTACCTTAGAATATAATGCATACTCAAACGATTTTTTTAAGTCATTAATTTGACCAACCTATGAAGCTGAAAGTTCGCTCTTTCATAAGGTAGCTGAGGTTTATTGAAGCAATTCAGCACAACTTATTTTTTATAGATACTACTTAACTGAAATGACTTCAGAGATGTTATGTGCCTATAAATAAATCCATAAGACGCAACAGTGCATGTAAGGCAGTAAGTTGTAGGAAGAATCAGTGTGGCCATCCAGTGAGATTAGATGCGGAGTAGATAGGCCAACTCATGACCTGCAGATGAGGTTATATTAGGTGTCAGTGACAAGTGAGTGTCTGTTACCTTTTAGATTGTTGATGTTAATGATCCCAAAGTCCTTCTCTCTATACTGAAGTATTTACATAATGTTTTGTGAAAAGCTGGTCAATTATGCATGAGTGAGAAATATGTTACAAATTTATGTCATGTGTGAGACAATAATTCGAGATAGTTGAACATAGTATTAAAACTTTTCTAAAAGCATAAATCTATAAATCGACTCATAAAATGAGCATCTCAAGCCTTAGGATTTATGGGGCAGTAAAATGTACTTACACAGTTGCCTATCAGTGTATATTAAATACTACTCAGTGGAGGAGGCACGTTGGCTTTGTTCAGGCACTCTGAGCTTCAGAACTGGTTTTTCTACTTCCTTGTTGAGGATTCCTAAGCAAGCAAGTTAGCTAAGTTTGAGGTACTTTTCGGCTGTTTTAATTTCTAAATTGGTCTGATATCAGTAAGTTTTCATAGGCATGGTTACCTTCGCATATAGTAAGCACTTTATTATATTAGCTATTCTTGTTAATTTTTTTTTGAAAGTGTTTTCTGCTACTTTTGAAAAGTCAGCAAAATTCTTTATTTATACCTGGGGGGAAAAACATTGACTGTAATGAAAGGTTGGACAATATGCCAGAATGTCTTTTATTCTTACTTTGTGCCTTATTTTGCCTTGGTTTCTAAAAATTTTTCAATGGACAAATTTATGAACAACAAAAAATGACCTAATACATTGCAATTAATTCTTTAAATACATTGGAACAGCATTATTGGTCTTCTATCTTGTGGGTTAAACACTGTAAAAAGCAGAATAAACAAATGACTATAGAAATTTACATTCTTCTCTCATTGTGTTCATTATAGTATTTCATCTACAATATTGACTTCAGACTCTCATATCACAGAACTGTTTCTCAACCATGCCAAGGTCATTACTGTGTTGGAATCTATCAGTTGTGTGAAAGATACAGATGGTAATTTATCATTCATATATCTCCAATACATCTCAAATCAGAAGAGACTAAGAAAGTTGATTCTTAAGGTAATTAACTGTTTTGTTGTCCATGAATTGAATTAACAATCTTTTTCCCAACATAGTCTAGTTGATTATTTTTACTTGCAGCCTGATATTTTTTCTGACTGTTATGTAGTAAAGGATAATTAGAGTCATTTACACTTATCTTGCTGGCAAGAGCATTGCCTTTGTTAATAAGGAAATATTCCAATCCAGTTTGATTTATATTTGTATAATACCCTCTTGCAATATAGAAAAACACTTTACTACAAATCAGAGAAAGGTATTAAAACTAGGGTTTATATAAGTGAAAGTGAGTTTATGTATAATCACTGTCAAAGAAAACAGCTAATTTTATCAGTTTGCTCAAACAAAATTAAGCATATTTTTTCCATAGAAGTGGTTAATGCATAATAGAAGCAAACTCTATCAAACGCATGCTGTGTGATATGACTCAGACACTGATTGTCTTCTTAACTTGGTTTCAACTTTTCACCTGATTACATGTAATGACAAGAACTAGCATTTTAAAATTCAATTTTTCTTTCTGTACCTCTTGTGAAGCAAGAGTCAATCAAAACAAATCATAGAAGTTATTTTTACAATGGAAGGACCAGGTTCTTTGGGAGGATAAAACGAAATTTATAATCATCTATTCATCATACTGTGAGTTTTGAACACTTACCTGTCCAGCCCAAAATCATGTTAGTGAACTTTGTGATTCAGTTATAATCATTTGGCTGGTTCTAACTGACATCCATTTAGGAACTACTTCAAATCACTGTTTTGTTCCCACTTGAAGTATTCAAATGCATCAAGAGAAGCTATAATACGATTACCGAAAATCCCAGTTTGCCCAGGTCTGAGGCAGTGATTTCCTGAGAGGCAAGACTTTCAATGTTAATAAAAAGGCAAAGGGGATGATTGCCAAGCAAGTACACAAAACTCAAAGAAATATCTTATGATGACTCAGTTTTGAAAACAAATGTTCTGCTAAGTAAAGAGAGCCTGAGTCATTTTACCGTTGTTACTGTTTGTTAAGGTTTTTGGGTATGAAGCCAGGGCTTCATTCATGCTGGGCCTGTACTGTACCACTGACTTGTATACTCAGCCTCACCTTATACATTTTTGTAGTTATATTTTTTGTGCACTCTAATGAATCTCATTAGCTCTTAGTCATCACCAGATACAGATACAGACTCTATCTCTACCTCTATCTTTATCTCTATCTCTATCTCTGTCTGTGTCTCTGCCTCTGTCTGTGTCTCTGTCTCTATCATCTCTATTTCTATATCTATCTAGCTATCATCTATCTCCTTATCTATCCAACTCCCTCTACTCTGGTCCTTGTTTTGGGCAATGAAGTTTGTTGAAGCCAACAAACCAGCAAACAGCAAGTGATGGGGAATGGGAAAGGGCCAAATATAATGCGTGTTTATTAGAAAGAATAACAGGAAGAGCTACATCTTGTCAGGAGCAAACTGGTTAGTTTGCATTTTACTTCCTTCCAGGTCTCTCTCATTTCTTTAGGGATCTGTTCTTTGTCCCTTGCATTCCATTAGGCCCTGATAGTCAGTTTGATTAAGTTAATTAATCGGGCCCTCTAGTATATCAATTCACTTAGGCCCTGACTTTTAGTTTGCTTTAGGTCAACTACTTAAGAACTGTGTCCTATCTACCTAACTTTCCCTGTTTCCTTGCTTCAAAGGGAGACAGGTTGGATGCAGTGACTCACACCTATAATCCTAATACTCTGAGAGGTTGAGGTAGCAGGATATCAAGTTTGAGCCCCGTCCGTAAGTTAGCAATTTATCAAGACCTTGTCTCAGCACAAGAAATAAAAAAAGGCTGAGGAGGTGGCTGGGTGCAAAGTCAATCCTGGATTCAATCCCCAGTGCTGAAAAATAAATAAGAATTCAGAATGGAGATATATGTAAGGAACTATAGCACATACACAACTGTGATGAAAATATAGCTGGTATATTTTCTGTGTTTTCCTGTTTAAATTTTGTATTTTATAATTGTTAAGGCTTGTATCAGTGAGTGCCAGCTAGAGAAACAGATTTAATGTAAGATGAACAAACATGTAAGAATTTACAGTGGTTGCCCACAGGGGCAGATGTGGAAGAGTGCAGAGGGTCTGTCTGTGCATTGGAAATACAAAGGATCCAATCAAATGCACAGAGCTCTCTGTAGTGTCCCATGCAAGTCCATATCAGGAGGCTGAAGGGTCTGGTCTGTGCTGAAGGCTGAAGTGTCTGTGCTGAAAGCCAGGAGACAATGCCCACAGTGGAAGTGAAGATTTGAGCTCCTCCAAAGAAATAGAAGCAGCCTTCTTCTTTGTTTCTCTTTTATACCATTCAGGTGACAAATTGCCCTAGGGCAGGTCTTCTGTCTTCAGTGAGTCCCCTCAGCCACACCCAGAACCATACTGATCCAAATTAGTTGGACATTTTTATTCAAGGTGACACAACCATTTAACTATCAGAAAGCTTCATGTATTTTAAATATATAGGTAAATTAAAATTTCAGCAACTTTGAAAAACATTTTCTATAATCATAGGCTCATTCAGTAAATCAAATATTAAAAAGAAAAAAATCCCTGAAATAAAGCTGTTTTGGTCAGTACATAATCTATTTTATTTCAGAAACAACTTAAAAGTCTGAACTTATGGTATTTAGACCAGCATTACATACTGATTTAAAAAAGTCATTTTACAACAACACCTGCTAATTCTAAGTTGCAAAAAGCTAAAAAAGATTCAAAATATATGAAACAAAATTTAGTAGAATTGGGAAGAAAAAAAACAGACAAATTCACAATTGTAGTTAGAGGACTGAACACTCTGTCAGCACATGATGAATTCAGCAGGCATAATCCAGGCTCCTGTGTTTGACAAGCAAAAAAATCACAAAGTGCACACTTGACAGCAAGTAGAAAGTAGCTACATTTATTGCAGATCAAGGGAAATTGTGCTCAATGGAAGTCCATGCTGACAAAAGCTACACCACCAACAGGAAAGTGGTGTGGGGGTGACAGAAAAGCAAAAGCATTGCACATAGATCACAGCACACAGCAGCAGCTCCACATACTTTAGGCTTTCCAATTTTTATTTTACGAAAAAACAAAGATTTCATAGTCACATAATTAATAAGAGAATAACAATAGCTGTTACACTGTGTATTGTTATCTTCAAAGTAGTTACATAGCATAAGACAAAAAAATTCTTACAAAAAAGAAACAAGCACTTCATAACAAATCTTTCTTTTCAGTTGTTATGGTTGATACATTGTGTCAACTTGGGGAGTCTAGAGGTTTGGCTAAGTGACTCAGCAGGAAGCCAGGGTGCTTACTTTGTATACATCCTGAGCCTATGGAAGAGGAGGGCATGGAGATTATGTGAGAGCTACAAGCGCCTTAGGTGGGGGTAGCCTGTTTACAAAGTAAGGCAGGGAAAGAAGCTGCTTGCCGCCAATCCTCCCCATTTGCTCTGGCTGTTTGCTGTTTGGCTGCCATTCCCCACTTTGCTCTTGTTGCTTTGCTGTCTTCTGCCTCGGAGCCAGCCAAGTATGGACTGAAACCTCCACAAAGTGTAAGCTAAATAAACCTTTCCTTCCTTCATTTTGGGCGTTGGGTATTTTGTCTCAGCAACGAGAGAAAAGTAACCAAGACATCAGTGAACTAAGATAAACTAATTGTGTAAATGAAACCAATTAGCAAATATATTAAAACTTTTTAAAAAAAACAATGGAATTTGTATTTGGGCAAGTATTTGAATTTCTCCCTCTTTTCTGTTTATTTCTATTTTATTTTTTATATGTGTTTCCATATAAAAGATACCTTATTTTACTTAACATTATATTATTAAGTTACAACCATTTATCTACAAATGGTTTATCTTTCAAGTTTGTCTTTCTTTATTGGCAGTGTAGTTCTCCATTGTATATAAATTTCACATTTCCCTTTTCCATTCATCTGTTGATAGACTTGTATGTTGTTTTCAATATCTAATTGTTATAAATTATGTTGCTACAAACACAGATATGCATGTCTCCCTATAATATGAAGATTTTAACTTTTTTAGGAAGAGGAAGAGCTGGGTCAAATGGAATTTCTATTTTTAGCTGTTTGGAGAATCTCCACATTGATTTCCATAGTGGTTGTACTAGTTTCTGTTTGAACCAACAATGTAGTGGGGTTCCTTTTGCCCCATATCCTCACCAGTATTTGTTACTACTGGAGTTTTTTTTTTCTTTTTTGCAGTAAAATGGTATCTCAGCATAGTTTTAATTTACATTTCTCTGATGGCCAGTGATGATAAAATTTTTTCATGTATATATGGGCCACTTGTTCTTCTTCTGAGAAATATCTGTTCATTTTGGTTGCCCATTTTTTCACTGGGTCTTTTATTTTGGGTGACTAAAGTTTTCAATAGGCTTTCAGAATTTATAGGCTATGCACCTCCACCTACGACCTTATCACTGTGAATCTCTAGAGTAGATGCACAGTAATGACTGACAGGTTGCTGTGTTATGTCAGAGGTTCTCAACATACATGCTTGTTCCAGAATTGACCCTGATCTTAATAACTTACATGAGATTTAGTACCTATTCATGAACTCTTAATAATGTTAGAGTAGGTTGAAGGTGACTGAAGGTCACACTAGGAGATCCAAATGCATGGCCTCTCACCTAGCGCATCAGAGATTTACTGGTTTTTTTCTTTATCTGATTCTGTGTACTACTCTCCTCCCAGTAATTGCTGTAACAAGTAAATAAAACACAGTAAGCTTAGAGAGGACTGAGCAACACTATCAAGCAACTTGACCTGAACTATTTTGGTAGACCAGTCCACATCTACTCAGTAACTGCACTGTGTATGTGCGTGTGTGTACATGTGTATGTGTGTAATTTTCTATGCCTTCAAATAACTCTTACTAATTTTATGGGAACTAAAGTCGTGCAAAATATATTCTCTGAGCACAACAGAATTAAAATAGAAATCAGCAGAAAGAGATTGAGAAAATTCTCAAATACTTCAAAATATAACCATACATTTCTAAAAAAAATGTATACTAAAGAGGAACTTATGAGTAATATTGGAAAATATTTTAAATAAAATACAATGAAAACACTGTATCATTCTTATCAAATTTTGATTCCTGTCAAAATTAGTAGGGTACAATGAAAGAAATACACATAGGGAATTTTGTTTTTTTAGTTTTTTTCCAGTACCAGGAATCGAACTCATGACCTTGCACTTGCCAGGCAGGCGCTGTGCCACTGAGCTAAATCCCCAGCCTCACATAAGGAATTTTATACCTTAAAATGGTTATATACAAAAAGAAGGAAGCTGTCAAAGAAACAGTGAGGGCTCCTACCATCATAAACTTCAGGGTAGGCAAGGAAAAGGGAGAGAATTGAGCACAAAGCAAATAGAAGAAGCAAATAATAGCAATAGGAACAGGAGCAATGAAATCATAAACAAAAAGAGCAGTAAACTTAGTGGAAATATGTTCTTTAGAAAAGAAACACCATTGTTGAATACTGAGCTTTATGGATCAAAAGAAAAAAAGGACTTCTGCTTTCTGGTAAAATATATGAGAAGCTTGAAAGTTGTCACTAATTCCTAATAGTAAGTAAAAGTCAATAACTTTGTTTAGACCCACAAGAAAAGTGACACCACAGGGCAAACTGCTTCTTAGAAAATAGGCAGGTTAATGCAAAGCATCACTGCTTCCTGGAGCTGAAACTGGTAAGCACAAACCTCTGTAGGAATCAGTGCTATCTAGGAATAAAGAATTTGTGAATGATCAGTGCAGACTTCTCAGGGTATTAAACACCAGGGAGACCCAAATGTACAGTGTTCCTCATAGTCCTATGGATTTGACATCCAGAAAAGTCTCACTGTTCCCACAACAAATAATCATACAAAAATCTCTTCATGCTTCCTTCACAAAAAAAAAAGGAACAGATTTGAAATATGATAGAGTAGTCATTTTTCTTAACAAGCTCTGCCCTCAGGGCAAACCTACTTTACCAGAACCTAAATTGCTAGCATTTTATCAGGGCTATGTGACCTGGAGCAAGGAAATATCCAGCCCCAAACAAGTCTAACCATCCCTCTCCACCTAAGGGCATAGGGGTGGAAACCCACAGGCACTTGTAAAGTTCACTGTCAGCAGGCAGTCAGAGGCTCACTAGAAAACAAACATAATCATAGGACTACAGAACACTCTGCTCCCTACACCTTACCACCTTACTAAAGGACTACTTACAGAATTTCCTTGTGCCACTACTCCTGAAAAAATATTAAAACACATACTATAAGGCCAAACTTACAGTTTGAAGAGAGGACAAGCATCAGAACCAGGTTTTAGTATATCAGAGATGTTCAAATTATCAGATAGAGAATTTAGAGCAATTTTGATTAATATATTAAAGACTTGAATAGAGTACAGTATGAAAAAAATGTTGGGCATGTAAGCAGAGAAATGGAAATTTTAAGAGGGAACCAAAAAAAGTATTAAAGGTTAAAAAATAGTATGACA
This sequence comes from Chinchilla lanigera, assembly GCF_000276665.1. Taxonomy (NCBI): domain Eukaryota; kingdom Metazoa; phylum Chordata; class Mammalia; order Rodentia; family Chinchillidae; genus Chinchilla; species Chinchilla lanigera. Next base: position 2,623,019 of record NW_004955536.1, read on the forward strand.
GAAATGACAACAGCTTCTGATGGTTCTATTAGTAGGCTGGACAGTTACCTGGTTTAGGGGTGCTGGAGTCTCTTCCTAGGTTCTTTTTCTTCTGAGCAAAAAATTGGTCAAGACAAGTGCAAACTGTAGCAAGGTTTTACAATTATTAAAGATATGAAATAAAGGAAACATGCTCTCCAGAGCAAGTATGGACCAGATAAAGGGAAGAAAACAATGCACCCTGCAAACCACTGAGTGTGCCACTGAGAGATTTAACAATGAGATAGTACTCAGCTTGATGGTAGTCTCTTTTGTATCTCCCATTCCTCATGCTAATATCAGGTCCAGCTTATCCTATCAAAAGTCTGCTTTAGTTCTCATGACAAGATTTGAAGGTAGCAATCTCTGATTAGTCCTAGATGCCAAGCTTTGAGGAATATTTTGTATGTGTCCTAAACCTCTGTGGTTGACATCTTATGCCCACTTCACCCAGCCACTTTGCCACACCATAATCTCCTGCATTAAGATACCTGAGAAGAACCTATTTTTATGAAGATATTTCAAAAGAAACCTCCCATGCTGACAATCAAAGCCAAAGATGGAGGAAAATATTTAAATATTATGGTACAACTGAAAAAAGTATGAATGCATATATTGAAAAATACCAGAAAGGAAAGAAAGGAGTAGAAGAAATATTTGAAAAAATAATGACCAACAGTTCCTTAAATCAATATTGAATACCAATCATAGATTCAAGAGCACAAAGAGCAACAAAGCAGTTAAACATAAAACTATAAAAACAAAACAAAACAAACCTGGACATCTTTTGTATATCATATTCAAACTACCAAAAATCAAAGATAGAATAACAATTCTAAAAGACACTTTTAAAAAAAGAAATGCCTTACTTATACTGGGACAAAAACATTAATTGTATGCAACTTCTTGAGCATCATGAAAGCAAGAAGAGAATACAATGAATTATTTTAAATGACTATGGAAGGAAATCTCCAGATAAAAGTTCTGTAAAACTATCATTCAACAGTGAAAGAAAAAGCTTTTCTCAAATGAACAATAATAATAATTAAGAGAATTTGTTGCCAGGAGACTTTTTGCAGAAAATGTTAAAATAAGTTATTTAGAGAGAATAAAAATGAGGATTAAAAGAGCAGATCTGCATAAAAAAGAGCATCAAAAAGGAAAAAGTGGAAGGAAAACAAAAACTTTTATTTCTCTTGTTCTCAACAAAGGTAACAGGTAATGGATTGTTAATAATAATAGCAGCAATATATTCAGTTATGTATGCTTATGTATATACCCATACTTATTACTTACATACATGAGGGACAGCACTGATACATGAAAGAGAAAAGAATTAGGATTTTTTTGGAGGGGTGCTGGGGATTTAGCTCAGTGGCAAAAGTGCCTGCCTGGCAAGTGCAAGGTAGCAGCAGAAAAATAATAATAATAACAATTAGGATTTTTTTTACTATTTTAAAAGATTTATGCTAATTGTGATATAATATGGTATTATTTGTAAGTGGATTGGCATTAATTGTAAATTAATATGAAAACCTCTACGTCAACCATTTTTAAAAGTAACTAAAAAGAAATATAACAGGTATGCTAATAAAGGAGAATTAGAGTCATAAAATATTCAGATGAAAATCACAAAAAGAAGAAGAATGGAAGGAAAAGATGAAAAAGAGAGAAATAGAATCAAAATAGAAAACAGTAACAAATACAGTAGGTATGAATCCAACTATATCAAGAATTACTTTGTCAGTGGTCTAAATCCATGAATTTATCAGGGTGAATCAAAAGTGAAGTATGCACTGTCAACAAGAAATTCACTTTACACATAAAGACACATATAGATTAAGATAAGTGAATGGACAAAGATATACCATGCTAACACTAATTAAAAGAAAGTGATGATAACTATATTAATTTCAGAAAAAGTTGGATTCAAAGTAAGGAAAACAATGAGGAATAAAGAAGAGCATTATATAATGATAAAGGAGTAAATTTTCCAAGAAAATGTAACAGAACATACATTGATGTTGTATCCTTAGGCATTCATGCATTAGGTAAGTTAAATATATGTAAGGTAAAAACTGGTAGAGGCTCAGGGAGAAAGAAATTATTATTGTCAAAGATGTCAACATTCCTCTATCACAAATGAACACACTCAGCAGTAAGGACAGAGTTAAACCTCAGATCACCATCAATCAAAGTGGGTGTAATGGACATCTATAGTCTACTTCAACAACAGAAAACATTCTTTTTAGTTTACATAGTACATTTACTGAGACAGACAATACAAGAGCCATAAAACTCAAGAAATTTTAAAACAGGAATACAGTGTTTACTCTCAGACTACATTGGAATTACCTGAGAAATTAACAACAGTAAGATACTTGTAAAATCACAGGATACTTGGACATTGAGCAACATACTTCTAAATAACAATAGGCCAAAGAAGAAATTGAAAGAGAAATTATAAAATATCTTTAATAAATGAAAATTAAATTACAATTTATTAAATTACAATTTATAAATATGTGGTACAGCAAAATGAGTATTTACAGAGATATTTGTAGCATTGAATGTATATATGAGAAAAAAAGAAAGATTGAAGATCAATCATAGAGGCTTCCATTGTAGGAAAAGAGAAAAAGAAGTCCAAGTTTATTGAACAAGAAGAAAAGATATAATAAAAAAAATACTAGATTAAAATCAATACAAAATTGTGAGAAATAAATGAAACTGAAAGATAATTCTTTGTTTTGTTTTGTTTTGTTTTGTTTGTTTTTTTTTGGTTTTTGGTTTTTCTCTGGTACCAGGAACTAAACTCATGACCTTGAGCTTGCCAGGCAGGCACTTTGCCACTGAGCTAAATCCCCAGCCCCAAAAGATAATTCTTTGAAAAGACTGAAACTGACAAACAGACAAAAAATGGCAATGTACCCAATTACTAACATAAAAAAGACAAGATTATAGATCTCAATGATATTAAAGCAATAATAATAAAGTACTATTTCCACAAAAGACACCCAGCCCATTTTTTGATGAATTATATAAGAATTTTAGAAAAAAATCTAATGCCACTACTTCTGAAAGTATTTAATGAAATTGAAAAGGAAGCAATGCTCCCAAAGTCATTGCTAGATGGAAGCATTACCGCAATACCAACACTAGAAAAGGATCCAGTGAAAAAAGAGAACTACAGGCAAATCTCCTTAATGAACATACATGTAAAATTCCTCAGTAAGATATTGGCAAACAAAATGAAATGAATCATTAAAAGATTATACTCCATGACCAAGTAGAACTTATCCCAGAGATGCCGATATGTAATATACCATATTAGAAGAACCAAGAACAAAAACTACATGAACATCTCAATAGACACAGAAAAAGCATTTGACAAAGTCCAACTCTCATTCATGATGAAAACTCTACAGAAAATTGGAATAGATCTTTATCACAATCTGATAAAAGCCACCTAAGACAAACCAAGAGCCAACATCATACTAAATAATCAAGAAATGAAAGTTTTCACTATAAATCAAGAACAAGACAAGGACACCTACTATCACTACTCCTGTTCAATCTAGTTCTGGAAACATTAGCCAGAGCAATCACACAAGAGATAGAAATACAAAAAATATGTAGAAGAAAGGAACAAATTAGGGGAGCTGAGCTGCACCTCAGACAGCTTCAGGAACTCTGTTGAGCTACTGCCACCCACACACACTAGCTTGGGAGCCAGGCAAAAACCCAGACAGCTTTAGGGGCTTGGGGTCCACTCCCTTCCCCTCCCTTCCTTCCCCCTTCCCCCATTGGAGCTAAACTCCACCATGGACAGCTTTGGGAACTCCAGTGAGGCAGCTCCACCTCTGCCCCACCAGCTTAGGAGACAAGGGGAGCCCAGACAATCTCAAGGGCCTTGGGTGTTCCTCCTTGCCCCCACTCTGCACCCTCAGGGGAGCTAAGCTAAAACTCAGAAAGCTTTAGGGGCCTCAGTGACTGTACACTTATCCCCCCTCCCCACTGGCATGAGAACTGGGCAAGGTAGTGGCAGTGTATGGAGACTCGGGGACCATGACCCACCCACTACTACACCCCAGTGGAAACATGGCTGAAACATGGACAGCTTTGGGAGCCCCTAAGTGGGAGTCAAGCTGAGTCACAGACAGCTGTGGGAGCACTGGAGAATCACACCTCCCCCACACACTCACATACCATCAAAGGAGTCACACTGAGCACTGGGGACATTTGAGTCCTTGCCCTGCTACTAGAACATCATCTTGGGAGTGAGGCTAAGATCCAGGGAACCTTGGCATCTCTGAAAATGGCAAAACAGAGGAGCAAAATGCAATCTCAGACTTCCACCCCACCCAGGACAAGTCCAGGAGATATCGACACAGACGAGCTTGGAAGTCATACACCTGAAATTTTTGAAATGATAGTAGCTAAAGTAAAGAAACAACTCCATCAGGCCATAAAAGATATCAGATCAGAAATAATCTCTGAGGTAAAAAAAGAAATGTCAACAATAATGAAAGAATTACTTAGCACATCTAATGAAGACACAGAAAAAACAGAGGAGCATAGTAAATTAATGGAAGCCTTGAATGAACAGTATAGAAAAGAACTGGAATGCATGAGACAGATTCAAACAGATATCCAGGAAATTAACACTTCCATAGAAAGCTGGCAAAACTGCTTGAATGAAGCTGAAGATAGACCTTCAACCTTGAAGACAGAATTGCTGTGAATGACCATGAAAGGAAGGATCTCTTAAAAGTAACAAGAAACCAAGAAATAACAATTAAACAGCTGCAAGATGAAGCAAAGAAAAACAATATAAGATTAATAGGTGTCAATGAAAGAGCAAGTGTCAGCACAAATTACATAAAAAGACAATTTATGGAAGTAATAGCAGAAAATTTCCCAAGCGTGGAAAAAGAATTGGACATTCAGTAAGTGAGGCATATAGAATTCCAACAAGTCATAATCAAAATAAATCTCCACCCAGACATATAGTGATCAAGATCTCAGAGGATCAACAAAACAACAGAATATTAAAAGCTGCTAGAAAAAAGAAACAGATCACCTATAAAGGAAAGCCCATCAGAATCATAGCAGATTTCTCAACACAAACTATCAAATCAAGAAGAGCTTGGAGTGAAATATTTCAGGTCCTGAAAGAAAACAACTTCCAACCCAGACTGATGTACCCTGCAAAACTATCTTTCAAATTTAATGGAGAAATAAAATATTTTCATGATAAAGATCAACTGACAAACTTCATGAGAACAAAACCAACCCTACAAAGAGTACTAAAAGAAATTCTAGAAAGAGATAAAAAAGACCACAACTTTAAGAACAACAACAGAAAAGAAACACCAAGCCAAACAAGCAACTAAACA
>NW_004955536.1:2629888-2630846 GCF_000276665.1 Chinchilla lanigera
CCCCTAGCCAACCTTATTTTAAAAAGGAAAGACAAAACTGAAATACATGCAATAAGGAATGAAAGAAATGAAATCACTACAGATCCTGTAGAAATTCAAAAGATCATCAGTACCTACTTTGAAACTCTTTACTCTCATAGGATGAAAAACATAGAGGAAATGGGCAGATTTCTAAATACATATGAACTACCAAAGCTGAATGAAGAAGATATAAAGATCCTGAATAACCCCATATCAGTAAGTGAAACTGAAAATGTAAAAAAAGTTTGCCAATGAAGAAAAGCCCAGATCCTGATGGATTTACACCTGAATTCTACAAGAAATTTAGGGAAGATGTAATGCCAATACTTCTCAAACTCTTTAAAGAAATTGAAAGGGAAGGAATTCTCCCCAGTTCATTCCTGGAGACAAGTATCATCCTGATAACAAAGCCAGAGAAAGACCCAACCAAAAAAGAGAACTACAGGCCAATCTCCCTAATGAACATAGATGCAAAAATTTTCAATAAAATACTAGCAAACAGAATGTGACAAATCATCTAGAAGTACAAATCATCTATATACTACAAATCATCTATATACCATGACCAAAAGGGATTCTTCCCAGGAATGCAGGGATGGCTCAATATATGAAAATCAATTAGTGTACTACACCATATCAATAGAGCCAAAGACAAAAAATCACATGATCATTTCAATTGATGCAGAAAAGGCTTTTGATAATGTCCAACACTTATTCATGATAAAAACCCTATAGAAAATTGGCATACATGGACATTCCCTCAATCTGATAAAAGCCAGCAATGAAAAACCAATAGCTAACATCATTCTAAATGGTCAAAAACTGAAAACTTTCACTCTAAAATGAGGAACAAGACAAGGATGTCCACTGTCACCACTCCTATTCAATATAGTTCTGGAAATATTAGCCACAGCAATTAGACAATAGAGAGAAATAA
>NW_004955536.1:2632741-2636162 GCF_000276665.1 Chinchilla lanigera
GAAAGAAATTGCTCAAAGGAAGGAACAACTGGGATGAGGGAAAGAAGAACAAGAAAGTACTAAGGCATTATATATATAATCTTAGTTTAGTGCATGTGGATTAGTGGCAAAACTGTATTTGAGTTGTCTGATGGTTTGTTGAGGGGAACAGTTAATGATTAAAAGATTTTTTTTATATTTTGACCAATTTTGCATGCTTATATCTGGTAATCTGAGCAAATTATGTGATGACAACAATTTTCAGTATAATAACTATTGGTGAATTACATCCTGACTAGTGAAACTATGTATTGTCTCTAATGTTCTTTTAAATTTTTATTTCCTTATTCCCTTTAGTGATTTGATCAATCTTTTATTCTTACATCTGGTAATCTGAGCAACTTTGTTGAAGATAACAATATGTAATACAACAGTCACTGTTAATCCCTATCATTTGGTTTGAAACCCCGTATCATTTTCAATGTCTTTGTTTTGTTTTGTTTGTATTTTGCTATTGTTTTTTTTTTGTACATTTTCTTTAAAATAGAAAAAGAAAGAAACAAGTTAGATTATCATTATTTGCTGATGACATGATACTTTACATAGCTGACTCCAAAACCTCTGCCAAAAGAATCCTAGAGTTAACAATCAATTTTAGGCCTATTGTGGCTTTTTTTCATAATATCCCACCTTGTGTCCCCCAGGGTATACTTTTATCTTGTTTTTTCCTCTTTCATTCAGCCTAGGTTCACTCTGTGCATATACCTTCTCCCTCACTATTCAGTTTTACCTTTCTAAATAAATTTTGTTACTACTTTTTGCTCATTTCATTTAATTCTTTGTTTGAGATGAAAAGAATCTAGAATTTAACTCCAGAATAAGAGGCAAGTAACACAAAAACCTGTAATGTTGATTTGGTGGAGCACTTTTAGAAAAAGCTACCCAATAACATTTTGGTGTTGCCACTCGGCAGTAAAGTGCAGGTACTGGAGACCAAAGTGAGGCCCCTGTTGGGCACAATTTCTGCTTCTCTCTATGAGGCTTCCTTATCCTTTTCTTTCCCTCACTGTCTCCCCCAAGCTGCAAACAAGAAGACTCTTCTCAAGGCAGCAGGGAAGCATCCTGGTTCAGCCATGGGGACAGGGAAGGGAATGAAGGCTTTTGTTTTTATTTCTAGCCACTTGTGCTCACCTGTTGTCTGAGCATTTATTTGTTGTACTTTGCTATATTTTTTGGAAGTTAATCTGGTCTCTGCTTACCCCAGTTTTGTAAATGATTTTCTTTGTTTTCTGTTTATGCTTTTGTGTGATGCTAGGATTAAGGGTGCCCCACCGTGGATGTGGGTGGCACCAGTAAGTACGTTCAGAGCCTACATGGAATCTTGGGGCTAGAAGTAGGCTTGTAATCTGCCACCATGTCTTTCTTTCTTTTTCTTTCTCTTTTTTTTCTTTCTTTCTTTCTATACAGATTTAATGCAATCCAAATCAAAATATCATTAGTATACCTCACAGATCTATAGAAAACATGTCTAATATTCATCTGGAACCAGAAGTGACCAAGAATAGCAATAGCAATCCTGAGTAACAAAGGCAAGACAAGTGGAATCACAATGACTGACTTATTATACTAGAAAGAAACTGTTGTAAATCAGCAAGGTCTTGGCAAAAGAACAAATCTGAGGATCAATGGAACAGACTGGAAGATGCAGTCACTTCCACAAACACACTCATCCATTTTATCTTTGACAAAGGGGCCAAACAAGTTCACTAGAAGAAAGATAGCCTCTTTAATAAATGGTGCTTGAAAAACTGGCTTGCTGTATGCTGAAGACTGAAACTAGACCCATCTCTATCACCTTGCACTAAATTAAAGTCAAAATAAATTAAAGATCTAAATATTAAGGCAGAAACATTAAATCAACTGGAACAGAAAGTAGGTAGAAATGTTGAAGACATAGAAGAAGGCAGAGAGTTCATGAACAAAAACCAAACTGCATGGGAAATTCTTCAAAGAATTAATAACTGGGATCTCATCTTATTGAAAAGTTTTTGCACATCAAAGGAAGTCACCAACAGAGTAAAAAGAAAACCTGCAAACTGGGAAAAAAATTTTAGCCAACTGTCCCTCTGACAAAGGACTTCTACCTAGAATATAGAAAGAATTTCAAAAAATCAGGCCTCCCAAGTTCAAAGACCCAGTCCCAAAATGGGCATTTGAGATGTATACACACTTCTCTGATGAAGAAATACAGATGACAAATAAATAGATGAAAAAATCTTCAACATCAATAGTCATACTAGAAATGCAAATTAGAACAACACTGAGAATCCATCTCACCCCAGAAAGAATGGCTATCATTAAGAAGTCAACAAATAACAAATGCTGGAGGGGCTCTGGGGAAAAAGAGACCCTTTTCCACTCTTCGTTGGAGTGTAGATTGGTGCAACCACTGTAGAGATCAATCTGGAGATTCCTCAGTAAACTAGGATTAGAGGTTCCATTCAATTCAGCTATTTTCCTCCTGGGTATTTTTCCAGAAGAACTGAAAACATCATACCACAGCAATATATGTGCACCCATGTTTATAGCAGTGCAATTTGTAATAGCTAAATTGTGGAAGCAATCCAAATGCCCATCAACTGAGAAATAGATAAAAAAAATGTGTTATTTTTACACCATAAAATATTACTCAGCTGTAAAGAAAGATAAACTCTAGGCTTTTATAGATAAATGGATGCAACTAGAGACCATACTCATAAGTGAAATAAAAGGGACTCACATGTGCAAACATCATATTGCCTCCCTAGTATAAGAGCCTGAAAGATTAAATAAAATCTAAAAGGTGCAGTAGATGTTGTGAAAGGGAAAGAAACAGCTGAAAAGGATAGAACAACTGAGATGAGAGAAAAAAGAAAAGAAAGAAAGAAGGGAAAAATATCTGTGTATGCATACACAAAATGGTTAAGATAATTGTACTACTAATTTCTATTAGTTTATTGAAAGGAACAGTTAATGTTTAATTATTTGATGAATCTTACATGCCTATATTTGTTTAATCTGAGTAACCAATTTGAAGACAACAATGTATAATACAACAACCATTGTTAACTTATCACCTTGTGTGAAATTCTGTATTGCTTTCCTTGTTTTTATGTTGTTTATAGTTGTGTGTTAATATGTTTTCATTCTTTTATCTTTAAAATTTAAAAATGTGCAAAAGTACATAACTAAAGTTAGACTTAAAGAGAATATTCTCAGCTTTATTGTCTTGGTTACTTTTCTCTCGTTGCTGAAACAAAATAGCCAACGCCCAAAATGAAAGAAGGAAAGGTTTATTTAGTTTACACTTTGTGGAGGTTTCACTCCATACTTGGCTGGCTCCGAGGGAGAAGATAGCAAAGCAACAAGTGCAAAGGGAGGAATGGCAGCCGAACAGCAAAGC
>NW_004955536.1:2637307-2655705 GCF_000276665.1 Chinchilla lanigera
CTATCCTGTATATACATGCATACAAAATTTCTCCTTCTTTCCCTTCTCTTTTCCCACATCCCAGAAGCCCTTTACTCTTCAGTGGTTTCCTATCATTTCAGTGTCTATCATACCTCCGACTTTAAATTAACTCTTTCAAGTTTTACACTAGTGACACAATGCGGTGCTTGCACATGTTCATTTCATCTTTATTTATTTTAGATTCAGTAAAACCCCAAATATTTAGTAAGTTTTTATTTAGTAGAAATAAATAGGCTAATTCTAAAATTTATATGAAAATCCCATGGAACTACAATAGTTAAAATAGTTTTGAAAAACAATAAAGTTGTAGGACTCATACTGCCTGACTCATTTTAAAGCTATAGTGAAAACAATGTCTTAAGTCAAACAATAGACACACAGATCAGTACACAAAATAGAGAATCTACAAGTACCTTCACATATAATATGGCCAATTGATTTTTTGATACAGATGCCAAAGTAATTCTGAGAAGTATTTATCTTTTGAAAAAATAGTCCTGAGATAATTGGATATTCATATCCAAAATGATGAATCTTGACTATTACCTGTCTTGATAAAAAATTAACTCAAAATAGGTTATAGAGTGTTATGGCTTATGGTTAGGTGTTCCCTCAAAACCTCATGAACTCATAGGACTTTACAGAGGTGGCTGGGTCTAGAGTGTGTGATACTGAGATTAAGTGTGCAATGCTGGGATCAAGTGTGTGTGATTACTAAATTAGTCATCTGATTGATCTGACATAGTTCTGGGTAGGATTAATGGTGCACCCACCCTGGGTATAAATGCTACTGATCTTTAGAGGCAGGTAGTCTGGATGGAATATAATGGAAGAAAAAGGGTTGCTGCTTGTTCATTGCTGTTTGCTGCTTTATTGCCTTCTGACTTTCAAGAACTATTTTTCTTCTATGATGCCTCTTTGCATGCCTCTCTGCCTTAAGCCAGCCAAATTTGGACTGAAACATCTGCAAACTATGAACTGAAATAAGCCTTTTTTGCTTTAATTTTGAGTGTTGGCTATTTTGTCTCAGCAATGAAAAAAATAACTAAGACATAGACCTAAATGTAAAAAGTAAGTCTATAAAATCTCCAGAAGATAAAAACCTTACAACCTTCAGTGTAGCAAACATTTCTTTAGATAAAGCACAGAAAGCAAAAACTACAAAAAGAAATCGGTAAATTGTATTTCATAAAAATCTGATAAAAGACTGATATTTGGAATATCGTAAGGCTTTTTGATAGTCTAGCAATAAGAAAACAAATAATCCAATAATAAATGGTAAAAGATCTACACAGCATTTCAGCAGAAAAGAGAAATAGATAAGAAGCACACAAAAAGGTGCTGAACATAATTAGTCATAAATAAGTGCAAACTATGGCTACAATAATTTATGTAAGCATCCATCAGAATACCTTCGCTTGAGAGAAAACCTGACCCTAACATATGCCCACAGAGATTCCAACTCCAGGGGCTCTCCCAGCTCCTCAGCGTGCACGAGCAGCCAGCACAGCCACTTTAACAAGCAATTCGGTAATTTCTTATCATGGTGAAAAGCCACTTATTATTTGACCAGAAGACTCATTCCTAGATGTTTGCACAAGAGAAATAGAAACATATCCACAGCATAGTTGTACAAAATTAATTCTAGTGACATTTTTGCCAAAATTTGAAATTATCCAAATTTTCATTAACTGAAAAATGGATGTATTAATTTTAGTATATCCTTGCAATGAATTAATTGTAAAAATAGCCACAGAAGAATTAGCTACTCATAATGATTCAATGTAGATATATCTCAGATGCCCAGCGCTACATGAGAAGATCCAGGATCAAAGCATTCTAGAAATATCAAAATAGTAGGGAATGAGAACATGTCAGCATTTTCTAGGTACTGCAGAGAGGTGTATGCAGTTAGCCACAAATGGGCAGAGAGGAATTTATCTGGTCTTGAAAATATTGTATTACACTACTAAACATACAACCATATGTGCTTATTTAAATTCAGTAAATTGTACCCTAATAAATGTGGGACTTACTGTTGTACTTGTTTTATTTTGTTTTGTTGGTACTGGGAATCAAACTCAGGACCTTGCACTTGCCAGGCAGGCGCTTGTACCACTGAGCTATATCCCCACCCTGGATTTACTGTTGTAAATTGCAGTTCAACAATCTTGATTCTAAAATTTTAAAAATGTATACATAAGAAATATGCTTTCTTGCTTAGTGTTTCAACATGACCTTGTGTTATGTAGCAGAATTGTGTTTACTACCTAACAGAATTGCTATCTTGCATTCAAATTTGTAAAAATTAAATCACACATTTCAATCTCATAAAAATGCAGTCTTGGAAAACTTTGAAGAGAATATTCTTTTATAGGAAACAAACATACCTACATAAATCCTTTTATAAGCATATAAAAGTAGGCAAATAACTGTTTAATTATAAATGCTCAATTGTTTGAATCAATAATGCATAAGTGAATTAATCAATAATGAGAACATTAATGAGCTAAGAAAAATGTTCCATTGTCATATTTTCATACTAGGATTGTTTGCTATGAACTGCATAATAAGTTTTTGTATAAATAAAAGAAGGGATTTTGATAAAAAATACATTTGTTTGAAAAACATAAGACAATATTTAGAGGGGAAAAACATTTGAAATAGGGTTGCATCATGTAGTCGAAGCTGGTCTGGAACTGATGACAATCCTCTTGCCTCAGCTTCTCAAGTGCTGGGACTATAGGTGTGTGCCACCAGACCCAGCTAAAGAAAAAATCTTAAATACTCATACTGAATAAAAATACCCAGATTTTTAAGCCCCAATTCATTGAGATTTCATTGCACCATAAGTTACTCTTCAAAGTAATTACCCAAATTTTTCTTTCATTAAACCCTAATGAAGAGATATTTAAAAATAATGACTAATATTTATTCTTACCATGTACCTGACATTCTTGTAAACATTTCACAAATATTAACTCATTTATTTTTAACATCAACCCTATTACCCAGGTGGTGATTATATCCATTTGGCATTTGTGGATTCTGAGGCAGAGGAGATCATAAAACTTCTTCAAGGTCACAGGACTATTTAAAAGTGAATCTGAATTCAAACTCAGGAAGCCTCACTGTCTTGGTTATTTTCTCTCGTTGCTGAGAGAAAATACCCAGCCCCCAAAATTAAGGAGGGAAAGGTTTATTTAGCTTACAGTTTGTGGAGGTTTCACTCCATACTTGGCTGGCTCCGAGGGAGAAGATAGCAAAGCAACAAGTGCAAAGGGGGGAATGGCAGCCGAACAGCAAAGCAGCCAGAGCAAAAGGGAGGAATCCCGGCAGCAGCCTCTTGCCCTCCCTTACATTGTAAACAGGCTACCTCCACTTAAGGGGCCTGTAGCTCTCACATAATCTCCAGGCCCTCCTCTTCCACAGGGTCAGGGTGTATACAAAGTAAGCACCCTGGCTTCCTGCTGAGTCACTTAGCCAAACTTCTAGACTCCCCAAGTTGACACAATGTATCAACCATAACACTCACATTTCAATCAGCTGTGATTACTAGGTGCTTATAAAATAGCAGTGATCACTATATTTCAATGTAACTGTGCTGACATGTACAACTTTCTTCTTAACTTTCTTCTCCTTTAGAGCAAAGAGAGCCAAGTAACCAAAACTTCTACCACCTCATTCCTCCCTGAGCCTTTCAACTGGGCATCTGTGTTCTTTCTCATTAGAACTGACCGATCTTAAGTAAAATTTAGCAATAATTTTCAGGTCTGTACTCCCTGTCTTTTTCACAAAGTGCCTTCATTTAATGGTATGGAGCAAATATCAGATTATTGTGGTTAACATCTCCATTATTCTGCCTCTAGCTTTCCATTCAAGCTAAAACTGTCTTCCATGCTTCTCAAGGACACATACTTTAAAATATCTGGTCATTCATAAGATTAAATAATATATTTTATTTAAAAGAAAATATATTCATCTCTCTTCTTTTCAAATATTTGTCAAAAGCAAAATTGTTTAAATTTCTTTTCCTTTTTTGGCAGTATTAGAGATCAAACTCAAGGTTTTCATACCAAGAGACATCTTAGTCTTTTTCATTATAAAGAGTAGTATTTTAAATTCGAGACAGTGTCTCTCCAAGTGTCTAAGCTGTCCATGCTGGTTGTGAACTGTCTGTCCTCCTCCTTTTGGGTCTCTGAGTGCTGGGATGCAAATGTGGGCCACTGGTCCCAGCTAAAGGCAAACATTTTACATTAACAATAATCTTTCTCTTTTTACCACATATATTCTTAGTCTTGTTTATCTTTCCTTCACATTGTTTAAATGGGTCTCTCTCTCTCTCTCTCTCTCTCTCTCTCTCTCTCTCTCTCTCTCTCTCTCCCCCTCTTTCTCTCTCTCTCCAGTGACTGCTGAGCAGTCTAGTCTAATCCTTCATATCTCCAATCTTGAATTATAATTTTGGTATCTCTGTTTTACTGTCCTCCCATTCCAATACAAACTGTACATTATCATCACTATAATTATGCAACCATTTTATTTTCAACAAATCCTATTTTATTTTCAACAGATCCTTCCCAGTATTTAGGTTATTACATATCCATTATTTTCTATACAAATCTCAGTTCTTCTTGAGTGGCTAAAACAAATTAGTATGCTTACATTTTTATATAGACATCTTTTATTTAGGCGAACCTAGCTGTACTTTCATTAGGTCATATAAGTTTTTTGGTACTAGTAATAATTTTCCCTATCCCATCCTTAGCACAGAGGAAATAAGACCCAAGTCTGGTCAATCATGATATCTCACCAATTCCAAAAATATTGTGACTGAATCAAGACTGGTCACCTGGCCCAAACCAAGCAATTAGAATCCACCCCTGAAATGACTGATGAACTTATGAGGGACAATCTTCCACAGCATTCATGAGCCACAAGAATAACTGGCCATGCATATTTCAGTGAACAAACTGGTAGGTGTACTCAAAACAGAAAGCGACGGAATACAAATTATATAGTTTATGCACATTGATTAAGGTATATACAGTGCCAAAGGCACTGTTGGGCTTTTCAGTTACAGGAACTAATACATTCAATTTTACATTAAAAATTTTATGCTGGTTTTCAGTCACTCACAATTAAGATTCTATTCACTCTGCACTATCAACATATGCATTATTCGGCTTATTACTACAGGGCCATTTACAGGCTCTAGAGATAAACATGAGTCAAATGCCATGCACCATTTCCATCAGTTTGGAAGAAGTCGTATATGTCTGAGTTTAGAAAATGCCTAAGAGAAGTGCTACAGTTGAAAGACTACAGAAAATACAGTGGTTCATTCTGAGTCAGCTGAGAAAGCTTCAGGTATAGGAAGTATTTGAATTAGACCCAAAAAGATGATGCAGTCATCGATATTATTCTTCAGTTTATGGCAAGCCTATTTTATTACTGCCTTGTTTGTTCAAGTTCACTTCTGTTATCCTGTCCAATCCTGTTAATTATTCTAAATTTATTTTATCATGAGACTCCATTTCCTCCTACATGCCTTAATAGGAGATTTTTTCCATTAGATTGTGTATATCTTCATATACGTATATGGCATATTCTAAAGGGACCACTCCCAAGTGTTATCTCCCTGTCTTGTATGTGCTGCTCTCATTTGCCAAGAGAGTCTGCCAAGAATTCAGCTAATGCCCCTGCCATGCCTTTGAACTTACAGAACTCAGAGTTAAATAAACCTCTTTTCTTAAGAAAGCTAGCTTGCCTCAGGTATCTCATTTCAGTTACATGAAAGATTCATATAGTACATAGCACAGCACTGGGCACTCAATAATTAAAAAACAACAAAATAAAGCAGATGCCAAGTTCATGCAATTTGATTAAATGCCTGTTTAGAGTAAACTAACTTCATTACCAAAGACTCTCAAAGGCTTACTCTTAATTTCTTTTTATTTTATGTAAAAATGTAAAAGAAAATTTCATAACAAGACGATAGGAGAATAATGATAGGTTTTTGCTTGAGTATGAATTGTTGAATCATTATGGTGGTGGTCTAATATGGCTGGAGCCCAAAAACCAACAGCCTATCTTCCAAATGACCACTTCCTCCTTCTTTTCCCCTCAACTCTGAATACAACTTCCTCTTACCCTTCCCTCACATGTGAAGAAGCCTCAATCAGCTACTGGCGCATCACTGAACCCACCCTTGAAGCTCCACCTCTAGCCAGAGTCCTCTTAAACCCTCAGCCTCCTTTGTCTGCCTCAGAGGAACTCTGTGCTGCGCAGTTCTCTCGTCTCTTTGTTTGTAGGAAAGACCTTTTTCCCTCTCCTTTGCTTCTTCCTCTGCACTGAGAGCACAGGGGGGGAGGTTCCCAAAGGATGAGAGGGTAATACCCTTCCTTGGGGCTTAAGGGCAGTAGCCCTGCCTAGGGAGCATGAGGGTTACCCCTGTCCAAGGGATACACAGAGGATTTCCCGATGTGGATCCACATGTTTCTGAGACTGAGAGACTGAGAAACTGAGACAGGAAACTCCAAACCTGAAAAGTGGCTCACCTATGGGAAATGAGGTGGATCAATGTTGGATACAAGCTAGCAATGGCAAATAGACAGGTCCTGGAGGAAGGCAGAGGGGGCTCAGTACAGAGAGTTGATCCCCAGGAACCACACATTCTGCCCACCCAAAGATGACTATGTTAAATTTTCAGTGCCTCAATCTTTGCTCCCCCTTTTGGAACAGGCTGGTCCTGAAGGACTAGTTCATATTCATGTTCCTTTTCCCCTTGCCAACGTATCTGAAATTAACCATAAGTTAAGTTGCTTCTCCACTGACCCACAAACTTATTTTAAGGAGTTTGAATGTATAAGTAATTGTTACAATCTACATTTTAAGGATGTTTATGTGAGCGACTCTCACCTCATAACAAAGAACTCGATTATGGCAAATGGCTCAGGAGGAAACAAATCATAGACATCAAGCAAATACTGCAGAACAAGACCCTAACTGTAATTATCAGGATGATGATGGGTCTAACAAAGTACATAAGATGATTGAATGTATAATTGTGGGCCTTAACAAAATAGCTCACAAGCACATTAATTACAGCACACTTTTAGAACAAGTCCAAGAGTCTAATGAAAATCCCACCATGTTCCTCACACATCTTACGGACATCTTAACTAAATTTACTAATGTAGACCCAGACTTTTCTGAAGGAAACATTGTTATTAATTCCTATTTTATTTCCCAGTCTGCCCCTGACATTTGGGCAAAAGTACAAACCTGATGACTCCCTCTCACAACAGGTTCATCTAGTATTCATACAAGAACTCCACCAGGTCCCTGCCCACACTGTTACCTCAAGGGCCTTTGGAAGTGTGACTGTCCTTGCCATCAGAGAGCAGGAAAGCCATCCACCAATTCCTTGCCCTCACAGGAGATTTTATAGCCACTGGATTTGTTACTGGCTGGTCTGCTTGGTCTCACCACTGAAGAGGACTAACAGGGCTTGTAGTCTATGGTCCCCATTAAGGTATCCTTCTTGGAGCCCCAAGTCTCACTGGAAATCTCAGGTAAGATGCTCTCTTTTCTTGTAGACATGGGGGCTGCATATAGTGTTCTTCCTGAGTTCTCGGGTTGCTGTATTAGATCTACAGTCTCGATAGTGGGAGTTGATGGCCAACCTACACAGCCCCTGCAAATAGGACATATCCTCTGCAAATTTCAAACTCTCATTTTCACTCGTAATTCTCTAGTAGTACCAATGTTTGCCACACCTGTTTTGGGTAGGGATCTTCTCCAAAAACTTAACTTCTCCTTTACCTTCTCCCTCCCTATGACTCTTGTCCTCCAAAACCCATTGCAATATGCTGCCAATCCATCCCTCCACTTCCTTCTTCCCTTGTTAACCCCAGAGTCTGGGACACCTCTATCTCTGGATCCCTAATTTCACCTCCCGAGATCAGCCCCTCTATAAATCATCTAAGGGCTCCCTGCTAGAACCTCTAGACTCCAGTACTCCTATACAATCTTCTTTTCACAAGCTACAGGAGGCTCTTTTAAGAGCCATGGCTATCACTGTCTCCAACCCCACACAACCTTTTATACTACACACTTCCTCTCAGGGCCACAGTTTAGTGGGAGTTTTAGGACACAAAAACGGACCCTCATTTCAGGCATTTGCGTACCTCTCAAAACAGTTAGACAACACAGTATGTGGATGGGCTCTCTGTTTTCAATCCCTTGCTGCAGCAGCCACACTAACACAGGAGACAAAAAAGTTCATTTTAGGACAATCAGTCACAGTATACTCACCTCACCATCTCAATGAGCTTGTCTCTCAGAAGACACTCCCCACCCTGATGACTCCCTCTCACAACAGGTTCACCTAATACTCATACAAGACCCTTCCATTACTATCTCCACGAGTGGCCCCCTCAACCCAGTCACCTTACTTCCCATCTCTGATGCGGCCCTTCAACACAGTTGTGTTGAGGTCATACAGATGACCCCTACTCCCTTCCTTCACATTGATAGCACTCTTCTTCTTACAGCTTCTGACACATGATTCATAGACAATAGCTCAACAAACACAGACACTCAAAAGAGGACAGGATATGCCATAGTCAATGGATGAACAGTAACAGAGGCAGGCCCACTGAAACCTGGGACATCTTCACAAAAGCCAGAGCTTATAGCCCTCATTTGCCCTCTCACAGGCCAAAGACAAAACCATAAACATCTACACAGATTCCAAGTATGCATTCAGTATTCTCCACTCTCATGCTGCCATCTGGTGAGAAAGGGGATTCAACACTGCCCAGGGCACTCCCATCACCCATGTACCTCTCATCCTCAAACTTCTAGAGGCAGCACAGCTCTCAAAACAGGCTGCAGTCATTCATTGCAGGGAACATCACACTCCATCAGAACCCATTGCTCAGGGTAATGATTTTGCTAACACACAGGCCAAATTAGCTGCTCAATAGCCATGTCCTTCCCACCTCTTCTCATCCTAAAAGACATGCCCTCACTCCTGTATTCACCAGAACAATTACAGATACTCCATAAACCTATCACCAAAACACACAAGGATGGATCTTCCAAGGGCCAAAACTCCTTCCAGATCAACAAGCACAAACCATTATCACTATCTTACACAAGTGTTTCCATGTCAGTACTCAAGCTCTATACAAACTCTTAGCTCTCATCACCACACATCCCTCCCTAAAAACCATCACTCACTAAGTTACTCAAAACTGCCAGCTCTGTGCCAAGACCTCTCCTCAGGGACATTTACCACCTCCTTTCCCAACCCACCAGCTTCATAGGCACACCCCAGGCAAAGACTGGCAGATAGACTTCACATATATGCCTTGCCACAAAACACACAGATATCTTCTCACTTTTGCCTGTACTTTCTCACCGCTCTGGAAACCACAGATGTAGTCCCTAAGGTTCTCATATAGGATATAGTTCTCAGATTTGGACTGCCCCAAACTATTCAGTCAAATAATGGACCAGTGTTTATATTCCAAATCACTCAACAGGTTGCTTCGACTCTCAACATTATGTGGCACCTACACATACCTTACCACCCACACTCTTCTGGAAAAGTACAAAAGGCACACAGGCTTCTAAAAACTCACCTTGTAAAACTAATCTTAAAGCTACACCTGCCTTGACCTCAGCTCCTTCCCTTTCCTTTAACTAGACTCATGACACTTCCCAGGGCAACCACTTTCCTAGGCCCATGTATGTTAGACCATTTCTGCTTCACAACTTCACTACTCCTGATAACCTTCCCCCATCACTGACTATATTCCAGTTCTATCCTTCCTCTGATACCTGCTACAACAACATGCTGACCTCTGTGTTCCACATCCAGTGGATACCATACAGCTAAATTCTTCTCTAGCTCCTGGAGACTTAATACATCAAAAATCTTCTAAGCCCACAGGTTTACAGTGAAGGTGGGCTTAACCCCAGTTAGTAATCCTCACAACACATACAGCAGTTAAGGTTGCTGGCCTTTCATCCTGGTTCCACATTACTCAAGCCAAACGGTGCCCTGACAATCTCACTGTCTCCACCTCCATCCCTGACAATCTCACTTCACCATCAGAGTGGTAATTTGGTCTGCTATCTCCCACCCATCTTAAGCTTACCAAAGTCTCTAGTGTGCTGCCGAGGAAACTAATGTATTGCTACCCCATTTTGTTGTTGATATTCATGGTCCTGCTGATCTTCACATTCATTGTTGGGCTCTGGACCATCTGTCCAGAAGATTTTCAAGTCCTACATACGGTAGAATTTTATACTTTTCTTTTTTTGTCTTTTTGGGACAGGTCTCACTATGCAGTTCAGGCTCACCTTGAGCTCACTATGTAGCCCAGGCTGGTCTTGAACTTGCAACGATCCTCCTGCCTCAGCCTCCCGAGTGTGAGTACCACCACACCTGACTTATATACTTTGTAATTTTATTGTCTTTGGGCTCTATACTCTCAATTGCCTACCATATCAACATCCTCAGTAATCATACTCCCCTGCTCTTTTCCCAGAATAACTCTCAAATATGATCCAAATCCTAAGCCTCATGTTCCTCCTACTTCCAACTCTTTCCAGTCCATCTCCAGTTATACAACCACAACCCATCTACACCGTGACACTTAGCCTATCAGATCAAGGGATAATAGGTTCTCACAATTTTACTCCCTCAAATCCCAAAGTTACCTTTCATGTTCCCTACTGTTACCTTGTACCCCACCATTACACCTGGGATAAGGGCACATGAAGTGGGAAAAAATGCCAGATTGGTGCACTTGACTGGATACACTGTACACTCATAAGAATATGTTGTCACCTGGAAAGTCTATACATTATTCCCTGACCTCCCACAATCTGTCAACAAAAATGTGCTGATATTAATTTCTTCTATCTTGACAGTCCAGGTTGCAAAACCATAGGTATAGGTCAGTTTGAACAAATCTTAAAAGATGCAGACCCACTCATCTCAGACTGGTATGTAAATTAGGGTTATAACATCAGACAGGTAACATTTTCAATTCCCAATGTGTCATATCCTCAATTCCTTTTGGGTAAAACTTGGTTATTCAGATTCCATGATCCAAAAAATACAGCACAAACAACACCCTATGGCAATTTTATGACCTTGAAAATTCGGCTTGTAACCCCACTTCCTATTATCCATGTCCCAACCTACCCTACAACAAAAAAATCACTCCCTCTGTTCCTCAGCTCCTGTTACATGCCTATAACACTCTCACATTCCTCAAACCTCACAGAATGCTGGCTCCATGTTCCCTACCAATAAGATCTTTACACGGTACCCTCTACACACTAGAATGCCTCTTACCTATCTTTCTCATGTAACCCAACCACAGTGGGCCCACCATTGAGTCACAAATCTCAACAATGGCTAACAAATCTTTCTTGTCAAATCTCTCAATTCAAAAACTACTCTCTTCAAATGGAAGACCTTCCCCATTGCACTTATTACACCACACACGCACAAAATATGGCTGTCTGCTCACCCAGGGGATGGTTCATAGGGTGCAAAACAGGAGCTTATATTTGTCTTCCTCCTCAATGGACAGGATCATGCATGTTAACTCTCCTTGTCCTGGCCTTGATTATAAATTCTCAAAATACCATGGAAATGTCTCTTCTACCCAAGCTTCAAGAAACCCATCTCACTCCAAAAACAAGAGCCATTCATGTTGCAGTTTTTATTGGAATGAGCATTCTCTCAGTCCTTGGAATTGGTTTTGGGGCAGGAGGAATAGGAATGAACATTTGTGCCAAAGAGCTTTATCACCAACTTTCCCTCAAACTTTACCAAAGAATAAATGAGATAACACCCATTATTCACTAACTTCAAACCCAAATTAATAGCCTTGCAGCAGTTATCCTCCAAAACCATCATGCTCTCAATGTCATGACAACCAAAAAAGGGGGCCCTTATACTATGCTGGGAGAAGATTGCTGTTACTTTGAAAGTGAATCAGGGATCATCAGAGCCTTTGCAATTGGCTAGAATGCAAACGCCAAGAGCCAAAACATCAATAGTCTTCCCCATTACCATTGTCATGGTGGAATGAAACATTCAGATCATGAGCCACCTTCCTGCTTCCCCTTCTGGGTCCTTTAATCATGATAATGACCTGTTTACTCATAGCACCCTGCCCTTATAAACTTCTTTCAAGGTTTCTTCAATCCTGCATGTGAGCCTTCACTAACAATAAACTTTTCATCCTGGCTGAGACACCTGGCACCAGCTTCTATATGGGTGTAAACCATCATCCTGCCAATCCTCTCCACCCCAAAACTTACACCCCCATTCAGCAGGAAACAGTCTGAGAGATTCATTGCTCCTTCTTAATAACTAAAAGACAGGAATGATAGGTTCCTATCTGAGTATGAATTGTTGAATCATTATCGTGGTGGTCTAACATGGCTGAAGCCCAAAAACAACAGCCTATCTCCCCACTTTTTCTCCCCTCAGCCCTGAATACAACTTCCTCTTACCCTTCCCACATGTGTGAGTGGAGCATCAGTCATCTCCTGATGCATCACTGAGCCTGCCTCTCAAACTCCTCCTCTAGTCAAAGTCCTCATAAACTCCTAGCCTCCTTTGTCTTCCTTGAGGAGCTCTGCACTGATTCAGTTCTCTCCTCTCCATGTCCTAAGTAAAGGCCTTTCCCCCTTTCCTTGGTTTCCTTCTTCTTCTGCACTGAAAACCTAACAAATAACAGTAGTTAAAACATTGCATATTGTTATCTTTAAAGTAGTTACTCAGAACATATATTACAAAAATTGTCCAATCAATATTACTGCAAATCTTGCTTTTCTATGAGCTAAGACATACTTATAGTATAACTAATTGGCATTTTTTCTCCCTTTACCCTTCCTTCCTTTCTCCTTTCCCTAATCTTAGTTCATTTTTCCTTTTTAACAATTTCTTCCCATTTCATAATATCTACTGTACTTTTCAGACCTTATTTAATTTTTGAATTTCTTACATCAGGGAAACAATATGATATTTATGCAAGTGAGTCTGATTTATTTCACTAATTAGTATTGTCTCAAGTTGGATCCATTTATGTAGAAATGTCTCATTGCATCAAGGACTGTCAGTCCCAGGAAGCCTCTGTGAGCTGTCTAAGAGCCTGTGATTGCAGGAAGAACCCTCAGTCTTGGGAAACCTCAGTGAGCTGGAAAACCCTTACTCTGTCCCCCATTGCCATCATGGGAAGGACTCTGGGCACCAGGAAGTCTTGGTGAGCTGTCTAGAAACCCAAGACCCTAATCTCTGCCTCCCAATATCATCACAGGAAAAACCCTGAATCCCAGGAAACCCAGGGAGATTTGAAAATGACAAAAAGAAGGAGGAAAATGCTATCTCAGCCCTCCAACCCACCCAGAAAAAGTCCAGGAAATATCGACATAAAAGAACATGGAAGTCATATACCTAAAATTTCTGAAATGGTAGCAACTGAAATAAAGAACTAACTACATCAGGTTATAGAGGACATCAGGTCAGAAGTAATCACTCAGGTTAAAAAAAGAAATGACCACCATAATGAAAGAATTTCTCAACATAGCAAAAGAAGATACAGATAAAAAATACAGGAGAACAGAAAAATGAGGGAAACCTTGAATGAACAATATAGGAAAGAATCAGAATGCAGAGAATCACATTCTGATTGTGAAACAGAATCACAGAGATATTCAGGAAATTAAAAATTCCATTGGAAACTGGCAAAACCATGGGAACAAAACAGAAGATAGACTTTCAGACCATGAAGAGAGCCTTGCAGCTAGTGATACTGGAAGGAAAGCTATCTAAAAAATAGAAAAGAACCAGCAAATAACAATTCAACAGCTGCAAAATGAGGAAAAGAAAAACAATATAAGACTGATAGATGTCATCAGAAGAACAGGAGTCAACATGAATGCCAGAAAAAGATTATTTGCAGAAATAATAACACATAATTTCCCAAGCATGGGAGAACCTGATATGCATAAAAGTGAGGCATATAGAACTCCAATTAGGCATAACCAAAATAAATCTACACCCAGACACATGATAATCAAGATACCAGAAACTCAGCAAAAAGATATTAAAACCTGTTAGAGAACAGATCATCTATGAAGAAAAGCCCATTAGAATGACAGCAGACATCTAAACACAAAACATCAAGTCAAGAAGAGCTTAGACAGAAGTATTTCAGGTCCTGAAAGAAAATCAATTCAAACTCAGATTGCTGTATGCTGCAAAATTATTTTTTCAAAATAGATGGAGAAATGGGATATTTCCATGACAAAGATCAACTGAAGAAATTCTTGATGATCAAACCAATTCTATAAAGAGTACTGAAAGATATTCTACAAAGAGATAAAATGACCACAATTTCAAGACAAACAATACAAAGAACCACCAAGCAAGGTAAGAAATTAAAAAGAGGGGGAAATTACAGAACAAATAGCAGATAAATAACATTACAAAGATAAGTCAATAATAACCATTAATTTAAATGGCCTCAACTCACCAATCAAAAGAAGCAGACTGGCAGCGTGGATCAAGAAAGAAAATTTTGCAATCATGTATAAAAGAAATGCATTTAACTCAAAAAGAAATTCATAGACTGAAAGTCAAATGTTGGAAAACAATACTCCATGCAACAGGAACCCACAAAAAAAGAGGAGTAGCTATTCTGTTTGCAGACAGGGTGAACTTCAAATGAGTAATGATCAAAAGAGATAAAGAAGATTACTACATTTTGTTAGCAGAAAACTGCAAGAGGAAGAGATAACAATCATGAATATGTATGCAGCAAATATAGGAGCACCCAATTAAATAAGACAAATTTTAACAGACATGAAAAATCAGATAAGTAATAACACAATTGTAGCAGATTTTAACACCCCATTGTCATAGAGATAGATCAACCAGACAAAAATCAGGAAAGAAATAACAGAACTAAAATGAATTTGTGAATAAATGGACTTAGTAGACCTTTACAGAGTATTTGATCCAATACCATTACAATACACATTCTTCTGAGCTGCACACCAGACATTCTCTAAAATAGACCAAATAATAGCACACAGAATATACTTAAGTAAATGCAAAGGAATTGAAATTATCCCATGCATATTATCAGACCATAGTGCAATGAAATTGGAAATTAATGACAAAAGGAACCACAAAAACTCCATAAACACATGGAAATTAAATAACAGCCTCTGGAACAAACAATGGGTTTCTGAAGAAATTAAATAATATTTACAATGAAATAAAAATGTAGATACAAACTACTGGAACCTGTGGGGCACAATGAAAGCAGTACTCAGAGTGGAAATTTAGTGGTAGATTCCCACCTCAGGACACAGTATAAATACAAATACACAACTTTATACTGTACCTCAGACTTCTAGAAAAAGAACAACAATTCACACCCGAAGCCCAAAGGGGGAAGAAATTATAAAAATTAGAGCAATAATTAATGCAATTGAGAATAAGAAAACAATATAAAGAATTAATGAATCAAAGAGCTGGCTCCTTGAAAAAATAAGTAAACTTGATAAATCCTTAGCCAATCTTATCAAAAAAGGAAGGAAACAACGCAAATCCATGTAATAAGGAATAAAAATGGTGAATTCACTACAGATCCCATAGAAATTCAGAAGATCATCAATACCTACTTTGAAAATCTTTACTCCCATAGGATGGAAAACACAGAAGAAATGGACAGATTCCTAGACACATACGAATTACCAAAGATGAATCAAGAAGATATAAAAATCCTGAATAACACAATATCAGAAAAAGAAATTGAAAATATAATAAAAAAATTACCCCAAAAAAAGGCCAGGTACTGATGGATTCACAGCTCAATTCTACAAGAAATTTAGAAAATATTTAAAGCCAATTCTTCTCAAACTCTTGAATGAATTAGAAAGGGAAGCATTTCTTCCCTAATCATTACTGGATGCAAGTGTTACCCTGATACCAAAACCAGAGAAATACCAAACCAAAAGAGAGAACTACAGGCCACTGTCACTAATGAACATAGACGTAAAAATTCTCAATAAAGTACCAGCTAATAGAATGCAGCAAATCATCAAGAAGATAATACATTGTAACTAAGCGGGATTCATTCCAGGAATTCAGGGATGGTTCAATATATGCAAATCAATAAGTATAATACACAATATTAACAGAGTCAAAGGCAAAACTCACATGATCCTCTCAATAGATGCATAAAAAGCTTTTGATAACACTTGTTCATGATAAAAACCCTACAGAAAATTGGAATAGATAGACTTTACCTGAATCTGATTGAAGCCATCTATGACAAACCAACAGCTGACACCATTCTAAATGGACAAAAACTGAAAGCTTTCACTTTAAAATGAGGAACAAGACAAGAGTGTCTACTGTCACCACTCCTATTCAACATAGTTCTGGAAACACTAGCCAGAGCAATTAGATAAGGCAGAGAAATAAAAGGAATAAGGATAGGAAAGGAAGAAGTGAAATTATCATTATTCACAGATGACATGATACTCTATATAGAAGACCAAAAACTCCACCAGAAGACTCTTAGAATTAACTAACAAATTCAGTATCATAGCTGGATACAAATTCCATACTCAAAAAACAATAGCATTCCTTACCCAAACAACAAAAACTCTGAGAGAGAAATTAGGGAAAGGATACCTTTCACAATAGCATGTAAAAAGTTAAAATACTTAGGAATCAAGCTAACAAAACAAGTAAAAGATCTATACAATAAAAACTACAGTACTCTGGAAAAAAGGGATTGAAGAGGATTTCAGAAAATGGGAAGATATTCCTTGCTCATGGATAGAAACAATCAATGTGTTAAAATGTCCAAACTCCCAAAAATTTTATGTAGATTCAATGCAATCCCAATCAAAATCCCACTAGTATACCTCACACATCTAGAGAAAATATCCCTAAAATTCACCTGAAACTGAAAGAGACCCTAAATAGCAAGAGCAATCCTGGACAACAAAGGCAAGGGAGGAGGTACTACACTCCCTGATTTCAAATTATACTGCAAAGCTACTGTGATAAAACCAGCATGGGATTGGCAGAAAACAGAACTAAAGATCAGTGGAACAGTTTACAAGATGCAGTTCCAACCACAAATACTTAGGCACCTTATCTTTGACAAAGGGACAAAACATGTTGACTGGAAGAAAGAAAGCCTCTTTCATAAACGGTGCTGGAAAAACTGGCTCTCCACATGCCAAAGACTAAAACTAGACCCGTGTCTATCACCATGCACCAACCTAAAGTCAAATAGATTAAAGATTTAAATATTAAAACAGAAACAATCTACTGGAAGAGAAAATAGCTAGAAATCTTGAACATATAGGGGTAAGCAGAGAGTTATGAATGAAAACCAAACTGCACAGGAAATACTTCAAAGAATCAAGAACTTGTTTCTCATCTTTTTAAAAAGTTTTGGAACATCAAAAGAAATCAGCAACAGAATAAAAAGAAAACTTACAAATTGGAAAAAAATTTTAGGCTACTATCCCTTAGATAAAGGGCTTCTATCTAAAACACATAAAGAATTAAAAAAATCAAAATTCTAAAATTCAAAGATCCAATCCCAAAATGGTCATCTGAGATGAATACACACTTCTCAGATGAAAAAATATAAATGGTAAATAAATATATGAGAAAATATTCAGCATCCCTAGTCATTAAATAAATGCAAATTAAAACAACACTGAGATTCCATCTAAACACAGAAAAAAATGACTCTTCAAGAAATCAACCAATAACCAATGCCGGAGGGGCTCTTGGAAAAAACAAACCTTTCGCCACTGTTAGTGTGAGTGTACACTGGTGCAACCACTGTGGAGATCAGTCTGGAAATTCTTCAGTAAACTAGGATTAGAGCTTCCACTCGACCCACCTATTCCCCTCCTGGGTATTTTCCCAGAAGAACTGTAATCATTGTACCACAGCAGTATATGTACACCAATGTTTATAGTGGCACTGTTTGTAATAGCTAAATCCTGAAAACAACCCAAATGTGCATCAACTGAGGAATGGACAAAATGATGTATTAATTTTGTACAATGGACTACTACTCAGCTATAAAGAAAGATAAAATAAAAGCTTTTATAAGTAAATGGATGCAACTAGAGACCATACTCATAATTGAAGTAAATCAGATTCACACATGTGTAAATATCATATTGCCTCCCTAGTATAAGAACCTGAAAGAGTCAATAAAATCTAAATGTACAATAGATATTGTGAAAGGGCATGAAACTGCTCATATAGGAAATAACAGCTTGGATGAGAG
>NW_004955536.1:2657883-2659029 GCF_000276665.1 Chinchilla lanigera
TTTGTAACTCTGTATTGTCTGTACTGTTCTTTTGCTATTTTGTGAAAGGTTGTCTGTCTGTTAATGTTTTCCTCCTTTTATTTTTAGAAAAAAAAATTGTGCTGCTACAATCATGGTGCACATATATCACTGTGTAATGAGTTTTTTTTAATTATTCTGGGAGAATAACCACAAGGGAAATAACTCAATCAAATGGGACCTCTAAACCTAACTTTTTGAGGAATCTCCACACTGATTTCCACAGAGGTTGCATAAGTCTACACCAACAGTGGAAAAATATTATTTTATCCTCACATTCTGTCTAGTGTTGTTATTTGTTGATTTCTTGATGATAACCATCCTTTCCAGAGTGAGATGGGATCTCAGTGTTGTTTTAATTTGAATTTCTCACATGACCAATGTTGTTGAATATTTTTTCATGCATTTATGTGCCATTTGTATTTCTTTTTCTATTTTAAAGAGAAAAAAATGGAGACAAAAACACAATAAAAATGATAACTGAGAAGTATGTATTCATCTCAGATGCTCATTTTAGGATTGGGTCCTTGAAATTGGGGTCTGATTTTTTTCAATACTTTATATGGTCTAGATAGATATTTTCTATCTGAGGAACAATTAGCTAAATTTTTTCCCAATCTGTAGATCTTCCTTTCACTCTGTTGGTAATTTCTTTTGATGTGCAAAATCTTTTTAATAAGATGTGGTACCATTTGTTGATTCTTTTACGTGTTTTCTGTGCAGTTTTGATTTTGTTCATGAACTCTCTGCCTACAACTACGTCTTCAAGATTTCTACCCATTTTCTCTCCCAGTATATTTAGTGTTTCTGTTTTAATGTTAAGATCTTTGATCCATTTTGACTTTAGTTTGGTGCATGATTATAGACATAGGTCTAGTTTTTTTCACCATGGAGAGAGGCAGTTTTTCCAACACAAGTTTTTTAAAAAGTTGTCTTTCTGCCAGTGAACATGTTTGGACACTTTGTCAAAGATGACCTGAGTGAGTATGTTTTATTTATGTCTGCATATCCTATTCTTTTTTCAGATCCTCAGGCCTGTTTTTGTTTACCAGTACCATGCTGATTTTATCACAGTAGCTTTGTAATATAATTTCAAGTCTAGTATTGTGATGCCTCCTCCCTTGCCAT
>NW_004955536.1:2659434-2663982 GCF_000276665.1 Chinchilla lanigera
GTTATTAAATCCAAAAGTCTTCTGGTGGAGTTTGGGGGGTCTTCTGTGTAGAAGATCAGGTCATCCACAAATAATGATAATTTAACTTCTTCCTTCTCTATCCTTATTCCTTTTATTCCTCTCTTTTGTCCAATTGCTCTGGCTAATATTTCCAGAACTATATGAATAGAAGCAGTGATAATGAATATCCTTGTCTTGTTCCTGATTTTAAAGTGAAAGCTTTCAGTTTTTGCCCATTTAGTATGGTGTTGGCTGTTGGTTTGTCATAGATGGATTTTACCAGATTGGAATAAAAGCCATTTATTTTTATTTTCTTTAAGGTTTTTGCCATGAATGAGAGTTGGACTTTTACCTAGGCATGTTCTATGGGCTACTATATGGTCTATTAGAGAGAACATTCAGTGTGCACCTAAGAATGTGTATTCTGATGTTGTTGGATGGAAACATCTACTAAGTCTATTTGTTCTCAGGTTAGGTTCAGTTCTGATATTTCTTTGCTGATTTTTTTGTATAGTAGATATATCTGTTTATGCCAGTGGGGTTTTAAAGTCTCATTACAACTGTGTTATTACTTCTTTGATTTTTCATATCTACTAACATTTGTCTTACATAATTTGGTCCTCTTATTTTGGGTACATATGTATTTATGATTGTTAGCTCCTCCTATTCAAGTTTTCCTTAAGAAATATATAGTGACTTTATCTCTTTATCTTTACCTCTTTTGATCATTCTTGGTTTGAAGTCTACATTGTCTACAAACAGAATAGCTACACATGCTTTCTTCTGTGTTCCTGTTACATGGAGTATTATTTTATATCTTTTCACTGGCAGTCTATGAATTTCTTTTTCAGTTAAATATTTTTCTTGGGCCTGGGGACTTAGCTCAGTGGCAAAAGCACCTGCTTGGCAAGGTCAAGGTCATGAGTTTGATTCCTGCTACCAGAAAAAAAACAAAACAAAACAAACAAATTTTTCTTGTCTATTGGGTGTTGTTTCTTGATCCATTCTGCAAGTCTTTTTTTTTCTTTTGATTGGTGAATTGCGGTCATTTATATTAATGGTTATATCTGATATGTATTGGCTTATCTTTGTCATGTTATTTTTCTGCTGTTGGTCCCCTGATCTTTTCCCTCTGTTTAATTGCTTGCCTGGCCTGTTGGTTTGTTTCTGCTGTTGTTCCTGGAATTATGGTCATTTTTATCTCTGTGTGAAATATCTTTAAGTACCCTTTGTAATTTTGGCTTGGTGGTCATGAATGTCTTCATTTGTTCTGTGTTGTGAAAGTACCTTACTTCTCCATTAATTTTGAAAGATAGTTTTGTGAGGTACATTGACATGAGTTGAAAGTTGTTTTCTTCCAGCACTTGAAATGGTTTGTGTTAGTAAGTTTTCTGTGATTCTTATGATCGTTCCTTTATAGGTGATCTGTTTCTTTTCTCTAACAGCTTTTAAAATTCTGTTCTTGTGTTGAATTTTTGAGATCTCGACTATTATATGTCTGGGTATAGATTTGTTTTGATCTTGGCTAATTGCAGTTCTATATGCCTCCCTTACTGTATGTCAGATTTTGTTCCCATGTTTGGGAAATTTTCTGCTATTACTTCTACAAATAATGTTTTTATGTCATTTGTGTTGACTGCTAGTTTTTCATTGACACATGTCAATCTTATACTGTATTTCTTTGAATTATCTTGCAGCTATAGAATTGTTATTTCTTGATTCCTCGTTATTTTTAAGAGATCTTTCCTTTCATGATCACTACCAAAATCCTGTCTTTAACGTCTGAAAATCTATCTTCCATTTCATTCAAGCAATTTTGCCAACCTGAGTGGAATTTTTAATTTCTTGTATATCTGCATGAATCCATTTCATGCATTTGATTTCTTTTCTATATCGCTTTCATGATTTCTTTCATTTTCCTATCATCCTCTATTTTTGGGATACCTCCACTCTAGATTTACTGAGCATTTCCTTTATGATTATTATCATTCCTTTTTTTTGCAAGAGAAATTATTTCTGATCTGATTTTCTCTATGGCTTCACAGTTTTGTTTTTTTTTTATTTAGTTGCTATCATTTCAGAAATTTCTGGTGTGTGTTTTCCATTTTCCTCTATCTTGTTGTCTCCTGGACTTGTTCTGGTGGGCTGGAGGTCTGAAATTGCATTTTGCTTTTGCATCTTGTAATTTTCTATTTCAAATATTTTTGTTTTCTGCATTGATCCTTGTAAGCTTTTGAAGTAGGTAGCTATATCACTAATATCAAGTCTTCTGTAGGAAAAGTCCATTCTTCATGGATATCTTCTATGTGTAGGAGGTTCTTCATTTGTGTCTCTCCCAAAATCCTACCTTTCCAGTTAATTAAGAGTGAGATGTTGATATTTGTTTGGCTCCATCCCATTCTTTGGTGTTGGGTGTGGTGAGGTTATTACCACAGAGATTGCCAATATTGTTATATAAGGGAAAACAATTGATTAAACAGATATGACATCCTAGCAAAAGTAGTACAATTAGCAATGACAATAGGATCAAGCATAGTTTAGATACTGACAAAGTGTGGTAACAATTAATTTAATACCTTAAAACATAGGAACAAAATCTACAATTATATAACAAAATCAATTGTAGTTGGGAGCTTGTATGCAAATCAATTGTATGCTGGGAGCTTGTATGCTTCCCCCTAGTAGAGTGGTTTTCCTCCTGTGGTGGGAAATTTAAGAAGGATAGTGGATAGAAGAAAGATAATTGAAAAGAAAGTAGAAGCCAGGTTGGAGGACAAAGGATGATCATGCAAGCTTTGGGAAATTAGGGAATAGAGCAGAAGAGAAAGAATAAAGGAGTAAGAAAGGGATTATCTGAACTTGGTCTCTGGGTTTGGGGGATGGGATTAGGTTTCTGTGACTGGAGTTCTCCCCATTCATTTAGAAAACAAGGAAAAAAAGGAAAAGACAAAAAAAAAGGAAAGAAAAAAGAGAGAATAGGGATGGACCATTGGCTTGCTTCTATTCCATGTGTCTTTGTCCCCAAACACAAAGCTGGTTCACCTAATTTACCACCTATTGGCTTGTATGGTTGCTTCAGACTTTTCCATGCTGCTATCCCCACCTGCCCATTCTGTGCATCCTGGTTGGGACCCTATTGTGTCACTGGTCTTCCCTCTGGTCTCTGGGCCTTCCCTCAGAGTTCAGCTGGATCTAAGCTGAGGTGATGGGAAGGGCTTCCCTCCACATGGTTCACTTGCATTGCAACCACTGTTACTTTCAAGTGTGAAAACCTAATAACTGGTAGACTATCTTTCTTTTCCAAGGCACACACGAAAAAATAGATTAAATTGTGTTTGGCTGCTACATCTATATTGAGACTGCTTCTTTACCTGTTTTTACCTTTGAGCTTTTAACTGCAATCATGGGATTCACGTCATTAAATAATTTAGTTTATTGGGGAAATAAAACATTTTGAAAGATAATAAAAACAGAAATAAGAGTGAAAGAGTGTACAAAATGATTAGACTGAAGAAGTGAGCATGCTAAAATAGCAGTGAAAACATGGGAGACACAGGAAATTATGTGACTAGAGAACAGTGAGAAGCTCTCAAAGGCATTAAAACACAGGACTCTGTGGTCAAAGACTTATAAGGTTGAAATGATGGAGAATTTCTGACTGCTTTGCTATGGGAGACATAACTGAAGGTCACATTGGTGAGATTTAATGTGGAGAAAATAGTTGTTCCATGGAAAGGATAATGCTCACTAATGTGAGACAAATCAAGGTACAACAGTAATTTCACAAATAAGATTACTGTGTAAAAGTGCTACAAGGTAAAGCTACAGAAAAAAAATCATATCTATATAGAGGGAAGACAGAACTATCAGCAAAGAAAGAAAAACTAAGCAGACAAGTATCTGGTGGTTTAGGTCTGGGGAAAATCTTTAAAAACTTCAGTACAGGTACAAAATTTAGTACAGGACTGAATATTTACTGATAAGGAAAGAAATCACAACAAATTATAAATATGTATATATATTTACCAGTATCCAGAAAAATATAACAACATGTTTTAATACACAAATATGGTATCTTTTCTACATTTTTTGGCTGTGCAATATTTGACTGTTTTCTCATATGACAGACTTTTTGCTTTGTTTTTGAGAGTCTCACTATGTTGTCCAGGCTGACTTTGGACCCCCGGGCTCATGTGATCCTCCTGCTTCAGTCCCCTGAATAGCTCGGACTATAGTCACATCCCATTCACAAGGTTTTTAAAAATAATATTATCTATACAAAAATCTAGGAACAATCTTTATTGTCTTTAGTGTTATTCATCAAACATTTTTCCTATTGATAGTTTAGGAGAGTTTCTCCTTTTTAACTCATACAATGAGTGGGTAATATATATAGTGATTACAATGTTTGGCAAGTTTGGGAATTTTTTTTTTTTTTAAGGAAGAAAGGTTTATTTAGCTGACAGTTTGTTCCAGTCCATAATCAGCTGCTCCAAGGCAGGGTGGCACATGGCAGAGAGACAACAGTTCATGGTAGCAGAAGACAGC
>NW_004955536.1:2664082-2676133 GCF_000276665.1 Chinchilla lanigera
GAGAGAGAGAGAGAGAGAGAGAGAGAGAGAGAGAAAGTTTGGGAATCTTTCACCAAGTGTCTTTTATACATTAACTATTACAAATCTAGTTGCTCTTTTTGAAGTATGGCTAGAGGCTTAAAGCCTTACATATAAGCATTCTGATAATTCTGTTTTCATAGTTTCTATCAAAAGAAAAGAGAATACATGATATTTTCTTAATCATGTTTTATATGTAGATGTTCCACAAAGTCTCATGTTGTCCTAGATGGGGCTTCTGGGAGGTGCCTTATCATGGTAGCGTGATGTTCATCAATCAATTAGTCCACTGATGAATTTACACCTAAATGTCACTTGGGAGGTGAAGCCTGGTTGAAAGAGGTAGGTCACTGGGGGCATGGCCTGAAAGGGTCCATCCCTCTTCCCTTGATCCTTCTCTCTGCTTCCTGCTGTCCTGCTGTGAGCTGTCTCTCCTCTACAAGGCCTTGTGCTAAAACCACTACAAACTGAGCCAAAATAAACCTCTTCTACTTACAGTTGTGGGCATTGGGTATTGTGTCTCAGTGGTAAGAAAGTAACTGAAACAAATGCTTACGAATATCTTATTTATATGTGACAGGTTTTTTTCCGAAGTATTATGAGAACAACATCTTCTACATGT
The DNA here is from genome assembly GCF_000276665.1 of Chinchilla lanigera. Taxonomy (NCBI): domain Eukaryota; kingdom Metazoa; phylum Chordata; class Mammalia; order Rodentia; family Chinchillidae; genus Chinchilla; species Chinchilla lanigera. The sequence goes on from NW_004955536.1 coordinate 2,664,723, forward strand.
GATTTTATCTAGGAAATGATTTGGAAAAACTTCCCACAGCATAGCTTGTAATTAAAACACTTCACACCTCTTTCTCTTTCACTATGTACATATCTCCATGTGGGCATGTTTATACTATGATGCAACATTCTTATGAAACAAACTATAGCTCTGCATGGCTTAAAATTACTTACTATTCTGAAAAGTGATTGGGAAACAAACAGTATGTCTCACTAAACCCAAAATAAAGTATCTCCAACAGATCTATCCCTAATCTTCATGTATTCTTTTTTTTTTTTTTTCCAGTACCAGGAATCGAACTCAGGACGTCACACTGCCAGGCAAGCGCTGTGCCACTGAGGTAAATCCCCAGCCCCTGTTCATGTATTCTTACTACATTAGGTTTCTCTGTTTTACAAAACCATAATCATGTGAAAAAATTCCCAGATATCTCCCAGGATTATGCAGCAGAGTTTCCCAAAACTTAATGGTAGATATGCATCTACTCAGAAAAATACGGTTGCAAGGATAGCATGCAGTTTTCTCTTCCTGTCAAATGTGCAAGAAGTTTGTAGAACACTCTCCTTTTTAAAAATTGTGAGATTCAATATATAAATGGGAAAGTGCATATATATTCTGCTAGGACTGCCATGACAAAACATCACAAACCAAGTGGCTTACACAACAGATACTAACTTTTCCATCTTCTCTGGAGATGAGAAGTCTAAGACCAAGGTGCCAGCTGACAGTGTTTTCCTGGGCCTCTCTCCTTGGCTTGCAGATAGGTTTTCTCCCTGTGTCTTCCCATGGCCTTTCCCCTGTGCATGGGTCTCTCTTCTCTGTTCCTGTCCCAGGAGGATATCCATCCTAATGAAAGAGGGCTTCACTTTATTTTATGATCTCATTTAAACTTAATAGCCCCTCTAAAGATTTCATCTCCAAACAAAGTCACCGTGCAGGTGAGGGTTGAATATATGAATCTGAAGGGGGAAGTGGAGTCTGCTTATGACAATGCAGAAGACATAGACATGTTCATGGTCAGTCATAAAGCAAACATTCATCCACCACCACCATATCAAGACCCAGAGCATCACCATCTCCAAAGTGCACGCTTTGTAAACACATAGCCCCTGAGTCCTCCTCTGATCATGTCTTTCCTTACACTAGATGGAACTACTTGCCTGACTTTTGTAATGTTGATTTTCTGTAGTCTGGCCACCAATGTAAGTAACTGTCATATGAGTTGGTCCACTTTTGAAATTTGTGTAATGAAGCTGAGCTGCTAATACGTTATTTTGAGTCTTTCTTTTTTGCGCATTTTCTTTCTGAGATTCATTGTAATACATTTAGTTTGCCTATGTTGTTCAAGGACAAAATGTCAAATATTTAGATCTCCTTCACAATTAATTTGTTTTGCCATTGTAGGGTGAAAGCAGCACAAATATATAGAAAGAAGTGGATGTGGTTATTAGGATAAATTTTAATTACGCAAGCAAGCAGCAAGTGTGCAAGCTATAGTTTGTTGACCTCTGGTATATAACATTGTCTCTGCACAATAATAGTTATTAATGGTTTCTTCCTATTTCCTTCTATTGATCTCAAAGTTTTAAAAAATGTTAGCAGTATTTAAAACTAAAATTAGCTTTTGAATTGACTGATTTTCTGACCAGTTTTTTTCTAGATTAGTAGTACTTTTCTTGCTGAAAATTCAAGACATATCATTAGTTTCTGACTTCTATTACTGCTGCTATGCAGTCAGCGATAAATCTGTTGTTCTTTGAAGGAAATATTTCATCTTTTGACTACATTTAAGAAATTCTATTTATTTTTTACACTGTGTACTGTTACTAGAAAATGTTTAGATATTGGAATTAAATCTATGAATTTTTGTTAGACATTCATTGGGATTCTGGAATGTCTTTCACTATTTATGAATATTTCCCTGGTAGCATCTTCATAATTGGCTCTGTTCTTTTCTCTCCTTCCTTCAGAATTTTGATTATATATATATTTTTTTCTTTCTTTCTTTTACCTGTCACTTAAATTCCCTACCGTTGTTCCTTCTTTATACTTTTTGCTCTGTTTTCTGTACAGTTTTCTCTGACTTATTTTTCAGTTTATTTGTTTGCTCTTCATTATGTCTTACTTGTTCTAAGTCCATCTATTAAGTTATTCTATTTCAAAGATGGTAGTCCAATGCTTATTTCCTATTTCTGTTTGATATATTTATTAGAATGCTAAATTTTTAGAGCTTCTTTTCTTGGCAGATACTGCAAGTAACACTTTTTTCTTTCTCTATACATAACGGAACCTATTCTTTAGTCTCAGTTTTATAAACAGTTGGTAATTCTAATATAAGACCCGTTGAAATCCCAGCGTTTTGAAGGCTTAGGCAGGAGGATCATTGCTAGCTCAAGGTGAGCCTGAACTATATAACAAGACACTGTTACAAGAAAAAAAAAAACTTGATGGATCTATTAATGCTTTTGTTTTTGTTTTTGATGTTTCTTTTTCATGGTTTTCTTTTTCTTATGTGTTTAATTGTATTGTCTTTGAAAAATTTCTTGAGTATTCTTTGAGTTCCAAGAGAAAGAACCATTCATACATAGGGTACCTGTGAGAACTATTTCTTTGTTTTCAAATACTTAAAATTAAATTTATGACCAAAAGAGCTTTGGGGTGGGGTTTTTTTTTTGTGTTTTGTTTTTGTTTTTACTTTGGCCACTCAGGTGATATGAATTTGGCTTTAAGTCTCCATTTACATCTTAGGGGCAGTTTCCCTTCCTAATAGCTTACTTATAATGAATGCAGCTTCCTGAGAAACTGTAGGATTTGAGGATAGATGTACTGGAAGGCACTTCTATGTATACACTTACCTTGCAAAAGCTGTCTCTTTAGCTACATGGCCAGGGCACTTTGCCTCCTTCCCATAGGCTGTGACACATGTTAGCGAATACTTTAGACAAACACTACCAAAGAAAAAAAATCACCTTTGCTCTCCCTTAGTTCTCTACTACCCTCTTTCCTTTGATTTTATCCACCAGTTCCTTTCTACACATCTTCACATCTTCAATACTCATAAGGCAGTGAAAAATTTATCTCAAAATTCTATCACTGAGGAGTTCTGAAGTAGGAGAATCCATTCAAATACTTGAGGCTAGAAAGTAAAGTTTGAAAAACCTTATGGGAGGCTTGGGCATTTTTTACATTTTCCTCTGTATTTTGGAGGTCTACTGAGAGTGATCCATGAATTTTCCCCATTGTGTCCAACTATAAAGTTATCATGAATTGAGACTGCAAATGTCTTAACTGAAAAATTAATTATTAGATTTGGTTCTACTTTAAAAACTCAGTCCCAGAAGCTGAAACACAGGGTGATTTTACAGAGTCCTTGTTGCTGTTCTGATATACTGGGTAACAGGGGGAGCAGTGAGGGCTGTTCAAGGTGTCTATAGTTTGATAGCTGAGCTTCTGCCCTCGTCTGTCCTCATTCTATGATTTTGCCTCCCAGCTGTGCTGAACACAAGTCTAGGTGATAAGCAGGCTCCCTCCAGGTTCCCTGTCAAAGGTATAGGCTGCTGTCTGGGTCTATGCCCTGAGAGGTAAAGCAGACCCTGTCCTCTTTTCAACTTTCAGAGCACTTTGGATTTTGCACCAAGACAAGGAAACCAGAAAATTTTCATGTTTTTACCAGCCGGTGAGTACAAATGCAATAACATTTTGTACTGGAAAAACTAAAAGAGGTGATCAAATACATAGTAAAAGTTTAAATTTTAAAAAATTTATTACAGTGAAAGATACATTGCTACTAATCCCCCTCATGGTACTTCCCCTTGTTTAGGGCACTGTTATGGTTCTAATGGAATATAATGTCTTTGTACCTGGAAACTGGTTTAAAGAAATGTGTCTCCTTGTCAAGTTGACAAGGGGTGGAGTATTATGGTTGATACATTGTGTCAACTTGGGGAGTCTAGAGGTTTGGCTAAATGACTCAGCAGGAAGCCAGGGTGCTTACTTTGTATACATCCTGAGCCTGTGGAAGAGGAAGGCATGGAGATTATGTGCGACCTACATGCCTATTAGGTGGGGGTAGCCTGTTTACAATGTAAGGGAGGAAAAGAGGCTGATGCCGGGATTCCTCCCTTTTGCTCTGGCTGCTTTGCTGTTTGGCTGCCATTCCCCCCTTTGCTCCTGTTGCTTTGCGACCTTCTGCCTCAGAGCCAGCCAAATATGGACTGACACCTCCACAAACTGTAAGCTAAATAAACCTTTCCTTCCTTCATTTTGGGCGTTGGGTATTTTGTCTCAGCAATGAGAGAAAAGTAACCAAAACAGGCACTCTTATCCATTGTTCATGCCACTTCGGAAGTAATTTTGGAAGTCTTATTTGTGAGCATCTGTACAAGGTATAGTAAAAAATATAGTGAGTGCTGCTGTCCAGTGCTACCCAATGGAAAAATAGGCTAATAAAAACATTGCAGTGTGTCCTCGTCCTCTTTATTCACTGGTGCTGGCACCATGGCACTTCCAGCTCTTCCCAAAAGTCAAAATGTTTTGAATCTATTCAAGAGATCAAGATAGCCACTAAAGCAGAACTAAAGACATTCATAAAAGAGGCCTTCCAGAACTGCTTCAGAAAATGGTAAGAATAATAGTATAAATGTACCTGGGGTGGTATTTTGAGGGGAATTAATGGCAATAGGTCTTTCACTGTAATGATTTTTTTAAAAAAACATTAAGCATTCCTTATATTTGTTGACCATAACTGGTGTGATGATTCATTTTATGCATCCATTGCCCCATTATACTTGAGGATCCCCATGTGCTGGGCAGTAGGACTTCAGTGTCTCCTTTGCAGTTTCTGATCAAGTGACTGTGACACTGACTCACAGATGGCAGCTCCAGGTGGCTCCCTGCTGCAGGCACAAGATGCCATCGTGATCACCTCTACCTGCTTAAGTGTGACCAGATTTCCAGTTCTGAAAACTTTTCGGAAACTTCAGTAATATGAGAATAGTCTAATAAAGAAAACACTAAAAGTGCTACTCTTGCAGACTTCAGGTTTTTTTTCAGGGATTCTTGCATTTGACTTCTCCATGTATGCAAGGGAGTGGTCAGTTTACTTGTCTATAAATAAACCCCAATAGCTTTTCACATTCTTCAGAGTACCTGCCTCCTTCTCGGTCCTTGTGTCTATTCTGGGATTTCCATTTTTACACAGTGGCTTCTACATTAGCAAAGTTTCCTATACATCCCAGAAGCATAATTTAATCAGACAATGTCAGCCAAATATCAGTAAGTTCCAGATTATTCCTAATAACACTGGCAACACAGTTCAGATTCAATGCCACATACCTGAAACTAAAGGAGAACCTGAATAAACCTTTTCATTTCTTTTTGTCATGTGCTTTAGTCCTCAATTTTATAGGACACAAAGCTGAGCAAGGCATTTCCATTAGATTTGGTATAGATAACACCACAGTTATATGGCTGCATATGGTAACAGATGCTTGATTTGTGTCTCAGGCATTAGAGACCAGATAGAGATAGATCAAATCAGCTGAAACAACCAACTTTTACTATGACCTCTACAAGCACCTGGTGGGTGAAATTTTGACATAGGAGAGCCAAACTTTCATCCTCAGAATATGCTAATGCTACTGTTTTCTCAACCTGCATCCTAGGATGAGCCCAGGGAAATTGTACACATGCACACTCCACTTTTTCTTATCTCCTCTCACCGTTCCTGTGTCACCCCACTCAACACAAATACCCCTAAATCTTAGACCTGTGGAAGAGGTTTAAGACCTCCTCTCCCATCTGCCCAGACTTGGCTGGCTTTTGAGTGAGTTTTCTTTGTCGTGTCCTTGATTGACATACTGCATAGAAGACAGAACAGGCCTGGTTTGGAAACAGATTTATATCTACACATTTCATAGTGTGTCAAAAAGTGGGAGCTGAAGATTTTCCCTTGAATATCCTTTCTGAAGCTTCTACAATCATTCTTGGATCATTCTTGGATCTCTCAGAAGAAAGTTCTTGTAAAAATAGACCTCAATTGTCAAAGAAAAGCAGAGTTGGACAGTAGTTACAGCAGTAGAATCAAAATTTTAACCAGTGATTCTAGCAACAAGGTAAGAGACCTTGTTATATAACTGGGCTCAATTCTGAATAGAATATGGAAACACGGATTTACAAAGAGCAGAGTAAAGTGTAGTGGAAGGAATTGGAGATAAATTCTTGCTAAGCTGGTTTGAAACATTCTTAATAAAAACAGAGTAAAATGATCAGGTACCAAGGGTGAAGATTCTGGTTAACCTGACTCAGCAGAATTCTTGCTAAAGTTAGACCCTGAAAGGTAAGACCCAAAGTTTGAAAATGGCTCAGATGGCTGTTTATTATTTCATTTCATTTCATTTCATTTTATTTATTTTATTTTATCTATTTTACCCTAACTCTTACCCTAACCCTGAGAATTGCATATTTAGAATTTGGTCAAGTAAGTAGTCTTTGTGACCACAAAAAATAAGAAATAAATTGCATCGTAAACCCATATTTGGAAATGAAATATTTTTCTAATGCAATTGCTTTAAAATTATAGATTATAATCCAACAGAATTCCTAAAGGCAACATAATGGATTTTAAGCAAACTAAAATAAAAGTATTCAAATTTTATTACAGACTTCTGTTAATACTACAAAGATGTTTTGTGAGGCAGGTGTGTGTTTGCACACTCAGCCACAATGTAAAATGTAATCTTCACATTGTACTCTGCCCAGAGAGGGTTCTGCTTTAATGAGGCAACTACACATCCAGGCAGCAATTCTTCTGTTATTCTTCTCGGCAATCCAGCCAGAGCCACTGCTCCTCCAACATCTTCATCTCTCTGCAGACTTTTTTATATTTCATTTGCATGAATAGAAGTCACATCCAAATGATTTTCCTGAAAGAATGGAACTCCCAAAAGAGAATTAATCTTTAATTTCTGAAGAGAAGAGCATTGTTTCTTGCTTTTAATAAATATTTTTTTGCCCCTTCAGCTCCCTATCAAGGTTTTCAAAAATATCTGATTCAAATTTCAATTAAGGGATCTTAAATACTCTATTTCATGCTATTTTTTTCACACAGCCTTTTGTGGGTTTTTATCTGGATCTTCAACAAAATAAACTAGCAGATACATACCCTATTTTATGTTTACTTGAATTTTTCACTAACATGGTAATTAAATATGGTTTATTCAGCTAAAACATGATGTGTGGGAGTCAGACTGAACACATAGGCCAGTGTGACTGAATGGTTAATGAACTGAAAGCACAAGTCAGGTCAGCTGAGGAGCTGCAGTGCCAAAGTCCATCCCTATTACACAAGTCTGTCCTTGTCCAAGCACATTTGGTGCCATCCAGTGGCTATTTTCTGTGCCATCTGAGATATCACTGCCATGGTGGGGGTTAGAGTTGGGGTCCAGGGGTCTCTAGGCCAGCTGGTCCCTGCTTCATTGGCCATTTCTTTACTAGGTGGAATGGAAGAAGTGAAGTCTACAGAAGCAACCCACGTTGCAAAGTTTTACTGTGACCTTCTCCTGCCAGAGAAACCAGAATTCCTTTTCTTCAAGGCAGGTCATAGGAGCTAGCAACCCCTCTCTGCAAAGCCACCCATAAAGCCTAAGCAATATTTTTGTAATCTTCCCCTTGACTTTGTACCAACACCCTGCCAGAGGGGAATTCTTTGACTGAATTGTGTGATTATGGGTCATTCTAGAAGGAGTTCTGAAGCTTCTAGAATCATTCTTGGATCATTCAAGAATGAGCCATTTTCAAACTTTGGGTCTTACCTTTCAGGGTCCAGCTTTAGCAAGAATTTTGCTGAGTCAGGTTAACCAGAATCTGCTCTGTACCTGGGAGGAAGAAATGCTACAGAGAGGGACTGAGGAGAATCCAGACAGCCTTGGGGGGTGGGGGGGTCTCTTCACCCCTTCAATCAACATTAGCTCACAAATTTTTTGTCCATTTATATTTCTACCCAGCTGTCAGTGCTTCACTAAAATTAAATGTCAACTTTCTATTACTGTGACAACATGCTGGAAAAAAATGAATTTTTAAAGAGCAAAGGTTTATTCAGGCTGTTTTAGAGGTTTCAGTTTATTGTCATCACTTGGCCCAGTTGCTCTGGGATTGTGATAGGAGCATGTGGTAGAGAAAGCCTACTCTCATCATACCCAGCAGTCAGAGACAATAAGGGGCCAGGGCCTCAGTATCCCCTTCAAGGGCATGTCCCAGCATCCTACATTTCATCCACTAAGTCCACTTCATAAAGATTTCACCATTTTGACCAAGCCTTCAACACTCATGCCTTCAGGAACACTCAATATCCGGACTGCAGCACTAAGAGTAAAAATGGGTAGCTCACCCTGGGTCCTGGGACTTTTATTCTGAAGGCTTCTATGTCATATCAAACCATGATCAAATACATTTTTCATGAATTTCTCATTAACTTGCTACTTTTTATAGGAGGCCAGCCAAGATTCTTTATGATGGACAGGAAAGATGTATCTTCTTCCCCTTCCCCTTTCTCTCACCTACTGTCCCAAACAAGAGAATTTTGTTGACTTGGAAGGCTGAGGTAAAGGAGGGTTTCTGTGAGTTTGAGGTCACAATCAGCAATATAGTGAATTCAAGTCCAGCCTACACTAGACAGGGAGATCCTGTCTCAAAAATACCCAAAAACTAGAAAAAGGTGAACTTCAAGGAAGATGGTGGAGTGGTGAGCAGCAACAAATCAGTTTCTCCAAGATTCAGAATCCAGGCACTGGAAAATTACAACATGAGGAAGAAAAGGAGGGAGATGGATCCATTGCACACAAGAAGGATATGAAGGGAAAACTGGACCCCACAAAGTGAAAAGACAGAGCTCAACTCAGAAAAAGGAGGAGGCAATCTACACTTTTTCCCCAGCTTCCAGTTTGTGGTATGGGAGGGGAGGATTGAATCTACAAAGACAAAGTGATGGTGGGTGGTTCCAGAGGCCTCCAGGGCAAAATGCACCAGTGGAGCAGAGCAGTGGATGCTGTGTGCTACAATAGCTAGTGAGTGACTCCAGTCCAAACAGCTGCCATGTCCTCTGGGGAGAGTGCTTGCCATTTTAGAAAAAGGCCAACTGATCATGGGATTCAGAGCAACCATAAGTTGACTTCATCTCAGGACTCCCAATGTTGAAATTCCACAGTGACTGAGTGAGAGACAACTGTGGGAAACATCCAAGGTCAGGAAGATGTGCTCAGGCCAGCAAGAGACATCCAGAGTGTTGTAGGCTAAATGAGTCAGGTCCCAACTCTCAACCAGAAGACAATATTGGCCTAAACTTCTGTGCATTTGAAAGTACCAAAACTGACAACTTGCTCTAATCAAACTGTAGATTTCCTGGGATTAACTGCCACAGATCTGGGCTCTGACTGCCTCCTTTGTCTAAAAGCAGGAGCAGAGTAACAAATTGAACACCACCACAAAGCAGTAAACATCAGAAGATAAACACAGACTCAAAATCACAGAAAAATGTCTCTATTTTTTGGTTCATTTGTGTATGTGTACATGGTGTGTGTGTTATTTGTGTGTGTGAACAGCTTTAGTTCATTTTGTTTGTTTTTCTTCCTGTTTTTACTTCTTCCTTAATTCTTTCCCTTCTTCACCAGTTTCCTGAGGCTTGAATAATATTCCTTTGTCCTTCAACCTTGCTTCAATTTTTCTCTTCTTTGATTTCTTTTTTCCTCTTATTCTTTTTAAATTTTTAGTTCTTAGGGTAAAACTGCTCCACTAGTCAATATTTACTGTACATGATTTTATGATTTGTCTTAGATCTTGTTATATAACTATACATCTCCTTTTATTGGTCAGTTTGACAAATTAGGCAGGCAGGCAGTTTGACAAATTAGGCAGGCAGGACAAATTAGGCAGGCAGGTCTCTTGGAATGGCCCAGGTCTGGCTCTTGCACACGTCCTGAACTGACTAAGAAGCAGAATCAGGCGGGCTGCAACCCACTCCACTGCCACGGTTCCCAGCTGAAACTTGCGGAGAGAGCCAGGTATTTCCCATCTACTTCCTGAAGGCAGAATGTGCGAACCAGGATCCTGCCACCATTACAGTCTGAGTCTCTGCCATCTGTGCACCTGTAGCAGACAAGAATTCATCGCTCAGAAGCCCTGGGGACTGCTTTCACGGGTTCGCGAGTGGGCCCTCCCTGCACAGGTCTTACACCAAGTGAGTGAGTACTCCAAGGGCTGCTGGTCCTGTGGTTTCAGTCCCTGCTTTACTTGTGCCTGGACCCTCTGGGGAGGTCACAGGAAGGGGCAGTCTGTGATTGCTGTCAGTCCAGCCCACATCTGGTTCCTGTATGTGTCCTGAACTGACTGGAGACACAGAATCAGGTGGTTCACAAACTGTCGACCCTGCAGGTCATGTCTGGGTTTTGCCTGTACCCTGAACTGCCTGGGGATATAGGTCCACTGGACTGGGATTGTCACACCAGTACAACCCAAGTCTGGGCAGTGCATGTGCCCTGAACTGCAAGGGGACACTGGATCAGATGGTCTGCCATCAGCTGACACCAATGCCCACATCTGAGACCTAGGATAACTAGATACAAATCAACAACTGCTGGAAAACCCCAGGCTAAGCCATGCTTCTCAGCAGACACTGAGGGGCAAACCTGACCAACAGGAAAACTAGGGACACTAGTGGCCTTTGCTGTGCAGCTATTTAAGAGGGAAACTGAGCTTCCTGCATCCTGTATCAAACATGACAAAACAAAGGACTACAATACAGTCCCAGAACTCCACCCCACTCAGAACAAGTCCAGGAGACATCGACAGGAAAACTTGGTAAACACATGCCTGAAATGGCTGAAATGATTGCAATGGAAGTAAAGAAACAACTCCATAAGGCCATAGAAGAGATGAGATCAGAAATAATATCTCAGGCAGAAAATGAACAGACAATAATAATGAAAGAACTGCTCAAAATATCTGAAGAAGAAACATATAAGACAATAGAAGAATAAAGGCAATGGACAGAAGCGTTAAATGAAAAATATAGAAAGGACTTAGAATGCATGAACCAGATTCAAAGAGACTTCCAGGAAAACAAAGCTTCCACTAAAAGCTGCCAAAAAAGCTTGAATGAAACTGAAGATAGAACCCCAGACTTTGAAGACCACATGGCAGCTAGTGATCGTGAAAGAAAGGATCTCATAAAATCAACAAGAATCCAGGAATCATCAGTTCAACAGCTGCAAGACAACGCAAAGAGGAATAATGTATGACTAATAGGAGTCAATGAAACAGTACGAGGCAACACGAATGACATACAAAGAATATTTGAAGAAATAATAGCAGAAAATTTCCCAAGCATGGAAACAGAACCTGATATACAGGTAAATGAG
>NW_004955536.1:2680003-2698763 GCF_000276665.1 Chinchilla lanigera
CCAGCTATTCCCCTTCCAGGTATTTTCCCAGAAGATCTAAAAACATCATATCACAGTGATACATGTGCACCTATGTTCATAGCAGCACAATTTGTAATTGCTAAATTGTGGAAGCAACCCAACTATCCATCCACCAAGGATTGGATAAGAAAATTATGGTACTTTTATATAATGGACTATTACTCAACTATAAAGAAAGATCAGCTTGATGCTTTTATAGGTAAACAATCACAACTAGAGACCATACTCATAAGTGAAATAAATCAGACCTGCATGTGCAAACACCACATTGTCTCATTAGTGTAAAACCTGAAAGAGTTAATTTAAACTCGGAGGTATGATAGACATTGTGAAATGATAGGAAACACTCAAGGGTAAAGGGCAACTAGGATGTGGGAAAAGAAAAGGGAAAAAAGGAGAAATTTTGTATGTACATATATACAGGATAATTAACATAGTTGTTCTACTGTCTTCTATTTCTTTGCTGAAAGAAACTGTCAATGAGTCCTTGACTGATCAATACTGCATGTCTCTATTTGTTTTCATGAGAAACCACTTTAAAGATGTTACTATGTAATACAACAAGCATTGTTAATTTTCCACCAGTTTGTTTGTAACTCTGTATTGTTTGTATTGTTCTTTTGCTGCTTTGTAAAAGGTTCTCTGTCTATTAATGTTTTCCTCCTTTTATTTTTAAAATAAAAAAAATTTTACAAATTGCTAGTTCACAGTTTGTCATTTTCTATTCTGTGATTGATGATATTATTACTGGTAATACCACTTTAGTCAAAGTGACATACTTGTTGTGATCAGCTGATCTTCCTTGTATACCAACAATAGATTACTTGGGTCACTATATAATATTATAGTCCAGTACTATAGAATTATGTGTGAGGCCAAACAGGCAACAACACTTCATCCCTCACAAATGGAAGAGGGTGAATCTTATGACAGACTCAAAAGTCAAAACCAGTTGTGCCAAGAAGATATTTTTGAGAAATAGTCATTTCTTAACAAGTTCTCCATACTAGTAATAAAGGTGCCTATCGTAAGCAATTTATAAGCTCCAATGTAGAAAGCAAATAAACAAATTTTTAAAAATAGAAAATAAGAAAACACAGAAGCAAGATGAAAACCATAATCCTCAACTTGCCTAAAGCAAATCAAAGGGGCATTCAGTGGAATACATACAAAACATTCCAGTTGAATTTTTTATAATAGTGGCAATGGAAGAAAGACAACAGATCAATAAGTTTCTTGACAAAAACAAAGCAGATGATTAAAGAGATGACAACCATAATGAAGAAAACAATTAGTGAATGTAGCGTAGATACAGCTAAACAAATAGAGGCATTTAGGAAAGATATGGAAACCATGAATGCCAATACAGATATGGAAACCATGAATGCCAATACATGGATTCAATAAAGCAGATTCAAAGAGAAATGCATGAAATTAAAAATTCTACTGAAAGTATATGCAGCAGAGTCAACCAATATGAAGACAAAATATCACATCTAGAGGACAAAGTTGTAGTTGGTCTTTCATCAAGTGAAAGACCTCTTTAAAAATAACAAGTGACCATGATCTGACACTTGCTAAACCGTGCAAAGAAGAAAAATATAAGAATAATTGGAATCAGTGAAGAATCAGAAGACAGCATGAAGATCATAAAATATTTGTTTATCAAAGTAATAGCAAAATATCTTCCAATCTTGGAAAACGAATTTGAGATACAAATAAGTGAGGTATGTAGAACTCCAAATAGTAATGATCAGAAAAACATCAAGACATATAATAGTCAAGATTTCAGAAATTTGACACAAAAATAGAATATTAAATACTCTCAGAGACACAAAGCAGATTTCCCAACAAAAACCCTTAAGCCAAGGAGCACTTAGAGTGAAGTTTTTCAAGCCTTAAAAGAAAGCAATCTCCAATTCACATTGATGTACCCTCACAAAACTCTCAGGATTGATGGAGAAATACTATACTTCCATGATAAAGAACACATGTAGAAATTCAGGACCATCAAGCCAATACTCCACAAAGTTCTAATTGATGGTCTAGAAAAACAATTCCTAAAATCCCAATAGAAGGAATCTATCAGGCAAGGCAAGAAATTAAACAGAAGAGAAAGAAAGAAGACCAACAAAAGAAAAATAATATGACAAGAGTAAGTCAATACATATCAGTTATAACCATCAATGTAAATGCTTTCAACTCACCAATCAAAAGGGACAAATTGGCAAACTGGATCAAGTAACAAGATCCTTCAATATGCTACATACCCATTTAAGTAAAAAATAAAAATAAAACTCAGACTGAAAGAGAAAGGATGGAAAACAGTACTCCATGCAACAGGAACCTGGAGAAAAAGCAAGGTTATCTACTCTATTTGCAGACAAACTGAATTTCAAGTCAAGACTGATCAGAAGAGACAAAAAGATAAGTAAATACTTGTTAAAGGAACAATCCAAGAGGAAAAGATAAAAATTATAAATATATATGCTCCATATAGTGGCACATACAACTATATGAACACTAATGGATATGAAAAATCAGATAAGCACTAATGCAATTGTAATAGGGGATCTTAATACCTGTTCTCCATACTCATAATAAAGCTGCCTACTCTAAGCAATTTATAAGCCCCAATGTAGAAAGCAAATAAACAAATTTTTAAAAATAGAAAATAAGAAAACACAGAAGCAAGATGCAAATAGAGAACAGTCACTAATAGAGAGATCAACTAGACAAAAAGTTCATACACAAGTTTAAGTATGTGATCATTGATTTTCTTATGTGAGAAATCCAAAAAGTAAATAAAGAACACAATGGAGGATAGATAATGGGAAGTAGGAAGAAAATGCTCTAATGGGAAGGGGAAAAAATGGGGCAAGGGAAAGAGGGAAAAGTAGAAAAAAGAGAATGGAAGGAAAAAGTGTATTAAAGCTTTGTAAATGGAAAGGAGAAGAAGAGTTGAAGGGAGAGAAAGGAAATGGGGGAAAAAGAATTAACATATATTATGTACAGGTACAAATTCCCTATGATGAATGTGATCAGTATACATGAAAAATATGTACTAATAAAATAAAGTTAGAGAAAAGAGAGAATTTTGTCTAAGCTACTTATGTGAGATGACTGACTTAATCATTATGACATTTGAAGATTATTGCACAAATTTGCTCATCCATTAGAGAATCAGTAAAAATAAATTCTTCTAAAACACATTCTGAGGAATTTAGTGTACTGCCTAAGAGACATGTGAACCATGAGGTAGAAAAGATGATAGAAGTGCTGGTCAAGAACTTGGTTATTTTTTAACATGGAGGACTATATAATTCATAAGTATTTTTTAAATTGCTGTCAGAATCTGTGGAAAATCTATTTTGAGAGTAAACTTAGAGGCATTTACATAAATTTGCCACCTGAGTTACTACTAAGCTATGAACTCAATTTGTCAAGTTTTAAAACAGCCATTGCCTCTAGGATTGCAAAAATACTGATCTCCAGCTTTTTTTTGTCTTTTTTTCCTTCCCTTTTCTTTTTCTTAGGTTGATATAGAAGCAAAACTCTTGTAATGCATTGTTTCAAATTTGCCATGAATGTATGAAGCTGCATGTTTATTAATGAGATTTTAACTAATGAAAGGAATAAGGTTAGTAAGGATTCAGGGAGGATAATTTAGAGAGCACATGCCTGCTTATGAGCCAGCCTATGGCTTAAGCAAATTCAATGAGCAAGTTAATAGAAAAAGAGGTAATGAGCTTACATTAAAATTAGAATATAAATTTTGAATTAATGGGCATGATCTAAGGTGATGGGGAGAGATTTTTCTCTATCTCTGCAATACTTTTATCAGCAGAAGTACAGTAAACTTCCTTAAGTAGAGAAACCTGCTCTGATATAAACAAGCTGAGTTCTGTTGCTCTGTAGCAAAGGAGATCACTGCACAAGGCTAAAATGACATTTCTTGGGGGAAAGGGGGTCACATGGCTTTCATGGTTTATTAGGCCTAGCTTATGAAGTTCTCAGGGTAAGACTTAGAGATTAGGTTGATTGATTTCTTAAGGTCAGAATGCAGAGGAGTGAGTCAAAATTCTGAGCAAAGCCAAAAGCATTGTACAGAGCCAAGTCATTTGTTGGTTATACTCATCACTCTATAGCAGGTCATGGTTCACTTCTTTGGGGTTGTGATTATATATATATATATATATATATATCTTGCAGTTTCAAGATAAACTTAGGATCCACTTCAATGGGCTTCTTTTCCTGGTAAACTTGCTTTACTCCAAAACAACTATAAAGACAGAGTGAATTGGTGGTGGGAGACTCAGTCAATGCCACAAGGCACTGCCTCAGCTTGTTTACAGTCCTTCAGAGTTGGTTTCTGGTGTTCAAATCCAAAGCTTCTTAAACTGCTGCCTGCACTGGTAGAGTTAAGCTGCTAGCACTTAATAGTTGTTTTCTGTTTTCTTTAGCTTCTCAGTGAACCACATTTTCATGTGTTGCACCTTGGCACCAACAAACAAATATGTGACCAACACATTCCCCAGCTGTCTGAGAGCCAGTCTTAATGCCATACCCAAGCTATTCCAATCAAAGTGTTCAGGTGGGATTTTTCTTACTAAAGTCTCTTCTAAATGTTTCATATTGATATTTATTTTCATTTAAAGAAGTTCCTGAAAGTGAACCCTCTATGAACTCTCCCCTTGCTTCCCATCAACACTGTATCTAGAAATCACTCAAAGAATATGCTGTCTCAGTGGATTGGTCACCCATACTAACGAGCATGGTTGCCTCTTATGTTTTTCTCTTCACTGATGGTTTTACTGATGATATAGAAGAGAGCAATCTCTTTTGTCATCTCATCAAATTTCACTATGCAGCCATGGAAGTGTGCTGCATCAAGTTGCAGCTAAGAGAAGGGTATAAATAGGACATAAGCAGGATATTAGGTAACTGTGGTAGATTGACAACTGATGGTCAACTTACAACACCCAGATAAACTGAGTAAGCATGGTTCTGGGTGGGAGGCCCACCTGAGGATTATTGCCAGCAGCATAAGAGGCAGAACTGGAGAAGAACAAAGGCTGCTGGGAGCTGGCAGAAGCTGTAAGGAGCTGTTGGTTCTTTTGCAGGAGCTTGTCATGCTGATTTTTCTGATGAACTGGGCTGTTTTCATCTTTCAAGGAGCTTGGGACCCTGTTGGCCCTGAAAATAGCTTCAGTTCCCTTTGGGGGAGCTCTGGTCCTCACTTTGAACATCACTTCCTGGCTCCAGAGGGGAAGATGGTGCACTGCTCAGTCTCCTGGAGAACCTTGCTACGTTTGCTTTCCTGATGGGAACTCAGCTCTCTTCATCAT
Organism: Chinchilla lanigera; assembly: GCF_000276665.1. Lineage (NCBI taxonomy): Eukaryota > Metazoa > Chordata > Mammalia > Rodentia > Chinchillidae > Chinchilla > Chinchilla lanigera. The sequence continues at coordinate 2,685,373 of NW_004955536.1, forward strand.
CAGAGGAGCTTGGGACCTCGCTGTTGCTGAGGATGGCTGTGGTACCTTTCCGGAGAGCTTTGGTTCTTATTTTGAATGTTGTTTCTTGGCTCCAGTGCAAGTGTTGGCTCCAGTGTTTCTTGGCTCAGCCTGCTAGCACAGATCCCTCATCCCTCTGGCACAGACTTTCTAGTTTCCACCACTGATCTTTGGGCCTTCCCAGCGCAGATCCATGAAACAGGCCTGCATGAGATATTGTTATGGACTCTAGGTCTTCAACTGAACTTATGCAGTACATTATCATGGGATCTAGGCCCTCAGCTGTATTCTTTGGTCTTTAGGGTGTGGACAGATTTCCTGCACTTGCTTGTATATGATTCTTTGGGTGACTATTATGAATAATCTTAAAAATCTTATAAGATACATGTCCTTTATTATATTGTTCTCCCTTGCAAAAACCCCAAACCATAACAGTAACTCATAGAATTACAGGCAATACTGAGAAACTGGGGCTGTAAAGCACAAAACAAACAAGGTAGGTAGAGCAGCACTGGACACATTTGTACCAAGGCTACCAATGGCTTTAAGCACCTGAGGCCATTGCCATTCTTCCTCTTTGGTTAGAGGCTCAGAGAAAGTAGTGAGTTGCAGTTTTCTTCATCTGTGACACAGAATTTCTCATAGCTCATCCATGGCTGCATCTTGGACTAACAATTCCTGGGCCCTGGAAAGGGTACTCTATTGTCTAACACAAGGCAGGGACCAAAAAAGCCTCTTAACTTCCTAACTCACATTACATTCTAATTACAGGACAAAAATCCTTCTTGGAAAACAAGTTTCAGAAATATTCTTACTGAGCAAGGAATTAATTAAAGTTACCAAGTCATGAAGAGAATACATTACCTGTCTCTCCCCTGGAGAGAAAAGTAACTGCAGAGTAACTGCAGAAGTTGTTTGTTTACTGAAAAGCAAACAACCACAAGAGACCCAGGGAAGATGGGAATTCAAATTACCACCAAATCAACACATTTATATAAGATCCAGGGTCTTCTAAAATAATATCCAAGTGTTGGGAATACAATCCAAATGTGCTAAGCTCAGGAGGAACCCCGTGAGTCTCAATTCCCTCTGGAAAAGATGAAGGCCGGCCAGTACCAAGATGGTGTAAATGTTAGAATTATCTTACCAAGACATTAACACTGCTGCTATACAAATAGTCCCATACACAAGCATACACCTGCTGTGCTACATATCACAAATTCTTCTCTTTTCCTTTTCTCTTAAAACTCAATGGCTTAGACTCTTACTCTTTCCCCAAACTCTCCTCGAGATTACCGAGGAGGGTAATTGCTCAATGCAATAGTCAGTGCTCAGGCACATGCACCCCTCTTTCCTCATTAGGTCTCCAGACTTCACCTTCCCCCAGCATTACTCTTGGTCTCTTCAATTGTCCCTCTCTCCTTCCAAACATGCTAGCACTGTAGTCCCCAGGGTTCTGTCCTTTCCCCCCTTATTGATAGAACTTGAGGCTGACTCAGAAGCTCAAAACCACAAGATCTCTTGTATGATTTTGTTGACCTTCCTTTAAGATTTAAATATGGCTGTTGTTGGTCTCGTGGCCTAACACTCGTGTTTAAGACAAATAAATAAGTTTGAAGGCCAGAGCTGGAGAAGGAGGTATGTGGGGTTTCTTTCCAGAAATATAAAATCTTTGCCAGGAAATACAACAGACAGCTGCTTTGGAAACAGGTCTTTGCTGCTAAGATGCTGCAAGAGAAGAAGTCTACACAGTGGGTCAGTTAACCCACATTTTCAATGACTGTAACATCAAGGAAAAAACCTTGTTGAATTTTTAAAATCTGAAAGAGCACAAAACGCATTTTTGCAACACATTATCTTCAAGGCAAAAGTTAAAGTAACATATTAAAACAAACAAAGAAAAATGCCCAGGTATTGAAAATTTAAAACTGTACTGTGATTAACTCGGGTTGTGGAAGAAGCCAATTCTTCAACTGCAAACAGAAAGCATTATGATGCAAGGCTAGTGGTAACATAATCCCAATCAGCATATGCTTTGGTGCCCCAGTGCCCCCAGAGCCTTATACCTCTTGCCAATAGCACCATTAGCCTCCAGATGCCCACACCATGCTCACGATCAAACCATTGCTCCAGCTCTGAGATTGTACTGACCAACCCATCATGATACAGGAGATAGGGCATGGGAAAGCTGGCTAGGGAAAAGGAGTGGGCTCTGTCAGCTACAGGATCCCAGAACAACACCAAGACCCCATTTGTAGATTCTCTTTGATGCGGCCACAAGATGTGGTAGACAGCATGAAAGAAGACCAGATTTCACCGGGAGCTGCTATCTTCAGTTCCCAGGATAGCCCGCACCACATTTCTCAGATGCTGCATGCACTTTTATTTTTGCTACTTTCTTCTTTTTCTCTGTTTAGCCTTTGTTCTCTCTGCAGAGCTGGTTGCTTCAATACCCACTCAGCATGCACTTTTCAAATAAACTCTTTGGGTCTGTTTTTGGCTTATCTTATTCATATTTTTGTTTGAGGAAAGAACCTGGAATACTTTTGATTGCCGAGCCAGTTTTAGGAACAAACAGGGCAGGATATATAGCTCAGCAACACAGCACCTGCCTGGCAAGTGCAAGATCCTGAGTTGATTCCCAGTACGTACATACGTACATACATACACATAACTAAAGGAACCACCCTATAACAATCTGACAACTTCCCTTGTGACAAACTGCTATTTCCTGCCAGTTTCTGTCTGACCCTAGTCAGGAGTCTCATGTTTTTCTTGTCTAAGTGTCCAAAGAAACAAATAGAAAGTTACCAATACCTATATCTATACCATCCAATGCAACTGTCTTTGGTTGTCTTAAACCTTGCAGCTCTTGACAGTAGCATCGGTCATAGAAAACCTAAAGCCCAAGTGCTTTTTCATTACATAAAGCCTTTGCTGTCCCCCAAAGCCAGAGAGATCAGGGAGCTGGATGTAAAGGAGAGTGGTTTGAGATATAGGCAGGCCTGTTCCTAACTACTGAGGCTGCACTCGAAGACAGGGGTCTCCAGAAAGGGGTCAGGGGCACTCTTCCTGTATTTCTGAGGGTGTCTAATGGTCCTCATATGTGGCAGCCCAAACTATAGTGATTTCCTTAGTACTTTTTCATGGATTAATGACCCAACAGAGCAGACAGGGACCTGAAGGAAAACATAGTAAAGATCAAAGGGAACTGGATGAAAGAAAGAAGTCGACAAAAGGAGGTAGGAGGAGCAGAAGCAGGTCTTAGAGGAGCCAATTTAGGAAAATTTCATATTTTCCAAAGAGCAGCATAAGGTTAGTAGGAGTTAGAGAAAAAAGGAGGTTTTGGCCAACAGCTGAGAAATTTTCATAGGGGAAATAGGATCCAACAGATAGGCCTTAAAAAATGTAGACTGAATCTCCACTTTTAATTATAGCAACTTTGATCACAGAGCTCTTTAAAAAATTCTTTTGAATCTTTTTAAGTACAGGACAGTGGTTTTAATGACCCAGTTCTTCCAGTATCCACAAATGTCAGAAGGCAAACAGGAAAGTTCTATGGCTATCAACAAGGAACTCATTTTGTTCTAGAAAAATTTTATTAAATAATTTTTTTTTCTGAATATATGGTTTCATTTTTAGCTTAGGAGAAAAACTTAGATCTTTAAAAAAGTGCTTTCTTTTTCACACTGTGAGCATAAACCAAAAAGCTAATGAAAATGTATATCCACATGTGATTCAAAGCCACTTGGGCTTTTTATGACTTAAAAGTAATAAACACAAGAATTGCACTTCAAAGAGGATATACACTGTGTCTTTCAGGATCCAAAATTTCTCTAGAACATAGATAAAGAAAGTAAAAGGCCCTCACTGTAACCAAAGTGATGAAAATGGAGTTGTTTTGGATAAGATCCCTGGAGAGCTGGCATATTCAGACAGACATTACGCACCCGCAGCCACGGGGGCAACTGCTGGGAACAAACTGTATCTTGCTCCCTCCATGGTGGCAGAGACCGGAGAGAGTGAACCCCTGCGTTCTGCAGCCAAATTCTCAAGACAAGAAGAGAAAGCTGGGTGTGGTGGCACAGGACTATCATCCGAGCACTTTGCAGGTTGAAGCAGGAGGATAGTGAGTTCAAGCGCAGCCTGGAAATTTAGTGAAGCTCATCTCAAAATAAAAATGGCTGGAGATATTGTACAATGTGAAGGTCCTAAGTTCAATCTCTGGTACCAAAACAAAACAAAACAAACACAAAATGAAGACAAGTGGAGAATCTTACTAAAATTTTCCTCCTTATGATAGATCACACAAAGGGCAGAGATATAGAAAGCAAAGACCATCTCTGGGAAGCTCAAGATCAGAAGCCAAACAAAGCTACAAAAGTCATAAATTCAAAGACCTGATTTTTTAATAAGTATTTTTCTCCTGCAGATCTCAGTTTGGCAAGTGAAAGGCAAAGACAGACTTTTACCACTCACCGTACTAGGTTCCAACAGCAGGGGCTGTAGGGACTGAAAAATTTCTTCCTTGTTTCCTTTCTGCAGGGTTCTGTTGGTTTCTGTAGTCTTTGCTGCAGCTTCCAGTATAGGCAGAGGGAACTCAATCCAGCTGGCTACAACAAACTGTAGGGATGTTTACCTTTTCTCTCTGAAATTTTGATCATCTATTTAAAAAAAAAAATCTGACAATAAATAAATCAACAGAAGAAAAATCAGACAAAATGTATTAATAGGCCCAGGCCCAGCAAGCTTGCATACAAAATATGCAAGCTCAAAGCAGGGCCAGGCGTGTGAAGTTTCCATGTCCTTTACCTAGGGAAGAGGAAAATGTGAATTGTGGGCCAGTAGAGAGTAATAAACAATTGTGAGGCGAAATGAATGAACACAGAGAACAATAACCTGGGGCAAAATTCCTCTGGGCTCGGGATATGGAGTTTGATTTTCAGTTTCTTGCTCCACAGTAGGAGTATAATTTTCCTAGATTAATGAAATTTCTTTAAAAAGATTTAAAGGCAATTCTGCTCCTTTTTAGTGGGTTTAGTCTTGAAGTAACAGATTTCCTTGTCTTCTTTCATCTAGCTTTATTTCTTCTATCCTACCTCACTTTCACCAATTCATGTCAAAATTCCATACCCTGAGCTATCATCTTTCTAGCCTTAACAAAACTATGCATAAAAATTTATGGCAAACATTAACATTATATTCAGCTAAACCTTTAAGGTTTAAATATGTCCTAATAAATATGTATAACTGGAAAAATAAACAATTTAAAAATTTAGATTAATTTCTTATATTTTACAGAAAGCAAGGTTATGAAATTTAGACAAGATTCAATCAGAAAATATGAAAACACTTATTTCTTTTAAAAATGAGTTTTAAAAATCAATATGATAAGCAAACTTTTGGCTTTACAATGTCACATTCTTTATAAAAACAAAATGAAAACAAAATTTCATACTAACAAGTTATAAATTTCTGGTTATGCAATTTCAAACTGAAAAACTTGTTGTACCCCACTTCTTTGAAGCCCCACCAAAACATCAGTAAGGTAATAAAAATATCATTATTCCATAAAGAAAAACAAATAAGAATGGGAATAACACAACACTACTGATGCTAAGTATTATTTGAAACCTGGGAGGTATCTGTAAAAAAATCTCTGAAAAAATGATCAAAAGTCAGAAAATAATAAAAAAAGATAAGAATTGAAAGTATTTAATAAAAACTGCATATTCATCACATACATGAATATTCCAGAAAATGAATAGAGAAAGCAAAAAAAAATAGAAAAGAATAAATTCAGAAACATTTCTGGAGAATAAAGGATTGGACTGAAAGTTCAGTTAGTCACACAAAACGATTGCATAGAAACCTACTGTAAGGCTCATCATTATAGAAATAAACCAGAAATCACTGCAATTTTAAAAAGCAACACTGGGATATAGAAGATAATAGGACACTGCCTTAAAATTCCAAAAGGTGTGGTTTTCCTTTAGAATTATACACTAGCCAATCTAGCAAGCAAACACTAAGTTGGAATGAAAACAGTTTTATGCATTTAAGCTCTAGGAAAGAGGCAGGGAGAAATGGGAGAGAGAAGATGAAAAAGAAAGGAATTGCACTCCTGTATATTTTTCCACAGGAAGTTGCTAGAAAATACCCTCCGCCAGAGTTGATTGTTAAAAGGGAGCCACAGCAAACAGAAGATCCAACACCAGACAGTACTGAAGAGAATTCCCACAGCCTCTGCCATGCTGCGAGTGTGGAGAACAAGAACGATCAGTTCTGCCAAGAGAGAGAAAGAGGAGGACTCAGCTGGAAGTCTTTACTGGGACAAGGGAGGGACAGAAGAAAATGCAGGGGAAAGGGAGGAAGAAGGGAAGGAAGGGGCTAAGGGAAATGTGGAAGAAAGGAATGTGTCTGCATAGCTTGACTGTTAGAACTGAGACCTTCTCTGTCAAAATCACTTTATTCTTTTTGCAAGGAACAAGGCAGGAAACTAGTAAATCACTCTTTAGGTAATTCCTGGAATCCAATTTATCTATGCAAATAACTTTTCATTTTTCCAAACAGCACTTCAATTAAAAAAAGAAACAAGTGAGCCATTCATTTTTCAAATCACACTATTCTTACCAGGACTTGCTTCAAGAATACTGTATTGTTCCTTTGTTCTAACCAATGTTTTTCACTAACCTTGCCCACGTGCAGAAAATTCTCAGCCTTACACCACTGGAGACAAAATCCCAAAGTTCTATATCCTCCACTGTATTTCTTTTCTGAGATCCTATACTTGTATCAAGGTAGTGTTCTCTATTGTGGTGATCTTCCGTGCAATCCAGGCTGAATAAACACATCATATGTGTACAGGGTAGGCAGGTAGGGAGCCATCAGAATCTGAATGAACAAAATAATTGTATCACAGGAGGCATTTGATCACACAGAAATATATTGTCAGTATTTATAGGTGTGCTGTGGGCAACGTTACCTATATATGAAAAGTATTAATTATTCATCCAACATCAATTAAAATAAAAGAAATAAAGTATAATAGATGCATTAGTTGGATTAATAGTAAATAATATAATTTTTCATTAACATAAGTAATAAAAACTGAATTGGGATTTAGCTGGCAGTTATGACACATATGTTAGGAGAAAAAAGAATAGGGATGTGAGAAAGAGTACAGGGATATAAACTCTCCCTCCAGTACAGTAGGAAATTTTAAAAAGAAAGGGGAGTGTAAGGTACAAATTGGAATGACAATAAGAACAGAAGCTAAAAGAGTTGAAAGTATTTCCAAACCCACTGACCCAAACATGCAGATAGTGATCTCACGTCCTAGCCAAGACAACTCGGGGTGACAGTGAGTGACAGGGGTCAGAGGAAGCCAGGGCCAGAGAGCGTCTCCCTCACCATGCTGACCATAGTTTTCCTGGAGACTTTAAGTACATTTTTAGCTGATATATTGGTACTGAGAACTGAACTTGGCCTTTGAACTGACCTCCACCTTCTGCCCTCTGACTGATTTTTGTTTTACTTATTCTTATTTTGTTTGTTTGCTTGCTTGCTTGCTTTGGAGACAGGGACTTCCTGGAAGTTTCCCTGGCTGGGCTTGAATTTGCAATCTTCCTGCTTCAGAGTACAGATTAAATTTTCATAGTGGACATGTAAGTATATTTTTGTCAAAGTAATCACACTTTTTCTAATTTTTGAAAACAAAGACTAAAAATAGGAATTGAACTTCAACAACAAGAAAAAAACTTCCTCATATAAAATACATAAAGAGGGGCTGGGGATTTAGCTCAGCGGCAAAAGCACCTGCCTGGCAAGCACAAGGTCGTGAGTTCGGTTCCCGGTACCGGAGAAAAGCAAAACAAAACAAAAAAATACATAAAGTAAGTCACTGGCTACAAATCTGTCACTAGGTCACCCAAGCTTCCAGGACAAGCTACCCAATGCAGTTGTGCAGGGAGTGCAATAAGCAGGTTTGGCGGATAGCAGCTCAGGCTCTACCAGTTTCTCGGAGTGAGGGAGTATGTACTTCATCAGACAGTGTAAGCCTACCCCATGCCTCTAGCACTCCTGTACTGTGAGATTGCAAGTAACACAGCAGAGTTCATGCCAATGTCAAGTCATCTTTAAAAAGCTGATAAAATCTATAGTATCCCTAGAAATTCTTCAGGGTTTACCTGAATATTGGAATTTTGGCAGAGAATAACGATGGAACCATTACAGTCATTTCATACAATGCTTCTAAGCACTCATCATTATTTTTCTTCTTAATATCCAAGTTCCTCTGCCAGTCCTCAATAATCATATATATTCCCTGGTCTAGATTAAGTTCCAGGGCCTCTGCAGAACTTCTGAAGCTGTCTTTAGGACATGCCAGGGTCTCTTTAGGAGAAACAAATGAAAGACCTTCAGTCAGCATGGTCACAGGCAGAGTTCCTCCCAGTGAAATAGCTCCCAGTGATTTTCACCTGGTGTGAAAAATGATCAATGAAACACTTCTATGAGATTGATTGTGTTCAGGATCTCAGGAAATGCAGCCTCGCTGCAGATCATCCCCCCCTGGCTGCCCACAGTGTGATAGATGATTCTCCTTGTCTGAGTGATTCATGGGTTTGGGAACCTGGAACATCAGCATATCTTCTGGTGCTGGACAGAAGGCATCAGTGCAGAAGACGCAGGGTCTAAGAGCTCTTGAGATGGTCCTTCTCCATGTAACCCACTGCATTGCACCTTTTGCTCATGTTTTTAGCATATAACAGGCACAGAGATGCCGGTAGGGTCATGACTCACCTCTGCACACTGCCTCCTCTCCAGCATTGCTTGTCTATCAGAGGATCACCAATTCACTGAGTGTTGCTGAGTGCTGGCATATTTCACAGTGTCGGTTAGTGTCTAGCCCAGCCCCACCACCCCAGGAAGGAGGGCTCTACTGTGATGACATTTGCAGTCGTGAAACACATCAATTTATTATAAAGCCCAATTCCTCCAGTGCATAACCATTCCTGCCAAAAACCTTAAAAGCTCTTTTTTCAGATGACTCTGGCTGGGAACATTATTATATAGAAGTCAGAAATCTCTTTATCACACTATGTTTGGTACATTTATATGTTTCATAAGGACCATTACAATTAGCTGACAGTTTTTCTAGGGAAATAATATATTTTGTTAGTTTAAAAACACATAGTTTTTAAAATCAATCTGCTTGAATTTGCAATTTCCAGTTACTAACAGTGTTTGCAGGATTAGAATATTGTAAAAATATTTACTTCAAAGTGATGTTATAAGGATGAAATGAGATAGAGCATGTAAAGTTTTAGCTAAATCTCAACACTTTTAGATGATGATGATGAGAAAGCAGGAATCCTAATTCTAATTCAAGATTTTGATCTCTACCACTGTTCTTTTCACTTTTTTTGAAAAAAGTTCTTACTGAACATTACTAAGGCTGGCCTAGAAACTGCAGAGATTCTCCTGCCTCAGCGTCCTGAACGCTAGGATAACAGGCATGCACCACCAATTTGGCTATTTACATTCCTAACTGAGGAAGGTCTATTTTAAAATGTTGCATTTTTTTGTACCAAACAAGATATTTGAATAGCTATGTTTACTTGTGAGTGGGCCAGAGTTTATAGAACATGTTTAGGCATGAAGCATTGTAGTCAACAACTTAAAAATATAAATTCTTCAAAATGCAAGATCACAAGATTCAATTCTACTCTACTATTTACTAAATACAAAACTGGGGCAAGTCACTTACCTACACTGTATGCCAATTTCTCTAATCATATAATGGAGGAAATACGGTTTCCTTTCTCACAAGGTTGAGCTAAGATCTGTAAATTGTATTTACATAAATTTTAAATGTTATTCTCCAATTCTGTTCCCCAAAATAAAAGAAGAGACGTACTAGATTGGCTTATGTGATCAGAGGCTGAATAATTCTACCATGGCCATGGATAGGCTGGAGAACAGGGGAAACCAGTAGCTGCTCAGTCCAAGAAACTGCAAGCCTCAGACCAAAGGGATGCAATGTTGCAGTCGTAGTTGCAGCCCCCTGGGGAGCTGCCCATGCAAGTCCATCTGCATTCAAAGGTTGAAGAATCTGGAGTGTGAGATGGACAACAGCAGCAGCAGCTGCAAGACCTGCACCCACTTGGGAAGTCTTGAGCATATAAACTGCACCCTTCCTCTACTGTTTCAACCACATGGGGCCCCAGGCTGTTGGGCAGTGCTGCCCTTGGTCAGGAGGCTCTTCTGCTCTCTGTTGGCTGATCATTTACCAGTCTTCTCTCAAAACCCCTGCACAGAAACACTCTTTGTCCCATCAGTTTGACAGCCACGACCAACCAGGACACTTGTGGCCTGAAAATGGGACTTTCCCATAGTGTGAGATAGGCTACCCATCATTTACAGTCTTTAAATATCTGGCACAACTTCCTACATCAGGGATTGCTCCCATCAGGATCCGTTCCAGGAGTCCTATGCTTCATTTCTTCTAAGTTGACTCAGTCCTGAGTTCTTTCAAGGGTGGAGATAGGAAATGAAAGCATGGCTTGTTCTCTTAGAAAACTTCCAATCTGCTATGGTTTGGATCTCAAATGTCTCTAAAGCTCACATAGTGGAGGTTTGGCCCAATGCCAGTGGCACTACTGGGAGGTGGTAGAAACTTTAGGAGGGGGTAATACAGACAGCTAAGTTAGATAGAAATTGATACACAGAGAGAAACTGGCTCTCAAGGGAGTCAGTGCAGATGATGAAATCGTATCAAAATTGTGGCTGGAGATGATACTGAAGAGAGCCCAGCCTCAAGGTGGAGATGCAATAGCCAACCCGTGAACCTCCTTAGATATGTAGCATCTTGAGAATATGATGGAATAAGCATCCCCTGTTCCAGTAAGCCCATATAGCTATAGGGAGCATGAGTGGGTGACCAGAACATCTGGACCCACATTCCCATTCCTTTTCAGGAATACCTTTCATCTTTCTGTCTACCTTTCTGTGTGACTCACTTCCCTATTGGATAAATATTAGCCACATGACTATACTTATAATTGTATAGGTTGAATGTAGTTTGACCTACATTTTATCTGCACAGTGACTTTGCTGTATAAATTTTCCTTGACGTGAGGCCTCCATGGCCACCCACTCCAGAGCCCTCCTAGAAATTCAGGAGCTATTCTTCTCTTATTTCCAATAAAACCCTCACAACTTCCTCCTTTGGTACCTGACTTAATTCCTTGATGTTGTGAAATCACAAGCACAGGACATCTCATGTCTAACAGGTTAGGAGTAGTGTTCCTATGACAGTGAGATCTAATGGAAAGATTCTCTCTCTCCTGGTCACCATAAGGGGACCAGCTCCCCCACATGCTTCCTATCATGAGATTTACCTTCACTGCAGGCCAAAGTAGTGAGCCAAGTGGACATGTAAAGAAATATTTGAAATTAAGAGACAAAATTAATTTCTCTTTATGAATTGATCACATCAAGTATTTTGTCACTGATATGGAAAACTGAATAACACAGAAAAATTGGTACCACATAGCAGGGTCATTGCTGAGACTGCCCTTGATGTTATGGTTTAAAAGCCTTTGGAATTGAGTTAGCAGAGAAATTTGGAAGTTTGGAGAACCAGGCTAGAATGCTAAAAGAAAAGCTTAAAGGACAATTTCAATATGAGCTCAGAAGACTGATAGCAATAAGGAGAGTAAAGGCAGTAATCCTGAAGTTTTAGATGGAAATAAGACCGTAGTGGGAACTGGGCTACAAGCCATTTGTGTTACATTCTGCCAAAGATCTTCCTACATGTTGTCCACCCCCTGAGATTTTATGGGAGGCTGAGTTTATAGTGATAGAATAATTAACAAAGAAGGGGAAATTTCAAGGCAACACAGAATTCAGGCAGTGGAATAGGTATTGTTGACTTCTTTTTGCCAGATTTACAGTGAGAACTGGAAGCACAAAACAGAGGAAAAAGATTTGAATTTGTTTTAGTTTTGCCAGAAGAGAAGTTACTTTGAAGTTCAATCAAGGAAGATATGATGAACATTGCTAAACAGATTAGTACCATGAAGATGAAGCTAGGACTTTGTAACAGGAAAATAAAAAAGATATTTTAAGAATATTTCAAGGATAGGTAAAATACCACTCATTGAAGGCTCAATAAGAGCCTTCTGTCACTCTGCTAAGGCAGGACTGCACTGCCTAAGGATCTGCTTGGGGTGTGGAGAGTGGAGGCTTTCTCCTTGTGTTGAAATGCAAAGCTGCTCAGAGGATGCTGCAACCAAGGTCCAAGCAGATCTGCTACTGTTCAAGTTGGCAGCAGATATTTCCATTATCCAGATGATGCCAGCTTTACAGACATGGAAAATGCAAGAACTGTGGGATCGTGGAGGTTCCACTCAGATTTTGAAGAAAAAAAAAAACATTTTCCTTCCATCTTTCATTCCTTCCACATTTCCTATTTTTAATAAAAGTACATCTGAGAGAGCTCTATTGGAGACATACTATTGAGCAAATCCAACCTAGTGTAAGTTAGGCTGATCAAAGTTTTACAACACCCAAGACAGCAGATGTTTAAGTAAATCAGAACTTTTGCTAATCCATTCATTTATGGACATAGACACCATTCCCAAAACCTACTTATTATAAATTATTTGTTATAAATTTGTATCCATTTATTTCTCAAAAAAGATGATTTTAATTCTTGGGAAGATACTTAGGAGGGGATAGGTGAGTAAAATGGAATTTCTATTTTTTATTTTGAGGAATTTCCACATTGATTTCTATAGTGGTTGGACTAGTTTACATTACCAACAACAATATAGTAAAGTTCATTTTTCCCCACATCCTCATAAGCATTCGTTATCATTAAATTTTTTGATGATAGCCATTCTTTCTGGGCTAAGGTGATATCTCAGTGTACTTTTAATTTGCATTTCTGACTGTCAGTGACAGTGAGCAGTTTTTCATGTTTTTAATAGTCATTTGTGCTTTTTTTCAAGAGAAGTGTTTATTCAACTTGGATTCCAATTTTTTGATTGTGTCTTTTATTTTGAGTGGTCTAATTTTTTTCAGTCCTTTATATATTCTTGATGTTAGTTCTCTGTCCATGGAACAGCCTGAATTATTTATTTTGCCATTCTGTAGGTTGTTCCTTCAATATTGGTTGTTTCCTTTGCTGTACAGAACCTTTTTATTTTTTTAATTTTATTTTAAAAATAAAACTATGAAAACATTAACAGACAGACAACCTTTTACAAAATAGCACCAGAACAGTACAGACAATACAGAGTTACAAACAAAGTGGTAGGAAATTAACAATGCTTCTTGTATTACATATTGATATCTTCAAAGTGGTT